>NW_027530502.1:1287586-1291400 GCF_008692635.1 Crocuta crocuta
GGGGGGAGTCTAGATTTTGCTTTCCTGCACAAGAATTCAAGGTGGTTGTATAGTACTGTGTGCTGAAGATGAGCTGCTCCTCTGGAGTTGTGAATTAAATTCACAGCCACCTGATTATGCTTTTGCAGTGGCTAAAACAATCAAATGTCCTTGAGTCCTGGAGGGCACTGGGGGGAGTACGTTATTCATTTTAAAAAGAAAATAAGCTACTTTTCGTTAATAATATTCTTCCTAAATAATACAAATTTTATCCTGAAGCCTTAGGACATGGAAGAGGTCTTATTTTCATGTTCCACACAGGGCTTTTTGGAGTATTTTTAATGGATCTTAGTTGACAAGAATAATATGATTTTTTAAAAATTTCTTGTGATGGTAATATTGCCAGAAATTTCCAGACAGGTTGTAGCTTTAAAATATTTTTATTATTATTTTGCTGAGATCTCACATGCAGTATACAATTATTTATTCCAAATACTTTCCCTCCTTACCCCACCTCCCTTGCTGCTTAGATGGTGGTCTGTCGGAGAATCAATGTTCTTTTTGTCTACCCATCTCCCTTCAGTCTTAATAAAAGGTCTTAAACAGTTACATGAGAATCAAAAAAACAACCCAACGCTTTTGGAGAATAAATCAGGATCTGGAGTTCCAAACAGTAATTCCAATTCCAGCGTACAGCACGTTCAGATCAGAGTCGCCCGCTTGGAAGACAATGCAGCCATCTCTCCAAGCCCTGTGACAGCCTTGCAGATTCCAGTTCAGATCACTCATGTCTGTAAGTATTTCCTCAAGACTCCTTGCTTTTACTTTTATTGGACCTATACGATTTGGTAATGGCTTTACCGTCTAGTACCTTTCATTCTTTAGAATGTTGATAGAAATGTATGCAAGTTGACAAAGGCAGTGTGAACCTTTTATGTTTATTAGCTCAATTGGTATTTGCACAAAAGATGAGTGTGTGACAGGAAGGACTGATACCAACTGTCCAGCCATTTTAAGCCATTTTAAATCATCTTTCTTTTAGATGTTACAAAGAATGATTAATAAAATACTACCTGAAATATAGCCAACTCAGCAAGGGAATAAAGTTCACAAGGTTGCACATCATTTGTAGTAATTCATCATAAAAGACATTAATTTGGGGTGGATTTGAGGCCATATGTAGAAGAAATAGGTTTGGTGAGATTTAAAAATTTTCTTCAGGAAGAGCCAATTTCCTGTGGGAACTATTGTGTTTACCCTTCTTTTCCTTAGCCTCCTTACCCTTCTTTTCCTTTCCTTTCCAATATTTTTTGTGATTAAGGAGATTATGAGAACCCAACAATTATTGTAGAGAGGGGAAACTTGTTTCCTAAGATCTCAGCCAGGTTGATATTTCTGCCTTTTTTTCCATGATAGAGTAACAGAAAAAGAATGAGAATAATTCTAAGAACCATATTTGTATTCACATGTATCTCATTTTTCTCTACCTAAATGCTATGCCTATGGAAAGGTCATTGCCAAGAGTATACCAGTTTGCTTTGTGTCATTCTCAATCAGGGGATGATTGGCATTTTGAGACTATTCATTGTTGACAGGGCTGTCCTCCACACTGCAAGATGCTCCATGTCCCTTGACTTCACCCATAGAATGCCAGTAATACTTTCTAATCATTATGGTAAATATAAAAACACCCTACAGGGTTTCAAATGTACCCTATGATCCCATTTTGAGAATCACTGAGCTATATCTATTGGTGGTAGTAACACTACATGTATCCAGTGACTGTCAAAGTTACCTTGGACCTTTAATCATACCTGTCTTAAAGTCCTAGTTTAAGTTTGGTTATTTGCTTTAGCTTTCTACCAATGTGATATAAAACATGAAAAATTTGCTTAGCCCTGTTTATTTTGCTTTATAGTATGAAGAATTGCAAAGCAACTGAAAATAATGGTCTGCCCATATATATGAGAGCTACTGTTGGTTACAGATTGTACACACAGACTGGTAGAACTTTCCTTGGCTATTGGAATGACTACATTTATTGGGAATACAGACATTTTAAAATTGGTACCCTAATATTTACAGATTTTTTTTAACTATGTAGAATAATTTTCTTTCAGCAAGAAATGTGAGTACAGTCAGACATCAGTTATAACACATCAGTTATTGTTTTCATCCAGGCTAAAATCGCAGGATTGTTTCTTCCTTTATGTTAGGAGTTAGGGATTAGTAAACTTTAAGCCAGAATAGTAAATATAAATATGTTAGGGTTTGCAGCCCACATAGGTCTTTGTGGAATTATGTGGAAGGTTTGTGTTTAAACAATCCTTTAAAAATGTAAAAATCATTCTTTGCTTTGCCCCACATTTGTCCCTGCCCATAGTTTGTTTACCCATGACTTAGGTTATTTATCAGGAATCACTTTAGATTATTCTAGGTATGATCTTAAGAATCCATCTAATAGAGAAATAACCGGTATCAAGTGCATTTATTTTGAAAAGGGTCTCATTTTCTTTCCCACTGGGAAGAATTATAGTTGGAATAAATACTACATATTAAAAGTTGATTCCAAATCTTTTTTTCACATGGATTATATACAGGTACAATTGAAAGCACCAAGAGATAACATGTCTTCTAGTCAGTCTTAGATCCTGATCATCTTGACCAGGTATAACCAACACTGCTCAAGTCTAAATCAATTGACACATCTGTAAGGAGAGATTATATGATGTGATCTCTCCCATGCCGTTCTGTCTCTTGTATGTGGTCTTCTGAAATAGTACTCTCTTATATATCATGTTTCTGGTCCTCCCACAACTCCGTGGTACAGGCAGGACAGCTAGTCTCTGAACATTTAGTAAGTTAAGTTCAAAGTAATTTATTTGCTCAGGTTTACATTCTTGGAAGTAATGTTGCTAGAACTAAAGCCTGGTGTTTGGGGACTACTGTTCCAGTCATCTGCACTGCTTACCACAATGTCTAGGAAAATTTATTTATTCAGTTCTATCACTTTATAAGCTAGCCTTAGTGTCTTCCTCTTTCTTCTTATTATTTAATACCAGGGGTTAACAGATACTCTCTATATCACACCTAGTCTGCCCTTGTAGCACAAAAGCATCCACGGGAAATAAACAGGTGTGGCTGTGTTCCTCTAGTATTTTATTTACAAAAACTGATAGTGGGCTGGATTTGGGTATGAATTATGGTTTGCCAATCCCTGATCTATGCCATACCAAGTAAATCTGTTAGATTTCTTCTCTCATAAGATTAAATGACTTCAGGCTTCCATGCAGACTATCCAGTATGAGATTATGTATTTTATTTATTTTGTCCTTGTTCCTACCATAGCTTCAACAGAGTCCCCTGCTGCTACTGTTGACTCGGAAACAATAACACTAAACAGCGGAACACTACAGACATTTGAGATTCTTCCAGTGAGTAATACTTCACAAAATAGGTATTGGCCATTTTATGCATTAGAAAACTCATTCATTTCACACTGTTATCACGTGAACAAATGAAACAAAAATGACCATGAATGGCATTTAGCACAACTGTGGCATGTTTTTGAGGCCAGATGGTTAAAAGAGGACATAAATCAGACTTCTGCTTTTATAATTGTCTTTTTTTTCATCTGCATATAAGCCAACAATAATATATAAAAGTGACAGTGCTTAATGTGTAGGGTGCATGCTATGGACTCCATACAGATGGAGTCCTTTTTTTAATTTGCCATTTTAATCATTTAAAAAAAATTTTTTTTGTTATTAATTCTTAAAGTATTTGTTAAGTTGATTTATTTATTTTGAGAGAGAAAACACAAGTGGGGGGGGGG
>NW_027530502.1:1291440-1296759 GCF_008692635.1 Crocuta crocuta
GGGGGGGAGGGGGCTAGGAGAGAGAATCCCAAGCAGGATCTGTGCTATCAGCACAGAACCTGATGTAGGGCTTGAATACACAAACCGTGAGATGATGACTTGAACTGAAGTTGGATGCTCAACTGAGCCACCTGGGCGCCCCTGTGTGGAGTCCTGAACCAACACCACATATAACCAAAAAGCTTATACTGGTTATCTGACAACAAGTTTATGGAATGAATTATTTCACAATAGTGTTTCAGTAAATACCATACTATCCCCTTTGCAAAAGAATCTTGCAGTTCCTAAAAAGGTAAACAATATATTTAACATCTGAGTCACCAATTCTAATCCAAGGTGTATTCATTTCTCTTAAAATGAAAGCATGTTGGCATGACCTTATACATGAATGTTCACATTCATAATAACCAAAAAGTGGAAACACATGTCCATCTGAACAAATGGGTAAATAAAATGTGCTATAGCCATACAATTACTGAGCAGTAAAAAGGAACAAAGAAAGTACTGATAACACGTTCTGAGGATGAACCTTGAAGACACTGTGCCAAGTGAAATTAGATGCAAAATACCATACGGTGTTTGACTCCTATTTCTTTGAAAGGTTTAAAATAGGCAAATCTGTAGAGACAAAAAGTAGATTAATGGTTGCCTATTATGAGGTTTCATAAGAGGCTTTGGGGAGCAATGGGCCATGATTGCTACTTTGAATGGGGTCTTCTTTTGGGTGTGATAGAAAAATTTTAGGTCCTTGTTCTGTTAATAAAATGGGTAATGCCCACAATTAGCTCATTATTCAGGAAGAAAATAAAAAGTAGATAGTATTTAAATTATGTCAACTTTTATTTGCTGTAAAGAACATAAGGGGTATTAGTTGTAGGAATTTAGCCTCTGCACAGCCAAATCTCATGAGGATGGCCAACACAGCAAAAAGTTCTTTTAGAACAATTTTGGAACTTTTATTAGCAACTTAATTAACCTAAACTTCCCCTTCTTAATCCTGTGGTCTCCAAAATAGGGACATATTTGTCACATGTAGGGAACTTTTGCCAACTCCCCTCCTGCCCCTCATCAAAATAATAGATATATATACATTTAGAGTATGCGTTCAGGTTTTTACTTGGGTTACAATCAAGTATTTAGTGGCTTCTGTCCTAATTTAGTAACAGGATGGTACTAGTGCTTCAGCTTCAAAAAACGGATTATGTGAATTTAAGTATATTAAATGCATATATGTAATAAGTATTTACTGTACTGCCTGACCACATGTAATTTACTAAAGGTTGTGTTTATTAAAAGATCAGCTTTTACTTTTATGAACTGTGTGCCAGACACTTTTGTAATCATTTGTAATGCTCACAACCCCTTCCCTGTGAGGTAGTGATTATAGCAATAAGGAAATGTAGATTCACTGAATCAGTATCCAGAAGAGTTGTTGTGACTGAAGTACACAAGACCACAGGCCTAGGACTTAAACATCACCCTTTCAAATGCAAATGTTTTTCCTTTCAGGGGAGGTGGAGAAAGATAAAGCAAACTCAAATTATTGTATAGAAACCTATGGCTAGGAAAGGCTTGTTGATGTTGAAGAGTTTTGTTACAGTTCTATAAAAAAGTCTCCAAAGATAAACATATTTTCAATTAACCAGCTTTTCAAATAGGAATTTTCTTTTTCATTCAGATTTTGAATTGCTATCCCTGCACATTTCTTCTTATACTGTGAAGAAAATCTGTTCAAGTCAATAAACTCTGCTATAGTACCTTTTCAAAAATGTGACACTTTAAAAAAAGGGGGGGCGGGAGTTGGGGAGACTGCCAGTTTTTTATGTGGTTGGGAATCAAGGAAGATGGTACAGGTTACTGCACCTGACCCAGTGGCTTGTGCAACCATGTCTTGGTGCCTTGAAATAAACAGCTAAGACCAGATAATAGACATAGGAGTGAAGAGCAGGATCAGAGCTTGACCTTGGCTGTTAAGTCTCCAGAACAAGTAAGGACTTGGGACAAGTCAAGAATATTCTACCCTTCGTTTTGTTACTTGATGGCACCTTCAAGGTTGGGAAGTATATCTGTGACTAGTAAACTAAAGTCCCTGTTTTGGATGTAAAGCTAGACTTAATATACGTGTAAGAAGACTTAATATAGTATACATAAGCCTACTTACGTAGTGTTCTTGTACCTGTATTGATCTTCATTTTTTCCCTTAGTCTTTCCATTTACAGCCCACCGGCACTCCAGGCACATACCTACTTCAAACAAGCTCAAGCCAAGGCCTTCCCCTAACTCTGACGGCTAGTCCCACAGTAACCCTGACAGCTGCTGCTCCTGCTTCTCCGGAACAGATCATTGTCCATGCTCTATCCGTATGTTACATTAGTTCCTTAATTTTTCTACTTTCTCTAGACTGGCTAACTCATGAATGTCACCCTAAGGTTTTTATTTTTATTACTGCGATGGAACCCATGTGCCTTCAAAAATAATGTATCTTAAGGGAACAATCAATTATGTATTCCTTCAAGTATCCGAGTATTTGTTAGGGAACAGGATTTGTTGACAGAAAGTTTAAGAGCCAGAACTAATGTCTGTTTATTTAAACAGTTTTTCCTACCACTGTTGTCTTGGGAACATAGTTTTACACCATCACTCTGCCTTCACTGGGGTATAACCCTCATCCCATGTCTGTCCTTACAGGAGATAGAATGACAGGGGTTGTAGAAAAATAGTTAAGAACTCGGCCATTCCAGAGGTGAGAGGGGAGGGGCGGTGGGGGGAAAGTAGGGTACCACCTATAGATGGTATTTGTTGCCTGTAACACAGGTCTGGTAGGTACTTTTTCACTTTACCATTGTTTTTCTTTAACATTTTATAGCCAGAACATTTGTTGAACACAAGTGACAACGTCACAGTACAGTGTCACACACCAAGAGTCATCATCCAGACTGTTGCCACAGAGGACATCACTTCTTCCATGTCCCAAGCAGAACTGACAGTAGATAGTGATATTCACTCATCTGATTTTCCTGAGCCTCCAGATGCCCTAGAAGCAGACACTTTTCCAGATGAAATTCATCAGCCTAAGATAACTGTAGAGCCATCATTTAATGATGCTCATGTATCCAAATTCAGTGACCAAAATAGCACAGAACTGATGGGTAGTGTTATGGTCAGAACAGAAGAAATCTCTGACACCGACCTTAAACAAGAGGAGGAGTCATCTTCTCCTTTAGCCCGTGCTTACGTTACTGAGGTAAGTTACAGCTAAGGAAAGAGGCTCTGGATTTTTGCCTGGAGCCTCAAATCTGCAGTTTTTAAAGAGCCTAGAAATAATTTGTGCGAAGCAGGGGCCATACATCCTCTAAAACCTTTTTTCTCTAGACACAAAATCAAGTGCAAACCCCTAACTGTGACCTCACAAGTGTCCATCAGACAGCAGTGTTGCTCTGTCTAGCACTGTTTTTCACTAAAACCTTTCCCCCCTACCCTGCCAATAGACTGAGAATTGTTTGTTGAAACCTGGACCCATTTCCAGGAGCGTGGTTCGCAGTTGGTCCTTGTGGTTCAGCTTAACCACCTTACTTACCCCAGTATAATGGCATTTGTTTCTTCTACATTCAGGGGACCTGTAACTGAATTGCTGCTTTTAGGTTCAGTTTTGTCAAGATTTAATATTAGTAAGAGGTTATTACTTTTGTCCATTTTAAGGCTTCATTTTTCTTTGCTTTATAAAATATGGGATAATGTTTTGAGTATTAAGTCCTTTTAAGCCTAAATGTGTTGGGGATCTTAAAGAAAACTGAGAAGAGAGTCAATCTCATTTTTTTTGAATTGCTATTATTTAGGGTCTAGAGTCTCCTACCATAGAAGAACAAGTTGATCAGACAGCTATTGACGATGAAACAATACTTATTGTTCCTTCACCACATGGCTTTATCCAGGCATCCGATGTTATCGATACCGAATCTGTCTTGCCTTTGACGACACTAACAGGTACTGTTAATAGAATTGCATTCTGTCCCCTGCTACATCTTAAGGGGAAAGTCAGGCTTCTTAGTTCTCGTTTTAGTCTTTCTTGATCCAACAGTAGTAGTTCAGCATCTTGTTTAACTTTGCACTTTGGTAGAGTACTTTAACTTCTTGACCTGGCTTAGAATACATACATTTAAAACTTAACACTTAATTTCTTACAGATCCCATACTCCAGCATCATCGAGAAGAATCAAATATCATTGGATCATCTTTGGGCAGTCCTGTTTCAGAAGACTCAAAGGATGTTGAAGATTTGGTCAATTGTCATTAGGTAATTCTTAAGAGACAGGTAGCTCAGGCAAAGAAGCCACACTGTTAATTACATCTCCAAAGAAATAGGAGCAACTCCCGAGAGGCTGAATTTACCGTTCCTCTGGCTTTCAAATAGCTACAGTGCTGAAGCCACATACAGTGTTGCTGCTATGACTTTTTACCTCCTTTAAATGGATCATCTGAGGTCTAGTCTTATGACAGTGTGTACGTGAATTGAGTATGGAGGACTTACCTGCATAGATCCCTGTGATTAGTGTTAAATGACAGCAGGGAATTTCATTCAGCTACTGAAAAAAGTTTACAATCACCAAAGCTCAACTACTCTGTTTTAAAAGCAGTAATATTCATCTCTGAAGATCAGACATGGCTCTATCCAGTCTCAAGTAGGCTTTTTCATATTTTGGAGAAGTCCTGTCAACATGGTGTAGAGCTTATCAGTGACCCTCAAAAATGATAAGTATCCTTAGTCTGAAAGTTAACCAGCATACACATATAAAGACCTAAGAGACGGTTGTGTGGCGGTTACTTTTGGTTTACCCATTGCTGGCAGTGGGAGCTCATTTAGGCTGGGTACACAGAAAAGCATTAAAAGAATTAAGAAAATTCACTACAGGTTTTTTATTACTTTTAAAGGGAATATGGAAGAGTAGCAACACAGCTCACCGGAAGCTAAGTAGAGTTTTCACCCCTTCAGAACCCACTGTTGTTGGTTTACAAAGTTAGCACTTTGAAGTAAAATTTAAATGGCAAAGGAAGGAAAGTTGCCTACCCTATACCAGGAGTGTTTCTTACATGTTTTGCTATACAGATTACCCAGGAAATAGTTGAGGAAGGTATCACAGCCTGCCCTTCACTTAGTGAATTAGCTGGTGGGGTGCGACCTAACTTCTCCCTCTCAGGCAATTTAAAAACACAAAATTTGCTTCTGTTATCAAAGGAAAGAAATCAAGAGTCATTCCTGTGTTAGAGAAGGTTAAGCCAAAATTAGCCTCTAGGGCTTTAATGAACACGACCCCAATAGAA
>NW_027530502.1:1296924-1319483 GCF_008692635.1 Crocuta crocuta
CCCCAAAAAAAAAAACAAAAAAAAAAAAAAAAAAAAAAAATTGTATAAATTATTTTATTTATTATTGTAATTAGATCTTCACAATCAAAGTTGTCTTCACCGTCTGTGTTTTGTTAATGTGAAATTTAATTGTAGTTATAAGCAAAAAGTTGGTTGCCTAGGGAACAATAATTGTATATTCAGTTTAACAGAAATAAAAGAATATTTGTCTTAAAATGCAAGATTGTTACATAGCGTTTTGCCATGCACCTACATTATAAAAAAATTTTAATTTCGAAAGTGAAAATCACTTGTGCTGTTCGAGCTTTAAGGTTTGGAATGTTTGAGTGCAACATCGGCTCCTTAAAGAAAAAAACAAAGCAATCTAGGATATGTCTCCCCTGCAAGAGGGAATTTGAGATTTACAGTTAACATGAAAATCATGTATCAGACTTGCACAGGAGAATCTTCAGCACACCTGCCCCAGCTCTTACTTCATAGTCCAAGAGACAGCTTCGCAGAGGCCTGGTAAGTGTTTCTCCTGGGCAGCCTCACTTCCCCACATCGTGGAAGTACAGGTTCGCACATATACATAACATGATGATTGAAAATAAGATATAGTAAATTAGATTTCTGAATTTCGGTTCTAAGTCTCCTTGTCGATACCAGTAGATCTAAAAAGAAGAAGCATTAAGTCAAAGTTTAATTAATAGTCACTGGTCCTGGAATTAAAAAATTTAAATACAACTAACTCTTTTTCCACCGTGACTGATTTCATCTGTATAAACTTTTCTCCCTCAATGAAGTCTTTACATCAGTCTGTATTCCTAAAGCCATGCAGCCAGAATGTAATTTTTCTTTTTCCTAGTAGGACCGAGTATTCACATCCAAGATTATGCTTATTCCTGCTTTCTCAGCTTTGGTTATGTTCAAACTGGTAGCCATCCCATGACTGCCAAGCCATCCAAGAATTTGTACCTTGTAGATCTGTTTTAATTATATTTGAGTAAAAGATACAGCGCTCTTTCAGTACTGGGAGGGAAGACAGCTTTTAAATTCACAGAATAGAGTCAGACTGCTGATTCAAAATAATAACTTATACAAAACTGGACTACTCTGGGCATCAGGCTGGGAGGGAAAGAGCATCTCTGGTAGCTTTGTTTAAAGGCTCCGTAAGGGGGTGGGCCAAGTCTCCTCAGATCAAAGGAGTAGAACAGGGTAAGTCAGTTAGATAAACACATCACTATGAAGATTGAAGCCCCATGTGAATCAAAACTATTGTTTTTAAGGGTGTCATTTATAGTTTTGGTTCTACCTCTCCTCATAGGAAACAAAACAAGTCAACTAATGAATGACTAAGCACTTGTCAAATATCCAAATGAGGACCTATCACCATCTTTCTTTATGTAAAAAAAAAAGCATCTTTATGGTAAAATTGTACATTCCTGTGGTAAGGATACAGCTGTGGTTTAAGATTTCCCAGGAGATTCTTGGGTTAATTACTTTCATTTGGGGGAGATAAGCACAGAGATTAAAACAGGCTAATTTTGTAATTATCAAATAAATCCAAAGGGCTGTACCTCTTCCCTTAAGAGCAGTAATGGCATTTTCCAAAACCTGTTGGGCCCTGTATGTTGTAGTCTTTGAAGAAAGTTGACTTAAGTAAGTTAAACTGAAACCAAAGCTTTGGCCACCCAAGTCTCGATTCTTTTTTCCCCTTCCTCCTGTTGGAGTTTTTTGTTTCTCACTTTCAAAGGAGAAAGGTTTTCCTTTAGAAAGGAAGTTAACAACTTTGAGATTTAAGGGAAAAGGAAACTGATCCCAAGAATAAATAAAATACCTACAATTAATACTGAGAATTCTTAACATTCTTGGTGGGGCCACTTAGGGGATAACTAGACACAGCCCTTCTTACAGACCTAAGGCTGGGAATCTGTCCTAGGTAGGCACTGCAGCCATCTGCCCTCAAGGATATTCGGTTTAAATTCACAGTAGTACTCACAAGTATGCAGGCAGTAATACAACTCAAAGAGATGCAGACAGCAAAAAATATATTCAGCGGTTTTGGAGGTAGTTGAGGGAAAACAAAAGCACTGATCAGCGTTACCTGTATGAAGAGAAATCGTGTCAGGCCTTAGGAGTAATTCCAACACTCAGACTAGAGTTTAAGCAATGTCCTATTACATAGTACCTACCACCAGGTTTGCCTTCTGGAATGGTAATAGTAAAGTATTTGTAAATGTGTTCCAATGTGTTACTTCTCTTAGCACTTCGTATTCCTCCTCCATCAAAGGACACAAAACATCACAGCACAGAAAACTAGCTAAGCTCAAAATAATCTCTTAACAAAAAAATTAGAAAGCATTTAAACATTCCAGGATTAAGGATTACACTGGGAAAAGTTCCAGCCTTTGTTTTGTTATTTTGAAAACTCCAACAAAAATTAAAACCAAAAATAGTTTTTGCTGAACATTCTGGAGAATACTCAGAGGTTTCTAATACACTGGAGTTCTGTTTCTACCACAGGTAAAAGATGATACCCATTCTTTTCATTAAGAAGTCAAACAAACTAAAATTCTCAGACTTAATAAAAATGTGGCACAAAGACACCATCTTCAGACCGTGGAAAACCTAGCCTTGTGTATTTTACAGTAATAGCACCAAGCTCACTGCAGTTGTGTTCAAGCAGTAGTAAAACTAAAAGCACTAACTTAACCATGCCTGCAACACTTCACATGGTCACATACTGGTCCCTTGTAAGGTTTTTTGTTTGTTTGGGGTTTTTTTTGTTTTCTTGAGTGTCAACCACAATACTCAAGTTATATACTCAAGTTTTCAAAACTTTGGTTCAGAGCAGAGCCTGGGGAAGACACAAAATAAAGGTACTTACTAGAATCAATAAGGATGTTAAGCTGCCAACAACTAAATTGATGATTCGATCCTGAAATAGAAAAGAATTTTTTAGCCCTATGATGGATCCAAGACACTTTCAACAAGGTACAAAGCTAGCCACTAGGGGGATTTAGAATTGAGACACCAAGGTCTTGCCTCTCTCTGAGCTTGATACGTACATACTACTGCCAGAAAGGCAAAGTGTACTGAGCCATCACTGTAGAAAAGGTACTTTAGGAAGACAAAGGCAACTAGCTGTAAGTTTCTTGGAGTGCCTGGGAGGCTCAGTCATTTGGGCATCTGACTTCCGCTCAGGTCACCATCTCACGATTCATGAGTTCGAGCCCTGTGTGAGGCTCTGTGCTGACAGCTTGGAGCCTTGAGCCTGCTTTGGATTCTGTGTCCCTCTCTCTCTGCCCCTCCCCTGCTCACACTCTGTCTCCCTCTTTAAAGATGATTAAATATTAAGGGGGAAAAAAGCGTTTCTTGAAGGGACACACCATTTTTACACTAGTGTCTTTTGGAGGCTGGGAAGGACTAAATGGGAAAGGGGTGCTTCTAAATATATCATGTACTGCTGGAAACCGTCTGAACAGAAGCCAAGGGACAGGAGCACTGAGATAGCCAGCCCAGAGCCATGATGAAGAGGATCAGGAATCAGAGTGCAGATGATACTGAGTGCTATGAGTTTGGACCTATTTGTGATATTGCTTAGGTGTCTTTCTATAAGGTCATTTACGAGGAGATACTACTGCTAGCAGGGATCACACCGTGCCAGGGCTGGAGGCAATCTAAGACCACCTAGTCCAGTGCTTTTCCTACTTTCTTAGTAGCAAAAGCCTTCAATACATAACACAAGTAGAACAGTATGACTGAATGTGCAGCCTAGGGTCTTACTCATTGAGCCTTCTCATCATTCCCATGCCCACCCAACCATTCCACAGGATAGTTTCAAAATTTTCTCATGGAATTCAATCCTCATTTTATAAGTTAATATAAATTTAGGTCCATTGAGTGTGGTTAAATTATTTGCCTAAAGTCATACCGCAAATAAAAAGCAACTTTTAACACATTTCCCAAATCTAGGTCACTGATTAAAGTTTCAGCTGTAGGAACTATAAAGCTAAAATATTTCATACGTATAAAACTAGTACGTCTAATTTAGCAATATATAATACATGTATAATAGATTTTTTTTTTAATGTTTTTATTTATTTCTAGGAGATACAGAGACAGCGTGAGCAGGGGAGGGCCAGAGAGAGAGGGAGTCACAGACTGAAACAGGCTCCAGGCTCTGAGCTGGCAGTCAGCACAGAGCACGACGCGGGGCTCGAACCCACGAACCGCGAGATCATGACCTAAGCGAAAGTCGGACGCTTAACCGACTAAGCCACCCAGGCGCCCCATGTATAATAGATTTACAGAACAAGGTCATAAGAATTTAAGACCTGATTAGGAAACACTGTTTTCAGGCAGTGAGAATACCAAGTAGTCTTATTTCTGAGAAGTCGAAACTGAGAAATCAGTTGTCTTAACGAGTGTTCTGGTAACATCTGAGCAAGGACCAGCAGGGGAAGGAAGGTGAGCAGCCAATAAGCAAAAGCTCACAGATGGAGGGCACAGGAACAAGCACAGAGAAACAGCAGAACAGCCATTTTCAAGTTAACTGCATTAATTAATTAATTAATTTCATTTTAACTGCATTAAAAGTTAAGAATCTAAAGTTAAGAGGCAGCCAAAGCTGGAAGGAAGAGTGAAGGAAAGCCAAGCATTAAACTGGGTATGTTTGATCTAATCAAGGACAAACCACACTCTCCAGACTAAGGCCGCTGCAATTCACACGTTGTGTAGGACAAAGGCTACACAGCCACACCATCACCTCTCACCCCACCGCTGGAGAAGCCTGCCCAGCAATAACTATCTGTGAGGAAAGAGACCCAGGCTAAAATTACTCCTCAGTAATCACTTCTTTCCAGATGCAAGACGTGTGTTTCTTAACCTAAGCTGTATAGATTGTCTTAATGAGAACCCCATTGTTTTTACCTTCTGAAAAAGGTTTAACTGAACTCTGGTCTACTTGAGAAGAATGTCTGCTCCCACGGAGTTCCAGGGATTTGCAAAAGTTTACGTAAGTCTGTGTATCTCTCAACAGCTGTCTTAAGGCAGCCAAAAAGCATCACTTATCTCCAAATAGCAAGATGCCAACTAGGATCAGAGCAGGAGGAAAAATAATAATAGTGAAGGGATAATAACTACGCCAAGAGCTTTTACTATCTTCTACAACATCCTGGGACGAAGTGGCATTAGGACTCTTACAGGAGGCATTAAGTGGCTCCGGGAAACAGAATCTGCCCAGTGTCTCAGTCTCATAAGTGAAGAAGCCGGGATTCAACGCCAAGTGAGTGGATTCTGTTGACACTTCTCACTGGAAGAGCTGCTACAGCTGGTCTAGACAGACACAGCAAGTGGCAAGTGGCCCTCAAAGGATTTTTTCACATTGTTAAACTTAATTCATGTAAGCCTAATGGTTTTAATCCCTCATGAAAATACATCTAAATTTTAATAAATACTTGCTTGCTTGCCGTCTAGACAGTTCACTGAATAGAATTCTAAGTCATCTTCATGAATATCAGTAATTCTGTTATGATGCAGGCCTTTGGGCCACCCCCAAAATGGGATGAGCCATTTAGGGCATTCTGATAGGCATCTCTTTCTCCAAGCCAAGGCCTTGGCGTCAGGCCTTCTGCCATCAAAGTAACCATGAATCCACACCAAAGAAAACAACAGACATAACTTGGGAAGACCTCCCACTTCTAGGCTCTTCTAAAATTTGCTATGCAAAGTGCGGTCTGCAGACCAGCAGCACAGGCCTCACCTGATGGCCTGTGAAAGATGCAGAATCCTGGGCCTTGCCCCAGGACCTACACAATTAATCTGCATTTTAACAAGATCCTCAGGTGAACTGCACAAAAATTTGAGAGGATCGAAGCCATTCTGAATACTGAGAAGTTCAAATAATAGTGGAGACGCTTTGCCCAGAGATTACTTTTCAAGGCTTTAGTAGCTCTCCCAGGTCCCAGCCTCCAAAGAGAAAGCACTAAAAGGAAGTAATTAAATAGTCAGCATTTCAAAGGGCAGCTTTCAAACTAATCTGCATCAAATCAGAATAAAGTACATGAAAAGAAATACTAATTTCTCACAGAAACTCTCTTCCCCAGTTTTAGTATTATCCTATTTCCATCTACCAAAACTTCCCTCCCAAATCTTCCTTCAGACCTTGTACTGTTGCTTATTTTCACTCCCCCCAAAAGCCTGACAGGATCAGAATCGGCCTTGATCCTTAACCTGCAGAAGAGGATAGGATAGAAAATTGAGACCTACTTCCCAAAGACTCGGCAACAAGTTCAGAGTCTTCCCTTATATGCGTATCACATATACATATATAAGCACGGAAAACACAGAGTATAGTTTTGTGAGGAATTCTACATATATAACTTTTTAAGTGATTTATTCACTGAAACATCTCAATTATATCTCAGTAAAATGAAAAAGTTACTATATTCCAGATATAAATAACAACAAATAAAATGGTCTTTACCCTCCACAAGTTGATGCCATCCAGAGCTCAAGAGGGCACTAAGGAGAATGGAAGGGAGGTTCTCTAAGAGAAGGTCAAACCTGGAAGACGACCAGCAGATGAACAAAAAACAGAAAAGGTGGCCCGTGAAGAAGGAACTTAACCAGGACCTGGAGAGAACAAAAGCATGGCAAATGGATACAGCCAATAGTTGAGCCAGCTTTGTTAGAGCTGAGGAAAGGAGCTGGGATCAGCCTGAGCCCAAAACAGTTAAGTCTTCATCTAACTTTGATATAGGGAAGGAGAACACAAAGGGAATACATCCCAATGGTTTGTACCTGGAATGGCAGAAGGTAACCCTGTAATGTAAGGAATACACAATCTCCATTTACTAATGAGTAACTAGGTTCAATGGGACTCATCGGTCAAAGTCATACAGCCAGGTAATGGACAACTCTGTCCAATGCTCTTAGCAAAATGGAAACCAAAGGTCTAAGAATCCTTACACTAATCTATATGGACTCTGAAGTCTAAGAGTTATAGAGACCAAGGTTCTCATCTCTATTCTGCCACTGGTTAACTATGAGTCTACCCTCTCAGAGGACTGGGCTACATGGTATCTGGTCCCTTCCTGCTTTAACAGTTTATGGTTCTGGATCATCAGCTTCAGACTGCCCTCGGGCCAGAGTAGAAAGCCTACTCCCCAGCCATCAAAAAGCAGAGAAGCCCCCAATCTCTCCTGGTCAGTCAATAGCATCCTGATACAAGACAGAGAACACCAAACTTATGGCAAATGCTCAGGTGTTTAATGATGGCTGTGGGAAGAAACTGGCAGTAACTTCCCAAATAACCAAAAACTGGCATTTGCCCTCAGCAACCTGCAAACATCCTAGTTCTAAACTGTTTGGAATGCTACCATTTCCAGATCAACTTATTTTGTGTCTACTTCCAAAATGGATACAAGAGTTTAGGCTACTATAACAAAACTCTAACCCATTTAAGTAACAAAACAGCAAGGCAAATTTTCTAAAGGGGCTTGGTGAGTGGAAATCTAGACGATGAACCCGTATAAACTGAACCAAAGAAAAGTTTTCTGATTTAAGCTCAAATGTTAGCCAAGACTCCTGACAACCAAGTGGAAAGCACAACAGAGTTTACTAGTGCTTGCTAATTATTAAGCACACTGGATCATTAGACAAACTTCTGGATCTAAGGGCTCGTTGCATGGGTCTCTGCAAATACAGCGACACAGAAAACACACCCACTTTACACATAACCGTCTTGTATCGACCCACAAGATAAACAAAAGGCATAATGTTCTCAAAAGGGTGAGCTGCGGGGTGAGAGGTGGTGTGGCTGACATGCCACACTCCCGATTTGACCCCTCACCCTGCAGAGCTCAATGCTTACTGCATCGCAGTAAACTATCAGCCATCTCCTCGATCAGGGCTGGCATTTAGTTTAGGGCAAGGCACGCAGCCTTCTTGTCTTCTGTGCAGCCTGGCACACCACTGGCGCTCTATGAATATTGGTTTAAGGAGAGAAGTGGCCAAGAGCATTCTCCTTAGAGGGCCTCTCACCACCAGAGGCCACTTCGGCACTCATGTGGGGCCTGGCTCCTGGGAAATCCCAGCTCCCAGACAGAAGAGCACGCGGCCTCACCGTTCCAGAACGGGCCGGCACAGCATGGAAGCAACGGCCTGCAGCAGGCCGACAGCGTCAGGTTTTTGCCAGCCACAAAAGCACGACAGCCTACCGGTGCCTCCCGGGCTAGGTTCCATTAGTTCCGTGGAATTATCTAGGTTTCCCTGTGTGAGTACTAGCCCAGTCACTCCTTTTCCGCCAGGGCAAGACCAAGCCCCGTTGTCAGAGGCGCGGCGGCGGCTCCTGCCGTGGAACCGTTCCTTTGGCGGTGCTGCTCGGCACTCCCGGGGAGAAGCGAAGGGAAACAGGTCTCTCTCTGCAGACAAGAAAACCCCTGGAGGGACAGAGCCACGGAAACGTGCCCTTCCACTCCCTGGAGGGAGACAGCAGGGGCCCAGGGTTGGGGTAAGACTGAGAATTCGGTTTTTGGCGTTGCCTCTCCCTTTGTGACGCCTTCGTATCCTTTTCAAACACCATCACAGATCACAGCAGACCCCCACCCTCCCACTAAATGCTCTCCCATCAGTCCTCATACCCACCCCTGCAAGTCCCGTGGGCCATCCCATCCCCCAAAACCTGTCCCATGTGAGCCAACGGCTTTGTGGATGGACCTGCAGAGTTCTCCCACACCCTGGACTTCCCCTGCTGCCCCGGTCTCTGAACCGTCCCCGACAGAGACTGTCACCCGCATACTCATCCCAGGTCCACTGGGCCGGGCCGTAGGGTGCATGCAGGGCATTCCCCGCTCTGCGGGCCAGGTGGAGTCAGCAACTTCAGGAACATCCTCTGCTACGGGCTAATGCCCAATGTGACAGTATTAAGAGGTGGGGTCTTTGGGACATAAGTAGGCCATGAGGGTAGAGCCCTCCGGAATGGGATTAGCGCCCTTATGACGGGCTCCAGAGATCTTCCTTGCCCCTTCGGCCATGTGAGGTTGTAGCTCGTGTTTGTACCTGATCTTGGTAGGAACAAAGAGAAAGAAAGGTTTGTTGTTTATAAAGTCCCCGAGTCTGTGGCAGCCGGAACAGACTAAAGCATCCTCTACAATGTATGTCCCTGGCAATGTCGGGTCAACTTCTTCCCCTCCTCTTCTCAGTTACTTCAGTTATTTCAGCACCTGCTTCAGCCAAATCTATATTCCTGCAACACTCTGTAGAGCACCCACTGACTAGACCATTCCCTATCTGTTACACGCTGTAATTTGAGGGCCCCCCCCCTACCAATTTCTGACCAGCAGCTTCCCAGGCATGGAAGACTCCCCAGTGGATCTGTTCATCTGTTCCTGATGCTCTGAAAACCCAGTCTGGAGTGTCCCCAACCCCTCGACTGTTTCCGTGCTCCGGCACAAAGCCTTGCTGTGAAGCCTTTCAACTCCTAACCGTACCTATCAGTTTACCGTGCATCTCCCGAGGGCCACATATTTCTTGTTCACAGTCAGACTGTGGGCCACTCACTCCACGTGGCCGGGTGGCTGCAATCAAGCCCCATGCTTCTTCACTCTTCAAGCCAGGCACCCTGGCAGCAGCCTGCATCACCCCACTGGCAGGAAAACCTTTCTGTAATCAGACAAAACCAAGCCATGTGGCTTGGGAAGCTGTGACTGTCCAGAGTGAAAATAACCTTCTGACTGTGTAAGGTGCCAGGAAACCAGGCAGCGGCACTGGTCATTTCCCCCTGCTGACCACAGTGCCCAACACATATTGGATGCCCAAATATTAGCTCAAAGACACACTACCTGAGTTTACTGCAAATCTGTGTTTTCAGCTGAGCCTTCACTGTATTTCCACAGCCTTCTGAGCCGACTGTCCCTATCTCTCTTCAGAAAGTGGTTTGCAGGTACATCTCAACTCAGCTTCCTGATCCCACTGTCTTGAAGCCTGTGCATCAGCAGACATCGTTTTAAAAATAAGATGCCAAGGAGGAAGAGCCTTTTGACAATCATCTTTGGAAAGGCAAGGACATGTCTTTCCTTATGAGTAACCTGTGTGGGGAATATCTGTCTGATCTGGAATATTGTGAGACCTGGTCAATACCAACAGCCTCATTTACAACATGAGCCAGTAGTAGCAGAAGGAGATACCAGTTTCCTTGCTGTGACTGCCATCCAAAGAGGCTGGTGCGGCTCCCGGCAGACAGCATGGACAAGCTCGTGTTCAGGGAGAGTCCAATGTAGGGCTGGATACTGAAGTATACTATACTTTGAACAGGAAGTCACTTGTCAGGAGGATCAGTTCTGACTGATCAGGTCTGCATTGAACTTTATAGAACTGTCATCCTCCCCTTTTCTGTTATTGATCCATCACAGCCACTGACTCAGAAAACTAACAGGAGACTCGGCAGGTGAAGGCCCCCAGGACCCACCATGACCATGACCTCCATGAACACCCTAGAGAGTGATCAGTCCTCAGAGGAGTGGAGGAAAGAAGATTCTAGGAGGAAGGTCTTGGGGAACAAAATGGTGACAAGGAGCCCAGATTGTACGGATTCAAGCCAGTGACAGAGAAACTCAATGGGGTTTACGAAATAAAGTTACCACGAGAGCGTAAAGGAAGAAGGACCAAGGCCCAGCACTGAGCCACAGAACTGAGTCAAGAGAGGGCATATGAGGCCACCTGAGGGCAAATATGCACTCAGGAGAACTCACTCTGTATTTCAAAGATTTCCTTACTGAGGTCCGATAGGCTTACTGCAACAGGAAGTCGATGAAGTAGCAGCCTCTACAATCCAAACTGAACCTGCTTGCCTGGAGAGATTGAATGGATTCAAACCTTGGGAAAGTGGTTGGGGAGTTTAACATCCTTTAAATTTATAATTTGTTGTGATTTTATTCCTGTATTACATAAATATTTACTTTTAACCATTTTTGTTAATGGTTAAATTCTGGAGTTATGGTCAGTTTGCATAGGCCCTTTTTCTCTAATAACATTGAGGGAAGTGAGATNCTATTTCCATTCCTTTCAGCCTGAAGATGATCAAAAGGTGACCAGCTTCTCTACTCCTGTACCCATTTCCTGGCTCAATTAATTATCGCCATTTTCAGCTTTACATTCAGTCTCTCCTCCAAGGAGTCCATCTCCAGCCCAAAAATGTCAATTCCCTCCAACATCAGAAGAGCATTCCATCCATACCGTGTCCCACTTTGATGTTGGCCATTCATTCTCCATTCATTTTACAAGCAAAGTTATTAGGAACTTAGAAAGAAAATCAAACAGGGCAAATGGAGAATGACCAGGGTGGAGATGGGGGGTGGGGGGGGCTATTTTTTAAAAAAGGTCAAAGAATCCTGAGGATGTGACACAAAGCAGAGGCCTTTATAAGGAAAAGGAATGACACAGGCAAGGATTTGGAAGAAGGGTGTTGCAAACAAGCCACTGCAGCATGTGCAAAGGCCCTGAAGCAGAGGTCAGCTTGGGAATTAGTGAAAAATAAATTAATTAATAAGGAAGGGAAAGGAAAGAGAAATTATTTAATGCCTTTCTATCTTCCGTGTAGTATATACATGTTCCGTGAAAAAAGATACACCACCCAGTACGTAGCACACCTACAGTATGCACTTGGTTAATAAATGAATACAAGAATACATACATGCGCACTCAACAACCTATAGCCTCCAGAAGATAATCATTGTCCCTAGCACAGCATTCAAGGCTCTCCACCCAGCCCAGCTTTTCCTCTGTCACATGGTGCTCAGAGTTCCTTTACCATTTCCTTTACTTTCCAGCTCCCACCCCTCTGACACAGCTGGACGTCCTGCTTGGGATTCCCAGTCACCCCCTCCTGTCAAAAATCCTAGGCCTGCTTCAAGGTCTGAAACTCAAAAGACCTCTGATCTGGTGTCACGACTACAATTTTCTCTTCCTTCAGGCATCCGGCACTTGGCTCTTCCTTTCAATAAAGGCCTCAACCCTATTTTAAATTCAGAACTTATCCTCCATAACCCACAAGAGCTTCACGTCACTGAAAACAGTGATTATCTTCTTGCATGAGGGCAAGAGCAAACAATCCATTCAGCACGTCTGAAATGTCCAAAGGACACCACTTCCTACCATTGTTAACCAGACTGAGTGATTCAGACCCTTGAGCCACATCCTACAATTCTATGTCAAAAGTTTTTGTATTTCTCGAACATAAGGGTTCCAATACCATAAATAAGTAGCCAATTCTCGGAAATGATTTCCCTTTTATTTCTTCCAAATCACAGTGGAAAACTTCTTGTCAGGAAAGCTCTGGAAATGGCCCAGTCAGAGGTCTTAAGAGGCAGCTCTATAGGAATAAACATACCGAGGGGATGTAAAATGTGGGAGGTTGGGGCCCAGATGAAGCAGGAAATCTAACATGTTTCAGTGGGTTCATTTGGTTCCCCCAGAGCTACATGCTCTAAGTAGGAAGCCCCCTCACACTGTGATCGGAGGCAAACCTTGGGGCGGCATCCACAGGGTGGAAAGCCAGAGGACACCTTACCTCGCTGGCAAAATCTAGGTAATAGATGCCACTGCTCAGGCTTCCCAGAGACACAAGGGACTTTGAACGGGGCCAGGAGCAGAGGCAGCGTGAGACAGGATTTATCAGAATGCAGACACGCCCACCCTTTACAACCCTCACACCCACAACTCTCACAAATGGGTGTACCAACTCCCCCACCCCACCTCATCTCTATTTGGATAAAGTACCATGCACAGACAGCATGTTTCCCTTGTTTCACAGATTGGTATTTTGAAGCATTTTTCATTTGTGAGTATTTTTGTACATCCATCCCACCAGATTCTTTCTCGCAGATAAATGCACTTGAAATGTATTAATTTCATGAAGCGCCACTTAGGAAAATCTGATTAACAGTAAAACCAGAAAACCCTCCTCCACAAGCTTAAGGGGCAAAATAATCTCTAGGGTTGGTACTCACAGGAAACACCTTATTTTTATGTGCCATGACCTTCAGCACAGGAGGCAGAGTGCAAGACTATGACGTTAGGAGTCTGAAGGACCAGACAGATTTATGCTTCTGCCATATGCCAGCCTGTGTAACCTTAGAGTCACTCAAATTTTAAGACTAAATTGCCATATTTGTACAGGGGTCGAACATGTAGAGAGTTGCTGTAAGGATTTGGAGATAATATATGTAAAGCCCCTAGAACAGAGTGACATTTACCAGAGTCAGTAAACAGCTGCTAATATGGCCTTAGTATTATTTCTACATCTAAGGAGGTATCTTACAAATGAAATGCTGGGTCTTCAGAGAGGAGTGGGAATGGAGAAAGCCCATATCCTGGCCCCAATTTCTAAGTCAGCCCCAATTTCAAATGCATGTCATCATTCCCACAGGGACACGCAAATCTGTCAACCCACTTGATCTTAAAACAGCTCAAAAAATTATTAGAGGGGCACCTGGGCAGCTCCGTCGGTTAAGTATCCGACTCCTGATTTCAGCTCCGGTCATGCTCTCACAGGTCATGAGATGCAGCCCCACAGTGAGCCCCACGCTGACAGCACAGAGCCTGCTTGAGATTCTCTCTCCCCCTCTGCCCCTCTCTCTCATGCATACATGCTCTCAAAATAAACTTGATATATACAAATACATACTATGATCATACATATACATGGCCTAGAGACTGGCCATAAGAAAAAAAGGACTCATTTCAGTAGACCCAGCCTATCACCACACACCTGCAAAAATCACATCTATGGAGAAGACACCTCAGCAGATGGGACAGCCCTCTTAGAGGCCAATCTTGGTTTCCAGTTTTCGTACAATACTGTGTGAAGTCTCCTACCTGCCCCTCGGCTGAAGCTCAGCAAGGAGAGGCTCACATAAGGACTCTAACTGCACGAGAGCCTGAAACACCATTTCCTGTTCTGCGGTCCAGTGTTCCAGGTTTCTGAACACCAGCCCCTTCTTCTGCTATCACCCAGTAGGTCCCAAGAATATGGGTCACCCTTCTAATGATGCTCAATTTTCACTTACATCTTAGCATACGTAACTTCCAAGAATCAGGTAAGGCTTGTGCCCCGCGCCGGAGCGGCTGGAGAAATGAGGCAGCTGGCTATCCCTCAAGGAGCTTACACTCGGGTCAGGAAGGCACGATGCAGACAAACCCCAGACAACACAAGGAGTTATTAAGTTCCAGGGGGCACCTCTGACCTCCTTTAAGGGCAGCATGGATGCCAGCTGGGTTTTAAGAAAGGCTCTGAGGCAGAGACTCAGATGGAGCAGGATTCAGATATGTGGAGGGCGCTGAGCCTGGAGAACAAGTTTCTCTTTACTCAGTTAAACCTTTTTTTTTTTTTTTTTTTAATTTCTGAGAGAGAGAGAGAGAGAGCGCGCGTGTGAACAGGAGAGGGTCAGAGAGAGGGAGACACAGAATCCGAAACAGCCTCCAGGCTCCGAGCCGGTTGTCAGCACAGAGCCCGACATGGGGCTCGAACCCACGAAAGGTGAGATCATGACCTAAGCCGAAGTCGGACGCCCAACCGACTGAGCCACCCAGGTGCCCCTCAGTTAAACCTTTAAGAGGCTCTCCCTCCACAGTAACCTCAGGGGCTGCACACAGACACATTCCTTCACCACCCTGCAAGAATTATTAACCCTGTCCTTTCATTCTTTTTCCCGAGGTTAATTACAGAGACCAGGGGTGGGATACCAGGTGATGTCTGTCTTGCAGAACCGTGTCAGACACCAGGTTAACATGTAACACACCAGGAGCCCCCGGCTGGCACCAGGACTCTGAGGACAGCCCACAAGACCTGCAAGAAGTTACAGGGCGTCTGGGTGGCTCAGTCGGTTGGGCATCCGACTTCGGCTCAGGTCATGATCCCACAATTCGTGGGTTCGAGCCCCGCATCGGGCTCTGTGCTGACAGCTCAGAGCCTGGAGCCCGCTTCAGATTCTGTGTCTCCCTCTCTCTCTGACCCTTCCCTGCTCACGCTGCCTCTCTCTCTCTCTCAGAAATAAAGCATTAAAAAATTAAAAAAAAAGAACCGCAAGAAGTTTCAAGACCCCTTTGCTAAATTTCAAGGCCCACCCACGTCCTGCTATAACTGCCACTTACTTTGCTACTCATGTTTCTAGGCTCAACAGGGCAACTCAGATTTGGCCATGCTCCCCTCGCCTTCTTGTTGGGCTGCCCTCCTCATAACACAACTTTCTCTGCTTCAAACCCAGTGACCCAGAGACAGGCTTACTGTACATCACCAGTGTGATTTCAGGGTTCAGCGGCAACGCCACGGGAAAGGTAAATGGCATTTGCCCACAGCAGGAAGCAGCAAAAGGCAAAAGGTCGGTGGAGAGGCGCAAGCCTGCACTGAGTGTCCACACAGCTTGGGTAAGGGCCAGAGATTCCAGCCCTCTCTACAAACCAGCATCCTCTGAGGGACTTTCTTAAGTTACATATGCCAGAGCCCAACCGCCAAGGATCCTCGATCGTCTGGTCTGAGGATGGGACAGAGCAACTTCATTACGGTAGGAAAGACAAAAAGCAATGGCACGGATCGCCCTGAACGGTCTCCAGCACAAGAAACCACAAACCAAAGGGGTTTGTCAGGCAGGCTGAGAGGCCAGGGGACAGCTGATCTGGTCCCTTGGGCTACGAGCTCTCCAGTGAGGGAGACAGGAGTTGTGCTGCGACGTTCACCCAGAAGCTGTGTCAAGAGCAAAGCAGCTAGAAGCCTGTACCCCTCAGAGTAAAGACTTGAGGGTTCTAGGCAGGGGGAGGGACAGCAAGCAGACACAACTATCTTAATCACAGCTTTGTTCTTAATTAAGCAGCAACCTTTAAACCCACCCTCCCAAAAAAAACACCAAGTAGCACTCTCATTTTACACTATAAATTGCAGAAGCCACATGCCCCAAGCCTGAATTGCTTTAATTGGAGTACAGGTCATAAAAAGATGTTCCTCCCACCCCCATCGATTTTGTTTGGTGTTTTGTTTTTTTTTTTAACAGGAAAAGAACAGAGGATGCTTTTTGTACACGTAACTCTTGCCTTTGGAACGAAAGATCTGAGTCTCAGGGCCCAGTAACTTGTCCTCTACACAGAGCTCCCCACCTCCTGATCATCAGGGTTCAATGTATGCACCTTGGCCAAAGCCACTCACTTTCTTCTAGAACATCCAACCACCATCACCACCCCCCTTAGAAGATGAATCACAGTGACAAATCAACAGAATAGGCTGGTCTAGAAGGTGGTTTATACGATATTCTACCAGGAGTAGAATTTCCCGTTTGCTCTAACTAGGAGCTACTGGTTTGCCTTCTCCCCAGAGACAACCATCCGCATCTTGGATTTACCTATCTGGAATGGAACACATGGATTTCGGATGATTGGGCAGGCAGCCAGCAAACCAGGGAAGACTGACTCAAAGGCCTGAGAGCAACATAACACCCCTGCATTACAATTACATAGAAAGATACCCCAATGATGTTGTCCTAAGGCATACTTTTAAAGGCAGTCCTGGAGGGGCTCCTGTAAGGCCCAGTCGGTTAAGCATCGGACTATTGATTTCAGCTCAGGTCACGATGTCAAGGTTCCTGAGGTGGAGCTCAGGACAGTGCAGACAGCGTGACACCCCAGAGCCTGCTTGGTATTCTCTCTCTCTGCCCCTACCCTGCTCGTGTGTGTGCGCTCTCAAAATTAATTAAATAACTTATTAAATTAAAATAATAATAATAATAAAGGCTGCCCTGCACAAGAAAGGAGGTATTTCTCCCGGTTTTAGTTCATACCTTAGGAGGGAAGGAAGGAACAAAGGACGAAGCTTCACATAGTAGTATTTACCAAAGAGTGTCCTGTAAAAACTGGTCTCATGAAAGCTCCCATGGGGGAGGTAAGAACGCCATACATAACACCTCATGCCGCTTCTAAAAAGCCACGTCACCAACAGTCCCGAAGTACTACTTATCACCTCCAGTCAGAGTCCCAGAGAAAATTACCATATTAAAGGTTCTGAGAAGTCCCCCAGGAAAGAAAAATATTTTGTGATAATGACTATGGAACCACTGTCACGAAGAGCGCAACTGCTTCAGAACCGTGCTGTCCAATAAGGTAGCACTAGCTGTTTGTGGTCACTGAGCACGTGGAATGTGGCCAGCACAAACAGACATGGGCTCAAAGTGAAAAATACATGCTGGATTTCAAAGGCCTAGTCTAGAAATGTAAAAATAGGTCTGTTCCTTATATTGATTGTACATTCAAATATATTTTCAGTTTATTTATTTTGAGAAAGACAAAGAAATTGAGCAGGTAAGGGGCAGAGAGAGAGAATCCCAAGAAGGCTCTGCACTGTCCACAAGGAGCCTGACGTGGAGCTTGAACTCACAAACTGGGAGATCATGACCTGAGTGGAAACCAAGAGTCAGCAGCTTAACCGAACTGAGCCATCCAGGCACCCCTCAAAAATCCTTTTTTTTTTTTTTTTTTTATGTTTATTTATTTTTGAGAGAGACAGAGAGAGCAGGGGAGGGGCAGAGAAAAAGGGAGACACAGAATCCAAAGCAGGCTCCAGGCTCCAAGCTGTCAGCACAGAGCCCGACGTAGAGCTGGAACTTATGAACTGCAAGATCATGACCTGAGGTGAAGTCAGACGCTTAACTGACTGAGCCACCCAGGTGCCCCTCAAATGTACTTTTTTTTAAAAGGGGCGACTGAGTGGCTCAGTCGGCTAAGCGTCCAACTTTGGCTCAGGTCAGATCTCACAGTTCATGGGTTCGAGCCCCGCGTCAGGCTCTGTGCTGACAGCTCAGAGCCTGGATCCTGTTTCAGATTCTGTGTCCCCCTCTCTCTCTGCCCCTCCCTCCTCATGCTCGGTCTCTCTCTCTGTCTCAAAAGTAAAATAAACTATAAAAAATCTTTAAAAAATAAAAAAAAAAATAAAGGTTAATTTAATTGTTGGTTTATTTTGGAGAGAGGAAGGGAGAGAGAATGAGTGGGGGAGGGGTAGA
Source organism: Crocuta crocuta (assembly GCF_008692635.1). Classification (NCBI taxonomy): domain Eukaryota; kingdom Metazoa; phylum Chordata; class Mammalia; order Carnivora; family Hyaenidae; genus Crocuta; species Crocuta crocuta. The sequence goes on from NW_027530502.1 coordinate 1,314,948, forward strand.
AAGAGAAAGAGATTCAGAATCAGAAGCAGGCCCCAGGCTCTGAGCTGTCAGCACAGAGCCCGATGCGGGCCTCAAACTCACAAACTGCGAGATCATGACCTCAGTCAAAATCTGACACTCAACCGACTAAGCCACCCAGGCGCCCCTCAAATTTAATTTCTGATAGGAAATTAAATAAGATGTATTAAAATTAATTTTACCTGATTATACTTTAGTATGGTTACTAGGACATTTAAAATCATAGAGGAGGCTCACACTTTATTTCTACTGGACAGGTCTCCTTTAGAAAATGCTAAGCTAGAGCACAGGCTTGGAAATCCCAGGTCTATCAGCCAGGTAACTGTGTCACATTTGTTTTTCACTCTAAAGAAAATATATAACTATATCCCAGAACTTGGGAATGGATAAAAATAGAGGAAAACAGCATCCTGACCAGGATTCAAAAGCTACCCCACCTAGCAGTATGTAATTCCAAAGGAATGACAGGTTTCTAACAAGATAAACAGCTTTCCTGTTTTTGTCTATTTCCCTTCACTATCAAGGTAGAGACACAACGGTTTCACTTCGGCCTTCCCTCCGAGGCTCCATCTGAGAGGGCACCTAAGCATCATCCTGAACACTGAGCAAGTTTCAAGTTTGGTAAATGAAGTAAGTATGTGCATCCCGTACAGGTGAAGACAAAAGTTCCTTCAGAGACTGCCCAAAAGAGCTGCTCAAGTCCCACTGGCTTACAGACCTTTCTATAGATTTTAGTAGCTGTCACTTACTCTGTGACTTTGGGGAAACTCCTTCTGTTTCCTGTGAATGGGAAACTGGTATGTGAATGCCCATAGTGCTTTTCAAATATGTAGCACAGGGGCTCCTGGGTGGCTCAGTCAGTTAAGCGTCTGACTCTTGATACGGGCTCAGGTCATAATCTCACAGTTCGGGAGTTTGAGCTCCGCGTCAGGCTCTGCACTGACAGCATGGAGCCTCCTTGGGATTCTCTCTCCCTCTCTGCCCCTCCCCTACTACTTACATGCACGTGCTGTCAAAATAAACAAAATTACAAAAAAAATTTTTTTTTAAATTATGTAGCACAGATTGCCTAATTTACCATTTACTATCCTATTCAACTCATGAAACCAAGTCGTTAAAACATTACCAGGCAAGAGCTAGTAGCGTGACTGAACAAGCCTGCTGTGTGTTTGGTTTCCTTAGTTCTAAAACACAAGTAACACTGCCCACCGCATGAAGGAACTGGGTGACCAGCAAGGGAAAGCGGGATGGCCAGCAGGGTGCCTGGCGCCGAGGACACACAACTTCCCTAGAGATGTTGCTCTGTTCTGTGGGCTTTCAGTCATCTTTGCCTTAAAGTCAAAGACAGGACCTAAAGCTCTCGTCCTTTCTTGATTTAAAATTGAGAGGCTATACATGGTCAGCTACTGTATAGCAAACATGATTACTGAAAGCTCAGAGGCTCTAGCACATGATGACAGGAAGTAGGCTTTCCTCTTTCTGGATTTTCTCCTCAGAACTTGTAGTGTATGAAGTTTCACTGTTAAGTGGCTTTTGTGTCCAGTTTCCTAGCATCTGACAGAGAGCAAGCTGGCAATGCCTCCATGGAGGGGCCGTGAAGGCTCTTCTCAGGGTCTGCAGGAGCCCAGCCCGCTCTGGTCCTGACTGTCCTCCATGGGAACGGCTCCACCGCAACTTGTCCCGCCCAGCTCCTGTGCCTTGCCCACTTCAGATGCTCCAATAAAATCATCTGCTGTCGTTAAAGACACAGAACTCTCCCTCTTCACACCTGACATCTCAATTTAGAAGACACGTGATGCACAGATACGCCTCCCTCAACCACATCCAGGCACCAGCAGAGCTCAGCTGTCGATTATGCAAAGTTTAATAAAAGCTTCAGATGGCGAAGCATTTCCCCTGAATGTGTGTCTTATACCTCAATAGCTAATGCTTAAATAGCCACTTTGGGGACGCCTGGGTGGCTCAGTTGGTTAAGCATCCAACTTCGGCTCAGGTCATATCCCGGGGTTCGGGAGGTCAAGCCCGACGTCAGCCTCTGTGGGGATAGCTCGGAACCTGGAGTCTGCTTCAGATTCTGTGTCTCCCCATCTCTCCCTCTCAAAAATAAATATACATTAAAATAAATAAATAAAAATAGATGGCCACTTTGGCTTCTACCTGTAAGTTAAGACCTTGGATATGGTTTCATTGTTGTCCTTAAAAGAAATAACACTTTTCTGCTGACTGGGGGGAAAAAGGCACGAGGTTTTCTCCCATCTTCAGACCACTGGTCTCTTTCGCAGTCCTGTGTAACTTCTCTATTTCCAATTATTCTGTCAGCCTCATGGAGGGAGCTAAAGGGAGCAATTCTGTTATCTGGAATTACATCTTATTTTTAAGAAAAAAATTTCTAACATTTATCTGTTTTTGAGAGAGAGAGAAAGAGAGAGAGAAACAGCACCAGCAAGGGAAGGGCAGAGAGACAGACAGACAGAAAGACAGACAGAACCTGAAACAGGCTGCAGGCTCTGAGCTGTCGGCACAGAGCCCAATGCGGGGCTTGAACTCNGAAAGGCACGAGGTTTTCTCCCATCTTCAGACCACTGGTCTCTTTCTCAGTCCTGTGTAACTTCTCTATTTCCAATTATTCTGTCAGCCTCATGGAGGGAGCTAAAGGGAGCAATTCTGTTATCTGGAATTACATCTTATTTTTAAGAAAAAAATTTCTAACATTTATCTGTTTTTGAGAGAGAGAGAAAGAGAGAGAGAAACAGCACCAGCAAGGGAAGGGCAGAGAGACAGACAGACAGAAAGACAGACAGAACCTGAAACAGGCTGCAGGCTCTGAGCTGTCGGCACAGAGCCCAATGCGGGGCTTGAACTCTGAACGGTGAGATCATGACCTGAGCTGAAGTAAGACGCTTAAGTGACCAAGTCACCCAGGCGCCCCAATTATATCTTATTCTTAACGTCGTCTCTGAATAGCCAAATCTTCTGTTATAATGCCCAAAGCTGCCTAAATAATGCCAGGTCCATATACTCTTGGATTGAATAATTATGAAACAGACAGTTAAACACTTTGAAAAGTTCTTGGATGGGTTTCAAACTGATCACAGGCAATAGGAAACTTAGAGTCATTAACTCTTTAGGGCCCAAGCAAGTCAGAAAATATCAATATGTCTCAGTGTGTCTATAAATCAAGTCCATTACCAAATCATCCACCTCAGTATTCAGGGGCTGTGGGGCTTAAAGGGGATCAGAAGTCTCTATCACCCAGAACCCCAACCGGTGCACCCAGGCAGGCAAGGCAGACAGTGAACCTCTTAGCTCTTGAAACAGCTGGACGGTCAGGTGCCCTGGGTCCAAGACCTTCAAGAGGCAGGCTCCTGTCTCTACTCCCCAGGCCTCAAATCCTCTTCTTGTTAAACCTCAATTTAGGGGCATTCAGATCTGAAAGCCCAAGGCTACCAGAAAGTCTGAATGGAGAAGCCATCCAAGATCGTGCCAAAGCTTCCCCAGCAGTGACCAGTTTCTCCTGTGTAGCCCCAACACACCCCCTTTAAGCCCTGTCATAACACAGATCCAGTGTATCACACTGGTTTACATATTTCCCTCACCTATGTTCCTTGGACCCCCAGGGCCTGGGCCTGTCACATAACGCTCAGTAACTGTATCAGAAACAGGAACATCTAGTAGACTAGAACCATGCTTCTCAAACCACAAGCAATGTGGGCAGGGATTATGCAAAGCCCCCAAACAAACAAGGTGCATCTTTCTAGAGATTAAACTGAAAACATCTTCTTGTTACGATACTTTAAGAAAACAAGGACATCATCCCCACAGAGTTTACAAAATTAAGTAGTTGTCCTGCAGCAGGCTGGCGGCCCAAATTCAAGACCATGCCCCACACTGCCGGGTGTACCAGTTTCCAATCGTTGTGTTAGAGGTCTCCCCCAAAGCCGAGAAACCCAAGAAGCTACGGACTCCACATGTGCCCTCCTTTCTGAGAGGCCTGAAAGGACTTTGTCAGGAGTCAAAGGTTACCAAGATCACTTTCTAGGTGGAAAAAAAAAAAGAAAAGAAAAGAAAAAACACCACAGGCTAATCTTGCCAAAATGACTCCAAGTTACAGCTGAAGACAGGAAAAGAGCTCTCTTCAACTACTGGCCCAGAGCATCACATGATAAAGCTTGTAAGAAGGCATTATCCTTTTGAGAGGGCTAAAATAAGACACTATAGCTTGTTTAGGGCCAGAGACCCTTTGATCCCTTCCCTTCCAGGAATGGAAGGCCATCAAAGAAAGCTATGCCTCTTTTTCTTTGCTTGGCAGCCTCAGTGTAAACCCTTAATGGCTCCAGATAAATACTAATCAGAAGCACCTCGGCGGGGGGTTTCTTTCGGAAGCTTTGGTCTGACACCTGAAGCCTCTCAGAGATTAGCACTCGAGCCCACTTTCCCTCCGGAGAGAAGCTTCCGCACTCCCCTGAAGGGCCCCTAACAACCCAGAACTTTCTCAACTTTTCTCCCCTCCCGCCACCC
>NW_027530502.1:1319722-1437521 GCF_008692635.1 Crocuta crocuta
CAACCCTATCCCCAAAAAGGAGCCGAGCGGCAGGGCAAACATCTTAAGAAGGAAGCAAGACCGAAGAACCAGCTCTTTGTACCCACAAGTGCTTTCAGGGGCCGCAACCAGGACTCTGGGCGGGAGCGCAGACACACAGACACACAAACCCACAACCCTGGAATCCGGGTCCGCGCTCACCTTGGCCGACGTCTCTCCGAACAGAGGTCTGTTGTCCAGGCCACTGGTGCCGTAGGTCCTGGTCGTAAAGTCCTCCATTTTAGGGTTTCTTCACTCTCCCCGGGCCACTCAAAACTGGGCCAGCATTACCTCCCGAAGCGGCAGGTCCTCGGCTCCCCACGCCGCCTATTCACCGAGCGCCCATGGCCGAAAGCCCAGGTGGGTCGGGGACGTCCCCGCGGCCGCAGCGGGTGGGCGCTCAGGCCCGGGGGACGAGGCCGCTCCGCCCTGGGCCCGCTCCCCTCCTCATCGCGAGCCGCCGCTGCAGGAAGTGAAAGGAAACAAACACCGCGTGGCCGACTCTCCCCGGGACGCCCCGCGCGGGCAGCTCCCACTTCCCCAAATCTCCGCGCTCAGCCCCGCCGGACGCTGCGGCTGGCAAAGCAGATCGGCGGCCCCGCGCTCCCGGGGCTACCCACNGCACGGTCCTGCTTTCCGCAGCTCTCGCGCCCCTCTCCGCAGCACACTCGGCCCGGGCCGAGCCAGCGGAAGAGAAAATCCCGCCTCGGCCCCGCACAGATTGGCCACCCTCCCAGGAAACGCCCCGCGCCCGCCCCGCGCCCGCAGGCCAAACCTCTGCGTCCCCTGCAGCCCTCGCGCTGGGGCGTCCTGGNGTGGCGCCGCATTGGCTGCAGAGCTTTATTTCTAGAGGTGCCAGTTTATTCCCGGAGGGGCGACCAATCGCCCTGGGTGCGTGCTTCTGAGTCCCTTCGTAATTAGCGTCGGCGCGATCCACGTGGGCAGAAAACATTTCTGAAGATAACTTGGCATTTGGCTGAAAACATCACAAAAACAACCAGCCTGTTTTACCCACGTTGCACGACTAAGACGCAACGGGGGTCACTAATAAATTTGCTTTAGGATTGTTTGTATATTTGTCTTGTCTTGTTCTGTGATAGGGATCCTATGGCGTTTAAGGAAACAGTCGGGAGGTGATACTTGCAAGGTCTTCCTTGACTTGCCCACTTATCCTGCTACTGATTGTGCTGACTAAGCATGTTAGCAGCCACGGAGAACGCTTCGTGTGTCAACCTTCTCTCCGGGTGTTAGAGCATACACATCTGGACATGGACGGGCCTTAACAAGCAACATAGTGTCACTGCATTTGGAGTCATGTACAGTACAAGTGCTGGGAAACAAACATAACCACGCTGGGTTCGCTGGACACTCCAGTTCCTAGATTAGAGAGAGCTCTGGCCATGCTGTGTGCAGGCAGAACCTATGTTGGAATGCTGTAGCCATATAATATTTAGAGTCCAGGCAAATATTCCAGGTGATCTTTCGACGTTTAGGTCAAGGGATTAGGACAAGGGATGGACTAAGAACCACAAATCAATCGATATGAAAATTTACAGCACAATAGAGTCAAGTATGGTGCATATCTGATCTACCAGTTATAGATTTCATAAAAGAACTTTTTGTTCAGGACTTTTTAACAGTAGTACTACACAATCCTTCACCCAGTTCTGTTAGAAGGTTAATTGGCGTAACAAATAAGTTCACTCACTCACATTCAGCCACATCCGTTCAACAAATACCTTTGAGTACTGCTCTGTACCAGCCAACCACCAGACAGGATAATACAGTGATCAAGAGACAGGTGAGATTCAATGGCTAAGAGCACAAGCTTTGACGTAGATCGTATCTGCTCTCAAACCTAATCACCACCATCCACAAGCTACGTGGTCCTGGGCAAGTCATCTAATCTCTCTTGAGATCCTTTTTATGTAAAGAGTGAAAATGATGTTAATAAATGGAACAAGAATATCTAACTTCAACTAGTTTTTATTAAGAAAGACGTGTAGAGAATATATAAGACATTTGGCAAATAAATATCCCAATGGTGGTTGTCATGGTGATAAATGCTATGATCTGGACACCAAGAGGTGCTATTGGGACACACAGGAGGCCACCCACCAGCTTCAGCTGACAAAGAAAGCTTCCTTAAGAAGCTTTCTAAATCAAGACCCCAAAGAAGAGTATGGTTTAACCAACGTGAGGAGGAAAGTCAAGAAGGCAGGCCAGAGAGGCCAGATATTTGTGTAGGGCGTATTTGAGGAGGAAGGTTGAGTTGCAGATAATAACCTTCTCATTCTAGCGCTTCTTATTTTTTCAGCTCATTAATTTTCTGTGCCTGTGCTCCATTCTTCTTCCTAAGAACCAGCTTCTTCATGGTTACTACTCCCCAAAATTTTAAGCGAGATAAGGCCTAAGCTTGTTTTGCTGCTAAACTTAGGGAAAATAGGTCTCATACAGCCACTATCCACCAATGGTTTGCAGACTTCATCTCTAGTTTGTAAGTTCAGAATCTCATGAGAAATTTCAACCAGCTGAGTTCAGATTATGGGTAGTTTCTAGTAGCATCAGGTCCTCTACCCCAACAAGGCAACAAGTAGGACCAGGTACAACACGTACCTTCTAAGGTCCATCCCCTTCAGCAAAGTGGGATAGAGGGTTTTTAAATAGAGTATGTGTAGAAGTCAACGATGGGCTTACCACTCAAAGTATAGCTCCCGCACCAACAAATCAGCACCACCTGGTAACTCGTTATAACTGCAGAGCTTCAATCCTCATCCCGGCATCATAATCTACATTTTAATAAGATCCCCAGGGGATTCATGTGCACATTAAAGTTTGAAAATCACTTCTTTCATCCACTTCTATTTTTGCAAATTGTACCTCGGGCCATATAAATGGCCCTTCCAATACTATAGCTTTTCATTTCTCCATCTTCATGGTACTTAAGCCACTCATTCTAATGCAACGTTCTGGATGTTTTCAACACCCAGGATTGTACTGTGTTTGAAATAGGTCAGCCCATTTGCTAAGCCTTATCCTCCAATCCTTCCAATTCATTCATTCGCGTCAGTCCCTTGGCCATTTCCGTGTCTGATCCTTTGGTCTGTTGATTTTCTCCCAGTGGAACTACTCCTCAGATTGTGTGTGCTATCAGTGAAATTGCTCTTTAGATGATGCCTTCAGTTCCCTTGCCACATGTGTTTTGTCACACCTGTACGGAAAGTCCCCTGAGACAGTAGCCGTTCTGCCTTCTCATCACCCGTGGCCAGGTGTCTAGTGCAGCTGGAGGGAAAGAAAAGTCATGAATGCCACTGATTAGAATAATTTTAAATTCAGGGCAGCCAACCTCAACTGAGCCCTTTAAGTCAACCAGAATTCCTGTGTTCCCTGGGCAACTCTATCCTGTGTTGTCCTGTGTTCCCCTTACCCAAGGCAGAGAACTCAGTCACCCACTTTACAAGAAAGAAACTGAAGCCATCAGGGGCAATCCCCTCAATGCCCCAGCAAACCAACACGTTTACTGTATCTACCCTCTTCATTTCTCCTTCCCTCCAATTAGAATAGAAGAGACACCTGTCCGTCTCTCATGTTTTACTTCCCATGCATCCCACAATCACAGGGGTCTCACTATTATATTCTTTGTGTGAAAAGCATTTAAACATGGCCAGCTTCGAAGTTGTTAAACATGCAGAAAACTTGCATTAAGTCCATATCTTCCTCTGACTATCATGTTTCCTTCATAATCCTCTGTGGAACTCTATGGTTGCCTATATAGCCATCTTTCTCCTTCCTGCTTTTTCTTTGAAAGCAGAGGCTACTTCTCAGTATAAAGGAAAAAATGCCAGATGTTCACTGGCTGGAAATCCCTTGTAGCTGGGGGAGGGGCAATGTGGCCGTTGAGGACAATGAGTCATTAGAGCAAGTCAGCTTGGGCTTTCAGGAAGGTTTCTTCCCTAATAGAGGGGAGGCATAAGAGGAGCCCTATCCCTTAGATGTTGTCACATGAGGATGTAATATTTGAAGATGCTTCTACCATCTCATGACCATGAAGGGGTGGCCAAGAGTATCCCAGAGAAGCCAGCTGAAGTAGAAATCTGTGAACCGTCCACCTCTGGGCTTCTTGTTTCATATGGGGTGTGTGTGTGTGTGTGTGTGTGTGTGTGTGTGTGTGTGTGTGTGTGCGTGGTGAATGGGAGGGTCTCTGTTGTGTATGTCACTTTTATTTGGGGGTTCTCATGCTTACTGCTGAAAACATACTGATACATTTTTAAAGCCAGCAGTTCAGTAAAAAGGTCAATATAGATTGTATCTGTTCCTTCCCTACCACATTGGCCTCAGTCACTGAAATCTGCTCTACCCACACTGCTCCCCCGTGTTCTCCCATAAATGGTCCCAGGAAGACTTGGTGCTGGATCCACAGGTTTTCAGGCCTTCTCCTACATGGCCTCTTGGTAGCACTTAGCATTTAAACATCCTGGAAATAGCCTTTCCTCTTCTCTTCCTCCACACATCCCTTAAATATTAGCCCCCAGGGCTCTGTTCTAAGCCTTTTTCTCTCCTCACTACATGCTTTCCAAGAGCCAGCTCATCTACATCCATGGTTTCACTTTATGTCTCTATGCTAATGACTCCTAAACTTATACAGACACAATTTGGCAGGAGACAGATAAGTTATTACAAGAAGCCATTTTTGAAGTTAAATAACTCTCATTCATTTCGGTTATGATTTAATTGTTGTTTCTCCTCTTCTGTGGTCTCTACAGCAAGGTCATCACAGAAAGCAGTAGCCAGACACTAAAATACTTGGATTTGTGGAGTACGCTGATGTTACATCAGAATCGCTCAAAGCCCCCCAGAGGATTCTGGTATACGGCCAGAGAACCACCGGCTTCCGCACAGAGTATCAGGCTAAGTAAGTGGACTTGGAGTTCCACTGTGAATCCTCACTCTACTATCTGACAAGTCAGTATCATAGACTTTGGAGTCCATGCACCTTGGTTTGAATCCTGACTTCCCTCTGCACTAGATGGATGGATTTGAGCCAGTTATTTAACCGCTCTGAGCCTCCGTTTTTTACTTTTGTAATGAAGATGAAATGAGCAAAACAATACTTGCTCTGTAGGGTTTTGTGGGAGTCAAATAACATTTTAACCACTGGACACAGTTAATACTGTACATTATGCATACTATGCATCTACTAAAATGAACATAATATAGACTGTAGCAAAATGAAAAAAAATGCACATGACTTAAAGGGAAAAAAACTGAATATAAAGTAGAATCTTTATAGTATTAGTGTTTAAGATATCTATGCATGTGAACCAAGACTGTGAAGAAACATGAAAATATAAAAGCATGGGGGCACCTGGCTGGTTCAGTCAACATGCAACTCGATCTCAGAGTCATGAGTTTGAGCCCCCCACTGGGGTAGAGATGACTTTAAAAAAATAAAATATTTGTATAAAGGAAAATATAAAAGCAGAGCTGTCATTTAAAAATCTTTCTCTCTTTTCTGAAATGTTTTCTCAGTTCCTTGCCTTTACCAGAAGATAAGAACACTGATAATAATGCTTTGTGCCTCTTTATTTTCTTTTCTCCTGTTTTTCCTCTTAGTATATACTCCCTGGCATAACATGTTCCTTTAATAGCCAAGGGCAACAGTTTTCAAACACTAACACTAGAGCTCAGGAGAGTGAGGAGAGAAGCAGTATTCTCAGTCCAGGGGTGAGAACAGAGTTGAAGGAAAAATTCACCTTCCAGCACTTGTCAGTGAGGTGGCTTGCAAAAGGCATGAAGCAGTTACCCACACACAACCCTCACTGGGGAATAGAATAATATTAAGTAGTTTCATTTAGGTAGGATTGCAGATCAGAATTTGGAAGAGGTGTACTTCTCCTTTGTTGGGAGCCACTCTAAGCCCGGTAGTCAAGAAAGCTCCTGGTGAGGTTAAAGCAAGTTTGCACAGTCTCTTGCCAATCAGATGACGACCGATATCCACCCCCACTCAATTATTTCTGCTTGAGCACCAACCCCCAAGGTACCTTGCTGATCGGTATCAGGAGTGACTTGCCCCCTTATTCTGGCCCTGGTATGATGATTGCACCTTGTGAAGGAACTTATTGTGGGAACTTCTTCTTTTGATTATGGGAACAGACATCGTGTCTCCAGAAGGTCCTGTTTCCCTCCATACTTTCCCTTGAGCTATGAACAGGCTAATGACCCTTACTCATAAAAGATTGACTTTTACATGTACAATTCTGTTTCTACCGTTGTGTTAGTCCAAGATGTTCATACAGCTCAACATGTAAATCAGCTAACCAAAAATGTCTCTCACGCCCTAGCTATTCAAGAAATCATAAAACTAGACACAAAGGCAAATGCGCTCGAAGAGGCTATTCTATGTACTGCAAATGAGCTAAACTCTTTAAAGGTATGATTGGCTCTCTGGTGCCATAAAGAATATAACTGGAAAATCAAGTCTTGCCTAGAGACAAAGGGCCTAACTTAGAGAGAAGGAACAGGTAAGGGCAGAAGATAAGTTAGTACATACACCTTTGCTAACTGATGGTGTATAGCAGCCCCTTCCCTAAGGCCTACTGTCCACAAACACCTTCCCTTACCCTGGCAGCTGTGATGAGGATGGATAAGAGTATCTACAAACCTATGACTTAAACTTAGCGTTGTTAAAATGTGTATGTTATCCTTTTGTCACTAAGAAAACCCTGTTATTTTCTTAGTTACTCAACCTCACTATAATTGGGACAGTTCTGCAAGAAGACTTCTGTAAAACATGTTTTATACACTTTCCAAAACATCTTATCACAGAGAACTATCCACTGTAAAAATTCCATTTTCTGATGCCATGTTAACGTTTGACCTATAAATACAGACACCAAAACCGACAAGACAGAGATGCCTGCCTGGTGATCAGAAAGAATCTTGGGGCTCTCTCCCTCCCTCCCTCGCCAACACCGTCCATCCTTCAGGGACCCCAGGGCCCGGCTGGAGCTGGACTCTGGCACTCCTTGACCCCAGAGCTCAAAGATGATAGGAGTCCACGCCAGGTAATTTGTGCCCGAGTCCTGTCCAGCTAGGATGTCTCTTAAATTGTAGGGATGGGGGGGGGGAGAAGCGCACATCTTCAGCATTCTTCTGTGAGTGCCACCCTCACAGACTCACTCAATGGACACAAGAAAAAGCGTACGTTGGAAAAAAGAAGTCAGGCTGGAAGAAAGGCTGCAGTACCAATGAAAAGCGAGGAAATGAGAAAAAAGGGAGTAAGGGTCTTCCTACCTCACGGGGCCAGATGGCAGGAACTGCCGGCGGCCTTTGCAGGTGCATATAGCTTGAATAGTCATGTGATAGGAAGATTGATTCACAAATATCATGCATTCAGTCATCCCAACATACTGGACATATTCTTTTTTTTTTTTAATTTTTTTTAAAGTTATTTCTGAGACAGAGGGAGACAGTGTGAGCAGGGGAGGGTCAGAGAGGGAGACACAGAATCAGAAGTAGGCTCCAGGCTCTGAGCTGTCAGCACAGAGCCCGACGCGGGGCTCGAACCCACGAATCACGAGATCATGACCCGAGCTGAAGTTGGACGCTTAACCGACTGAGCCACCCAGGCGCCCCCATACTGGACATATTCTGCATGTGTTCCCAAGAGCAGGTGGGATCCGCGGGCTTGCTACAAATTTTTCTGAATAAAAATATGCGATCTCTACACATGCCCTGAAAACCAGGCAGGTGTCGTGGAAGAACCCGCTTCGTAATTGCGAGTCTGGTCTGGTGTGAGCTTAGGCAAGTCAGCCGGCCCCAGCTTTCTTATCTGTAAATGGGAAGATATATTCTAGACCACCAGATTTAAAATTCTAATACACTTGGAGAATAATTAGAGGACCTATTTTTCAATCTCTTGAAGATTTGAAATACTTTTACACTTCCTGAAAGGTTACAGAGAGAGAGTTCCAGTAAACCCCTCACCTGTATTTCCCCATGTTAACATTTTACACAACTATGGCACATTGGTTTATGAAACCAAAGAAAATTATTGGTATAATACTATTACTTACAGACACTTTATCTGGAGTTCTCTACTTTAAATAACCCTGATGTGTAATAGAGAACTGTGATCTTGAGCAGATCTCAGGAACTCAGTTTTATATGCACTAAAAAAAAATCAGGAAAATAAATTCCCCCTCAGGGCTGCCGTGTGAGAATTAAGTGAGATATGGCGGAGGAAATTGATTTTTATACTCTGAAGTGTTATTCGCTGGAATGAGCCATGACTGATAAAAGTAATTTTTAGGTGTTTTAATAATTGACTTGGCAGCGAGAGTGACATGAATAAAGCCTGAAGCAATTGTCTATTGCCCATAGCTGAAGCCCTGTTCTCCACGTGAACATGCAGACTTTGCACAGAGAAATTAAACAAATATGCCAATTTAAGCCAGTCCTATCAAATAGGAACAAATAGAATCTTGAGCAGGTAAGCACCTCAGTGTACCTACAGAAACTTCTGGGTTTCAAATTTTGTACCTGTGTGTATATTGTGTCTTTAATTCCATGAATTAGAAATTTGAAAATAAAGATGCAAAGACACAGTATTTTGTTAGGCCTCTCTTTAGAAAACTTAGGAAAAACCGATAGAAATGACAGACAATTACTTTTTGTAATCATTTTCTAATTCACCTGTTCTCCTCTCTGCATCTTCAGTCCGTGCAGTGGCTGCCTCCATTTTATTTTGCACCTCATTTATAGCATTTTTTAATTCATCATAACTATTTTTAAGATCCATGATCTTTGCAGCAGTAGCGTCTCTGCTGTCATCTATGCCTTTTTCAAGCCCAGAGATTAATTTTATGACTATTTTTCTCTAAATTCTTATTCAGTTATGTTGCTCATATCTGTTTTTGAGCAATTCTTTAGCTGTCACTTCTTCCTGGAATTTCTTTTGAGGAGAGTTCTTCTGTTTCATCATTTTGGCTAGCTTTCTGTCTCTTGTCAGTTTTGAAAGCTTGTTATGCTCTCTGCACCTGCGAGTACTGCTATATTAAAGAAGGCTCATAGACTGTCCAGGGCCCGGCCGTTCTGGAAGAGTTCTTTGAAGTGTGCCCATTGGTCTCTCTTGTTGTGACTTTGGTTATTTTATTTCCCTACTCATAGTGATATTTTGGACTCTCCACCATGCGTACTTTGGTTTGTTCCTTGAGGTAGCCCAGAGGGCTGCTCTCTTTCTTCGCCATGTGGGAAGGACTGGGCCCTAGTGAGCTTTGTTCCCTGATATGCAGGGACAGCCTTTTTGTAATCATTTTATAGGAGATCTAGAATATTCCTGATACTGATTTTGAATAAATTGTTTAATCTTCAGGCATTTGGATTCAGGAAAAGCGTGTGCCAGGCCAAGGCTTTGTCACTAAACGTGTCACATTCTGTTATTCATTTACCCTTAAGAGCTTCCATTTCCTCACTCTGAAATGAGAATAGCATAAGTAACTTTTTAAGAGTCTTTAGCAGTAAAACCATGCAACTCCAACCTTAAGAGAGGGAGGCCTAAAGTTAAAAGGGAGAAAGAAAGGAAAATATAAACGTAATATACTTCACAGTGCAGTTATATTAGCTTCTTATGTATTAAGCTTCTGATGAAGCTTACATTAGCTTCCTTGGCTACTTTGGTCTTTTTTTTTTTGTCCCAGAGGGCAAGATCTTTTTCACAAAGGTATCTTCCCTGTGATGCTTAGATATAGTTAGCACTGTATGCATAGCCCCTCACACTCCAGTCTGAACCTGCTCACCCTGCTCAGAGGCACCTGTCCTGCCCTAACTACTTGAGGTGTTGTCTAAATAGACATAACAATGGAATGATCACACTTCTTTTCTTAGAATAATGTCACTTTCATTTTTTTCTAAGGAAAACTAGACAGGAATACAACTCTCTTCCTGCTTAGAAATCCAGGGTCAGAGTGAAAAAGAAACATCTGAAGAAGTAAATGATATTGCTTAAAATATCTTTGATGTCTCTTGCTAACAATGGGAAATTTACCAAAGTAACTTTTTCACGGTAAAAATACAGAAAAGTTAAAAAAAACAAAATTTAAAAGTTCACATGTTGTCATTCTTGCTTCTGACTTTTTAAATAAAATAAGTAGAATGTTACAGAACAGGTTTATTTTCCAGGGAAGAATTTTTCAGGGATGTGGGGAGGGGCTTTTTTTTTTTTTTTTAAATGAAGGACATTAAGATCAGGAAGAAAAAGTTAAGTAAATAACAACCAAGATAAGAAAATTCTTTTGCAACCTGTCCATCCAGCAGCACATATATTTTTCCTTCTTAGAGAGTCATTTATATCCTTCCCAGTGAAAATATTAACACTACCTCCTGTTGGCTGTCTTCCCTGACAATCCCTATGGTGAGATCAGACATCTGTTACTGAGCCTCTATTTAGGGAAAAGCTATGAACTCTCAGAATACACAAATGAAAAACTCTCATCTATGATGCCCAGCATGGTATTTTTCTGCTCGACCCACTAAAAGAGAGATATGAGCAGAACCTCTGAATGCGTGACGTAATTAGCTTCTCCCCACAACAACATCCTTTGTTGCCTCCTGGAGCAGACTGAATTCATGGACTCCTGAAAGATATGTTTACCAAAACCCTTACACTTTGACCCTATTGAGAAAAAGATCTTTGCAGGTGTAATGAAGGTAAGAATCTCCAAATGAAAGCATCCTGGATTAAGTTGGGGCCTAAACCAGTGACAAGTGCCTTTATAAGAGAAGAAGGTCTTGTGAAGACAGAGTCAGAATTCAAACTTCAGTGGTCAAGGAATGCCAAGGCTTTCTGGCAGCTTCCAGAAGCGAGGAGAGAGACATGGAACAGATTCTCCCGCAGAGCCTCCAGAAGGAGGCTGGACACCTTGATTTTGGACTTCTGAATTCCAGAATTGTGAGAGAATCAAGAGTCAGACACTTAACCAACTAAGCCACCCAGGTGCCCTAACAATATCATTTTGAGCAAAGATCTGAAACATTAGAACTCTGGTACTCTGCTGCTGGTACTTCTACCGGAAGAATACTGCACTCATTATGTAGAAAAGGCTAAGATGCAAACACTTCCTATCCCAATAATTCTAAACCTAGGTATAGAAGAGAAGCTCTTGACAAATGCAGCAAGAGATTTGTGAAAGAAAGTAACAATGTTTCTGATGACCAAAAAAAAAAAAAAAAATAGAAACAGACCAAATGCCCATTAACAAAAGAAGAAATTAACAAGAAAGTGGGGATAAATAAAAAGAACATAGGCATACAATAGACTACAGCTGTGAAAATGAAGGAACCGCACTTAACATGTCCCAGCATGCCAGCGTAAGTGAACCTCACAACCATAGCGGTGAACAGGAAGCAAAGAAAGCAAATTGCAGGATGCTCACGGAGTATGTACCAAGATACTGGAAGTGCCCAGCTCCTATTCTCTTCGGTCTTACCATTTCCACACTGGCAAACCAGCCCCTATGTCAGTAATAACCATTTGTTGGGGGGGGGGGGGGTTCTCTGCAAAGCTTGCTCTGCCTGCATGCATGGTGGGCCAGGGTACCCAGGAATTAACACCCCCGTGGGAGCGAAACCTCAATCCATGATTGACAGGAGTTGCTGTATTAATACTCTGGTTCCCACACCCCTTGGGTGGGATCAGTCTTTAGTGTATATTCATTCTGCTCCAGCTCCTCAATGTGATTAGGATACAGTTGCCCATGGGGGTAAATTCTTTGTTGGCTTTTCCTTCCCGGTTTGTTTTCCATTCCCTTACTGGGTTTTTGTGGCTGTGATGCTTAATTTTATGTGTCAACTTAACTGAACCAAGGAATGCCCAGAGAGCTGGTAGAACGCTTCTGGATGTGTCTGGGAGAATATCTCTGAAAGAGATTAGTATTTAAGTGAGTAGACTGAGCAAAGAAGATTGCTTTAGCCCATGCAGGCGGGTATCATACCATCTCTAGAGGACGTGAACCGAACAGAGGTGCCGGTAAAGGGCAAATTTGCTCTCTGCTTGAGCTGAGATGTCCATCTTCTCCTGCCCTTGGACAATGGCACTACTGATTCTCTGGCTTTCAGACTCAGACCAGGACTTATACCATGAGGCCCCAGTGCTCAGGCCTTTGGACTCAGACTGAATTACACCAGCTTTCCTGGTTCTGCAGCTTGCAGACAGCAGATGGTGGGACTTCTAAGCCCCCGCAACCATGTGAGCCAATTCCTGTAATAAAAATAAATCTCCTTATATATATCTATGTATATCCTAATAGTTCTATTTCTCTGGAGAACCCTGACTAAAATAAACCCAAATAAACCACTCTCATTAGAACCTGCATCTCAGAGTGTGCTTCTGGGCAAACAGAATCAACATTCTGTTTAAATAGAATTCTGTGGGATTCTATTTGTATGTGATTCAGAAATAAGGAGAATGAGTGGGTAGAATAATGGGGCATCTGATGATTCAATAGGTTAAATATATAACTCTTGGTTTCAGCTCAGGTCATGATCTCATGGTTCATGAGATCAAGCCCCATGTTGGGCTCTGGGCTGACAGCATGGAGCCTGCTTGGGATTCTCTCTCTTCTTTTCTCTGCCACTGACCCCCTCAAAATAAATAAGTAAACTTTAAAAAAAGAGTGGGTAGGATAAGCAGATAAGGGTACAGAAGCTAGTGCAAGCTGCCTGGGTTTGAAACCAGGACCTTCCAGCTTTGTGACTTTAAGAATGTCACTTAACCGTTCCATGCCTCAGGTTGGTCAACCTCCGAATTGGGATGTTAATAACAATACTTACCTTGTATGGTTGTTGGGAGGATTAGAGTTAAAATACGTAAAGAAGTTAGAAGAGTGTCTTACAAAGAGAAAGCACTCAAAGAATGTTAGCTGTTACTGTTATTAAGGATGGATAGTTGGTTAAGTGTCTGACTTCAGCTCAGGTCATGATCTCACCATTCGTGAGTTCAAGCCCACACTGGGCTCTCTGCTGTCAGTGTAGAGCCCACTTCAGATCCACCTTGTACCTCCTTGCTTCCTCCTCTCTCTCTCAAAAATAAATGAATATTTAAAAAAAAAAAGAATGTATATATTTGCAATAAAACTAAGGGAAATGTTAAATACAGAATTCAGAAGAGTAGTTACTTTTGGAAGGGCAGGAGCTTGGTGGGTTTAGAGAGAGGTATATGAGGGTCTCAAAGGCATTAGTCATGTTCTGTTTTATAAGTTGGGTAATGGATATATTTTTGTGTTTTATTATTATGCTTTACAATTTACGTATACATTATATCATTTAAAATGTCTATCAAAAAGTGCACAATTTTTGGAAGTCTAAAAAATAAAACAATTTCTACCAAATACATTCAAATTTGTGTGCCCTGCATGAGCTCAGAGTACTCTCTCCTTCAGCAGTACTCAGCCCCCACCCTTTTCCCAGTATTCCCTGAGGGTACTAGCCTCTGAACTTCACTCTCAGGGGCTCCTTTGAGGAAAGTTCACAGGACATCTGTACCATCAAAGGCCTCTGTGGCCCCTCCCAAATCTCATCATCTTTCTGAAGATATTCAGCAACTCTGTGCTGTTATCTTTAAAAATATCTTGGTTTTTAAAATCCCTTCTTTCTTCTTTAAATTTTTTTTAAATTTATCTTTTATTTTAGAGGGTGGGGGAGGAGCCGAGAGAAAGGATGCCAAGCAGGCTCCACACTGAGTGCAGAGCACCATGCAGGGTGCTATCTCACCACTGTGAGATCATGACCTGAGCTGAAATCAAGAGTGAGACAGGTAACCAACTGAGTCACCCAGGCATTCCAAAATTCCTTTTCTCTTTTTAATGACCATGTACTTCAAACGTTAAACAATTAGCATACGATTATTTTGGGGGGAGGGGAAACTTGTGCAAAAAAAGAATATGCTCCCAAATCGTCATTCAGCTAGAACCACTGTAATATCTTGATGTATACCCTTCCAGATTTCATGTTGTACATTTTAAAACAAAATTACATTATAAAGAAATGCTGTCAAGGGATATCTTTTTGTTTTAACTTAATATACTGAGAACATCTCTCTCTTTTTGTTTTTCCGATTAGGCTCCTTTTTAGGAACAAAGAGAACATAAATCGACTGCGGCTTGGTCAGCAAGCAGAGCAAGAGCTTACTGTAAGGATCCCTGGCACCAAGGAATACTGGGTTCCATGAGGCTTCTAGAAAGGAGCTGGGAGCTCCAGGGCCACTAGCCGCAGGAGTGAGATCTTCCCGCCAGGGCTCCCGTTAACGTGGCTGCACCTCTGTGTGTACTGACGCTTTCTCCTCTTCCTGTGGGCAGGCTTCTTGCTTTACATATCTTTTTTTAGCACTTGATATCTTCTTTTTCAGTTCCCTCTTCCCCATAACTTCTGAAAGTTTACTGAAACCTTTGGCTTATTAGTGGCCCATTATTACCCTCTAACTTCTCCATATCTTGTGGATTTTCACCTTTACTTTGCAGATCATTTAAATCTCTGCAGTTTCTGTGTCAGCTGCAGGTGACTGGGATCCTGATAGTCTCTGTAGGGGCAGAGATTTTTGTGTCAGGGTTTGGATAGGTCAATGGCTAAGAGATTAGCTGTCCTGCAGCCAGATACCATTGGGACTGGTCCATTTAATTGTAACCTGCAAAAGACAACATCTCTGCCCTCTCCTCTTCCTCCAGCCCGGAGCCTTTGGTGGAAAATGTGTCTGCCCAGAGAAGGACAGATACCATATGTTTGCACATATAGGTAGATTAGGAGGAACTTAACGGAAGACCATGGGGGAGAAGAAGGGGAAAAATAGTTGGGGAGAGGGAGGGAGGCAAACCATGAGAGACTCTTGAATCCTGAGAACAACCTGAGGGCTGATGGTGTGGGGGAGAAGGGAAGGGGGGTGATAGGGATGGAGGAGGGCACTTGTGGGGATGAGCACTGAGTGTTATATGGAAACCAACTTGACAATAAACTAAGAAAAAAAAAAAAGAAAATGTGTCTGCCTAGAATTGTGGTGCCTTCTTGTGGAAACTTTAGGTATTACAAGCACCATGGTTTGCTTCCAGAATCTGTTTCAAATTTGGGGTATGTTAATTTAGGATGATGAAATCAACTAGAGGCTCACAACCAGGATTTTTAAGAATGGAACAGAACGAAAAATGTTAAGACTGCCTCATAATTAGTAATATTGAGTATTGTTTTCGCAAAACTGTTTCAGGTATGTGTGTGTGTGTGTATAAAACAATGTATGTGATACTCAAAAATTTAAGAACTGGCATGACACAGGAATAGAGACACCCACCATACACAACTAGCATAGCTGTACTGGCAGAAGCCAGCTTACCCTCAACCTGTCATGGATGGGCCTGGTTGTAATACAAAATGTTTATTTCTTAATAGAGGTCATGTCGAAAGAGTTTGAAAGACACTGTTCTAGAACACAATTCAATACAGACAGACCTGAGAGATATGCAGGTTCAATTTCAGACCACTGCAATAAAGTGAGAATCACAGTAAATTGAGTCAAATGAATGCTTTAGTTTTCCAGTACATATAAAACTTATGTTTACACTCTACTGTATGTAGTCTAGTTAGTGTGCAATAGCATTATGTCTTAAAAAGTAGGGGTACCTGGATGGCTCAGTCGGTTGAGGGTCCGACTTAGGCTCAGGTCATGATTTCACAGTCCGTGAGTTTGAGCCCCGCATTGGGCTCTGTGCTGACAGCTCAGAGTCTGGAGCCTCCTTCAGATTCTGTGTCTCCCTCTTTCTGCCCCTCCCCTGCTCATTCTCTGTCTCTCAAAAATAAATAAATGTTAAAAAATTTTTTTAAGTATGTATCTTAATTAAATAATACTTTATTGCTAAAAAATACTAATCATCATCTGAGCTTTCAGCCAGCCAGTTGTAGTCACTGATCATAGACCTCCACAACAAATACAATGAAAAAGTTTGAAATAGTGTAAGAATTACCAAAATGTGACACAAAGACATGAAGTGAGCCAATGTTATTAGAAAAATGGTGATAACAGACTTGTTTCAAGCAGGATTGCCACAAACCTTCAATTTGTTAAAAAAAAAAAAAGCCACAATATCTACAAACTACAATAAAACGAGCTATGCCTATGTAGTTATACAGTTATACATTATCATTTTTAATAATTGCATAGTATTTGTATAAATGTGCTATAATTCATATACCCTCTCTTCCTACCTCCGTGTTCTCCTCCTCCTCATTCTCCTTCTTTTTTCTTCTCCTTCTCTCTCTCACTCTTTCCCTCTTCCCCACCCCCTTGCACATATACACACTGAACACTGCTGATTTTAACCATCTCACTATTATTGGCTATTTAGATTGGACAGGTAGTGGAGAAGAATGGTTCAGAGTGTGGACACTAAAGCTAGACAGCTGAGGCTAAATCTTGACTTTCCTGCTTACTGGGCATATGACCAGATTACTTAACCTCTGTGTGCCTCAGTCCTTCATCTGCAAAATGGGGGTAGTAATAATAATAGTATATCCCCATATTGTTTTTTTGTGAGGTCTGCATGAATTAAGCTATATGAAGTACTCAAGCAAGTGTGTAGGATGTAGTAAATACTCAATTAAATGTTAGCTATTATCATTATTTAGATCATGTCCAGTTTTTCACAATTACAAGGAAATACTGATACAATGAATATATCTGAAACAAAATCTTTGGAGAACAGACTTTCTTAGGTCGTGTGGAATTAGAATTGCTAGGTGAAGTATGTACATTTGTAAGGTTTTTAAATTTTTTGCTAAATTATCACCTGAAAGGATCTTCTAGTGTTTGAGAGCCTGCCATCCCAAACTCTAGTCAACACTGGATACCATGACTTAAAACAAAAAACTTTGCCAATTTGATTAAAGACTTATGATATTGATTACTGTGTAAATTTCTTTGTCTATGATTATTGGTAAGGTAAAATAATTTTCCAAATACTTACTGACCATTAATATTTGACCCTCCACTAGAGCATCTTGAGAATGTGTCTTGATGTAGAGTTACTTTTACATGTGACTCACCCAATTAACATGGGAGGCTCTCACTTGTGATTCATCCTCTCTGGCTGAGCATAAATTATGCACACAATTGTTCCCAATACATTTTAGCTGAACTAGGGATCACGGTCACCACATCTGATCTGTGTGGTGAATTTTTGAGCAGAAAAATCTGGCAGCTAGAAAGAGGAAGACATCACTGATCTCCTCCCTACTTTATCAAAATGACCTTGGGCAAAGGCAGGCTGTAACCTTTCTTTGTGCTCCTGAGAATTGTTTGATTATATAAGAGTGTTTAAATTCATTTCCTTTTTAAATTACAGAAACACTGTAGTTCCAAACAAGACTGCCTTTTCATCACCAACAAATATTTATAAAACAACTACTAGGTGGGGCCTGGGTGGCTCAGTTGGTTAAGCGTCCAGACTCTTGATCTCAGCTCTGGTCTTGATCTGAGGATTGTAACTTTGAGCTCCGCACTGGGCATGAAGCCTACTGGGTGCAAGGCTTGGGAAAGGTTATGTGGGGTGGAAGAGGGAGGGACCGGTTATGTATACAAAGTACAAAGTACATTCTCTTCCCACAAGGAAGTTACCTTTAGTTGGTGAAGGAAGCAGCCTAGTGTGAGGAGAATGATGTTGAAAGGGCATCCAGAAATTGACATTCTACACCCATGCCTGCTGTGATTGTCAACTTGTATCAATCCCTCAACCTTGCTGCACCTTTGTCTCCTTACATGGGAAATCAAGAACAAATTATGTTTCTAACATCTACCTGTGAGCTATACAGTTTAGGAGGTAAAGGGATGGGACCAGAGAGAGACATAATAAGACTCATAAGTAGTCACTGTCAGGAGGTGAGAGATGGAACAGACAAGAGAAAGGGTTTAAGGTGGGNGCAATCAAGGGAGATTTGTGTCGAGGTAAGAATCTGATTTCAAGCTATACAACAAAGCTGTAGTAATCAAAACAGTCTGATATTGGCACAAAAAATAGACATATAGACCAAGAGGATAGAATAGACAGCCCAGAAATAAGCCTACCCTTATATGGTCAATTAATTGATGGCAGAGGAGGAAAGAATATAAAAGAATATAGAATGAGGGCAAACAATCTTGTAGATAAGCGGTGGTGGGGAAACTGAACAAGTTACATGCAAAAGAATTAAACTGGACCATTTTCTTAAAGCATACATTAAAAATGAACTCAAAATGTGTTAAAGATGAAAATATGAGACCTGAAAACATAAAACCACTAAAAGAAAACATGGGCAGTAAGCTCTTGGATACTGTCAACCTTAACAACATTTATCCGGATATACCTCCTCAGGCAAGAGGAGCAAAAACAAACATAATCTATTGGGACTACCTCAAACTAAAAGCTTTTGCCCAACAAAGGAAATCATCAACAAGTCACAAAAAGGCAACCTAATGAATGGAAAAACATATCTGCAAATGATATATCTGGTAAGGCATTACTATAAAGAATATATAAAGAACATATACAATTCAACACTGAAAAACCCCAAATAATCCAATTTATAAATGGGCAGAGAATCTGATAAGACATTTTTCCAAAGAAGATATACAGATGCCCAAAAGATACATGAAAAAATGTTCAAAATCACGATCCATCATCGGGGAATTACAAATCAAAACCACAGTGAGAATGGCTAGTATCAAAAAGACAAGAAATAACAAGTGTTGGTGAGAATGTAGAAAAAAGGGAACCCTCATGGTCTATTGGTGGGAATGTAAATTGGTGTAGCCACCATATGGAAGTTCACAGTACAGAGGTTCACAGTATGGAGGTTTCTCAATAAAAAAGAGAATGCCACACAATCCAGTAATTCCAGTGCTGGATATTTACCTCAAGAAAATAAAAATATTAATTTGAAAACACATATGCACTCTTAACATTTATAGCAGCATTATTTACAGCAGCCATTTACAATGCCCATTGACTGATGAATGGATAAAGAAGACATGGAGTGTATATATGTGTGTATATATGTGTATGTATATATATATTTGATTACTCAGCCGTTAAAAAAAGGATGATATCTTGCTGTTTACAACATCATGGATGGACCCAAAATGTATTATACTAAGTGAAATAAAGCAGACAAATGAAACCATGCCTCATAGGGTTAATGAAATTCAAACTAACAAGAAATTCAAAGCTTACATTTCAGACACCTGTTTCTCCTTCATCAACTATTGTTTCTTTTCACACTCCACTAACAAATCCACAAGGAGGGTCACTGATAGGTTTCCAGCCTATGAACAAGCATGAGCCTGCATTTCTTACCCTAAATTAATGAGCTCAAAACCACATCCAGTTAATACAGCCTCTAGAAGCATGCCTCTAGTTCCTCTCCTCGTCCTAAAGTAACCACCTGCTGTCAGAGGGTGAATTTTGCCTCGTTTAATGTTGAGTGTCCACCCCAAAGTGAGCATGGGATGCATTTTACATATATGTTTGCACAGTGCACATGCTTCATCTTTCCTCATGAAGAGTCATATATTTCTCCGCCTTTTTCATCAATATGTATGTAATCCCATCCCTAGGATTATGAATAAATAAAAAAAAAAAACTTGTTCTAATCTCAGTCCAGGAAACAGATTTGAACTAGCTTTCTGTCTCATCGTTTAGCTGCCTCTAGAATAAACCCTTTCCTTGCATACATCCTCAGTGTCTCAGTGATTGGCTATGCTGTGCCTAAACCAGATGAACTTGCACTCTGTTACACAAACACCATATGATTTCACTAATATGTGAAATCTAAACAACAAAACAAACAGAAGCAGACTCATAAAAACAGAACAGACTGGTGATTGCCAGAGGGGGTGGGGGCGGGGGATTACTGAAATAGGTAAAGGGGATTAAGAGATACAAACTTTCAGTTATACAATAAATGAGTCACAAGGATAAAAAGTACAGCATAGGGAATATAGTCAATAATATTATAATAACATCGCATGGTGACAGATGTAAGTACAACGTATTGTTGTGAGCACTACATAACATATAGAGTTGTCAAGTCACTATGTTGGACACCTGAAACTCATATAACACTGTATGTCACCTGTACTTCAGTTTTTTTTAAAAAAAAAAGTTAGACTCTGAGCTGCAATCTGAGAAGGGAAAAGGGTTCAGTGGGAAGCAAAGTTTGGGAAAGAGCATAGGCTAAGTGCAAAAGCCAAGGTGAGAAAGTGCCAGACGTGTCCCTGGAACAGTAAACAGAGCAGTTTGGCCAGAACAGAAGGGCTCATGCAATGATCCATAGAGATTTCAAGTGAAGAATGAAACCACTATTGGGGAGAGCCTTGACCACGCAGGCAGGACTTTCCCCCCGCAGGGCTCTAGGCCACAATGCCAGTAGAGTGTCTCCTGTGTGCGCCTGACTAGTTGGATTCCCAGGAGCACTGGGTTGAGAGAAGATGACTGGTCTTTGAGCACTGTGTGCTCAGATGAGAGCAGGGGGGCATGGAAGGGCTCTTCTGGGACCTCTGTTTGTCATTCCATTTCTAAGTCCTAGGAAGACTTGAAGGTATTAGGACAGAGTCCACACAGAAGCAGTGTTTTAGGGCAAGTAGCCTGTGTGAAATACAGATCAGTCTGGAGAAATAGGAGACTGGAGGACAGATCTTGGTAGGAGGCTCTTATATATTTAAAGCCTCACCACTAGCTGGGGATGAGCAGTGGCCTTGAAGACATAGCCACAAGCGCTGGTTGCCAGGAATGGCCAATGGGAAATTCTCAGCAGGAAGTTGGCGATGCAGTCCCCGGAGGAGGAGGAGGTGAGGAAAAGTTCCAGCGAGGTGCAGACAAGAGAAATGCAGAATGCAGGAGGGGGACAAAGCGAAGCATCTTTTCCTCTGAGCTAGTGGGAAGAAGACACTGACAGGCTCCAAATGAAGCAGGAGCTTATGCCTTTGGTTTTTTCTTTCTGGTAAAGTACATGTGGTGCGAGCCAATCTACTGTGGTGGTTAGAAGCGTGAGATTTGGGGCGCCCGGGTAGTTCAATCCGTTGAGCATCCAACCTCAGCTCAGGTCATGATTTTACAATTCATGAGTTGGAGCCCTACATGGGGCTTCTCACTACTGTCAGCACAGAGCCCGCTTTGGATGGTCTGGCCCCACCCCCACCTCCTACTCTGTTCCTCCCCTGCTCTTTCTCTCTCAAAGATAAATAAACATTTTAAAAAAAGAAGAAGCATGAGTTTTGCATACAGACAGACACGGAATGATTTGTGGTCACTGAGTTTCAGTTCATGGCCCACTGCTGGTGGAATACATGATTCTCAACAAGTTACTTGGAACCTCCCTGAGCTTCTGTTTCCTCCTCTGCACGTGGAGATATTAATACCTCCAGCCTGGGCCATAGGGAAGATAGTCACCTGGGACAGAGTAACCACAATAAACCATAGCTACCCATAAAAGTATAATTTTAATTTTCAAATATTTACATTGTTACATGTACTAAGAGTAGAAGGGCTTATGCGTGCTGTGGCTGGCAGCTGAAAGGCAGTCCAGGTTAGACTGCCCTTGAGGGGAACAGAAAAGGGAGCCCTTTCACCCTCCTAAACTGTTGGTGGGAATGTAAACTGGTGCAGTCCCTCTGGAAAACAGTGTGGA
The DNA here is from genome assembly GCF_008692635.1 of Crocuta crocuta. Classification (NCBI taxonomy): domain Eukaryota; kingdom Metazoa; phylum Chordata; class Mammalia; order Carnivora; family Hyaenidae; genus Crocuta; species Crocuta crocuta. The sequence goes on from NW_027530502.1 coordinate 1,341,437, forward strand.
GGTTCCTCAAAAAATTAACAATAGAACTCCCCTATGACCCAGCAATAGCACTGCTAGGAATTTACCCAAGGGATACAGGGATGCTGAGGCTTAGGAGCACACGTACCCCAATGTTCATAGCAGCACTCTCAACGGTAGCCAAAACATGGAAAGAACCTAAGTGTCCATCAACTGACGAATGGATCAAGAAGATGTGGTTTTCTCGATAGGGGGCAAGATGGCGGAGAAGTAGGGAACTCCGTACATTGCACTCGCCCCTATATCTTACATGGAGAAGGCCTGAAACCATAGGAACCCTTACAGAATCCAGGAGTTTGGGAGGAAAAGGAGACAGAGTCCGCTAAGAAAACTTTCTAGCGTTGAGTGCAAACTGGGGAAGATAAAATCGGGCCGGGACCAGACACACAGAAGGATGGGGGGGATCCCCCTCTGCGGGGAGTTTAGAGGGGAAAGAGAGTGGCCGAAACTGCTCAAGACATGGTCCCTGTTTCTAGGGAACTGAAAAACCTCCGCTTGGGACACAGAGGGACTGGCTCCCTGCTCTCCAGCTGACCCTGGGTGAGACGCACTCGTCCCAGGCGACCCCAGGGAAACTGCTCCCCGCTCACCAGCTCGACCTGGAGGGGATGCGCGGCAACCGCGCCTTTGTGCTTCTGGCTCGGCTGGATCCCCAGAGGGGAAGTGAAGGCCTTAAAACTGGGAGATTTGCCCCTGAGTTCATGTTTCGGTTGACGAGACACAGAGGGACCCGGTTTCCCGCTCTCCAGCTGACCCTAGGCGGACGCACTCATCCCAGGCGACCTCCGGCTGAAACTGCTCCTCGCTCCCCAGCCCAGCCTGGAGGAGACGGGAGCAGCGGCTTCTGGCTCGATCCCCAGGGGGAAGGCGAGAGGCTTGAAACCGCTCTGAGGGGATCGTCTGCGAGTCTGTGTTTCCGGCAATTTCAGTGGGGCGCACGGACTGGGATCTGGAAACAAGACCTGCACTGGGATATAGAGCACGGCCCACATTGGCTGCACACCCAGCACGGGGAGTTTACACACCCAAAAATGTGAGTTGCAGCGGTTGGTTCAAGAAGGGAGTGGAGCACAGTCACTCTTCTCCCCACAACCACCAAGGCAGGACTCCCACAGGATGCGGGACGCATTGGAACAAACCACACCCATCCCTGCTGGAGAGCTGCCCTCCTCTTTTTTTTTTTTTTTTAACCGGAGCCAGGGCAAGACCAACACGGATGCACTGCCCTGATTAATTCTGCTCACTGGCTTGCTTAAACAGTCACATTTAATCCGTTCTCTAGATGTAAATTCTTCACCTACCTACCTTTTCATCTCTTTCTCTATGGAGTAATCAGACTATAGAGTTTCTCTGGATAACACCATCGTCATTTCTTCCTCCTCTTCTCCAACCATATTCCACTCTTTCGCTCTTTGAAAAAAAGCTTCTTATCCCTTCTGCCTGCTATTTCATTTCCAATTTCGCCTCATCCCCGCCCTGTCATTTCTCTCTTTCTCTTTGTTTTTCCACCAGCGCTGCATACACCCGACTATTTATTTGTAGCTGGGAAATCTGGATATATGCTTTGACTGTTCTTTGTCTATTGGGTTTCTTCTTTTTTCCTTTTCTTTCTTCTTTTTTTCTATTTTACATATTTTTATTTTTTTTAATATTCGCCTTCCCTCCTCCATCTTTTCTCTTTTCTTTTTCGTTTTCCCTTTCAGTTTGCGTGTTTTTTGGATTTGTCTGTGTGTTTGTGTGCCTTTGTTCCCTGTGTGTTTGTCTGTTTTCTTCTCCAGGGCTACCTCAAGAAACAAGCCAAAGTACACATGGTGGAGAGACCCAAAAACCACTACGAGCAGGAAAATAAAATAACCAAGGTCTCAACAAGAGAGACCTAGAGATACCATTCAGAGAACACATTCTGAACAGATAGTGTGGGAGCCCGACAGTGACCACAAGAAAGCGTGGTTAGGGACGCGNGATGGCTACAAACACCATGGAGCATAAAATAAGTTATGATGAATTAAAAAATATGATAAATGAGATACATAATAAACTGGAGGCATCCAATGCACGGATTGAAGAGGCAGAAAGGAGAATAAGTGATTTAGAAGACACTATTATTGAAAAAGAAGAATCAGAGAAAAGAGATAAACTGATCCAGGAACATGAAAGAAGAGTTCGACAGCTCAGCAATACAATCACATGGAACAATATCTGTATCATAGGAATTCCAGAAGAGGAATAGAGAGGGAAAGGTGCTGAAGGAATCCTGGAACAAATTATAGCAGAGAACTTCCCCAACCTGGGGAGGGAAGTAGACGTTGAAACTCAAGAGGCACAGAGAACTCCCCTCAGACGTAATTTGAATCGATCTTCTGCATGACATATCATAGTGAAAATGGCANGGGAAGAAGTCTGGAAAACCCCCAAAAACATGGAGGCTAAAGAACACCCTACTAAAGAACGAATGGGCCAATCAGGCAATTAGAGAAGAAATTAAAAAATATATGGAAACAAATGAAAATAAGAATACAACAATCCAAACTCTATGGGATGCAGTGAAAGCAGTCCTAAGAGAAAAGTACATTGCACTCCAGGCCTATTTCAAGAAATTAGAAAAAGCGCAAGTACAAAATCTTACAGCACACCTAAAGCAACTAGAGGGAAAGCAGCAAGAGCACCCCAAACCCAGTAAAAGAAGAGAAATTATAAAAATCAGGGCAGAAATAAACAATATAGAAACCAAAGAAATAGTTGAACAGATCAATGAACCCAAGAGTTGGATTTTGGAAAAAATAAACAAAATTGACAAACCTCTAGCCAGGCTTCTCAAGAAGAAAAAAGAGAGCACTCCAATAGACAAAATCATGAATAAAAATGGGCTGATTAAAACCAACCCCTCAGAAATACAAGCAATTATCAGGGAATACATGAAAAACTATATGCCAACAAACTGGGCAACTTAGAAAAAATGGACAAATTCCTAAACACACACTCAGTACCAAAATTCACACGGGAAGAGATAGAAAACCTGAACAGACCCATAACAAGTGAGGAAATCGTATCAGTTATCAAAAATCTCCCAACAAATAAGAGCCCTGGGCCAGATGGCTTCCCTGGGGAATTCTACCAGACATTTAAAACAGAATTAATACCCATTCTTCCTAAGCTATTCCAAAACATAGAAATCGAAGGAAAACTTCTGGCCTCATTTTATGAAGCCAGCATTACTTTGATTCCCAAGCCAGACAGAGACCCAGCAAAAAAGAAGAACTACAGGCCAATATCCTTGATTAATACAGATGCAAAAATCCTCAACAAGATACTTGCAAATTGAATTCAACAGCACATAAAAAGAATTATCCACCAAGTTCAAGTGGGATTCATTCCTTGGTTACAGGACTGTTTCAATATTCGCAAATCAATCAATGTGATACATCACATTAACAAAAGACAAGATAAAAACCATATGATTCTCTCGATAGCTGCAGAAAAAGCATTTGACAAAATATAGTATCTCTTCTTAATAAAGACCCTCAGGAAAATTGGGATAGAAGGAACTTCCTTAAACATCATAAAAGCCATCTATGAAAAGCCCTCAGATAACATCATCCTCAACAGGGAAAAACTGAGAGCTTCCCCCTGAGATCAGGAACACGACAGGGACGACCACTCTCACCACTGTTGTTTAACATAGTGCTGGAAGTCCTAGCATCAGCCATCAGACAACAAAATGAAATAAAAGGCATCAGGACTGGCAAAGAAGAAGTCAAACTTTCACTTTTGCAGACGACGTGATGCTCTACATAGAAAACCTGACAGACTCCACCAGAAGCCTACTAGAACTGGTCCAAGAATTCAGCAAACTCGCAGGGTACAAAATCAACATACAGAAATCGGTTGCATTTTTATACACCAACAATGAAGCAACAGAAAGACAAATCAAGAAACGGATCCCATTCACAACTGCACAAAAAAACCATAAAATACCTAGGAATAAACCTAACCAAGGATATAAGAGATCTCTTTGATGAAAACTATAGAAAACTTATGAAGGAAATTGAAGAAGATACAATGAAATGGAAAAACAATCCGTGCTCATGGATTGGAAGAATAAAGCAATCTACACATTCAATGCAATCCCAATCAAAATTGCACCAGCATACTTCTCAAAACTAGAACAAACTATCCAAAAATTTGTATGGAACCACAAAAGACCCCGAATAGCCAAAGTAATACTGAAAAATAAAACCAAAACGGGAGGTATCACCATCCCAGACTTTAGCCTCTACTACAAAGCTGTCATCATCAAGACAGTATGGTATTGGCACAAAAACAGACACATAGACCAATGGAACAGAATTGAGAACTCAGAAGTGGACCCAAAAGTATACAGCCAACTGATCTTTGACAAAGCAGGAAAGAATATCCAATGGAAAAAAGACAGCCTTTTTAACAGATGGTGTTGGGAGAATTGGACAGCAACATGCAGAAGAATGAAACTAGATCATTTTCTCACACCATGCACAAAAATAAACTCAAAATGGATAAAGGACCTGAACGTGAGACAGGAAACTATCAACACCCTAGAGGAGAAAGCAGGAAACAGCCTCCTTGACCTCCACCGCAGCAACTTCTTACTTGACACATCCCCAAAAGCAAGGGAATCAAGAGCAAAAATAAATGATTGGGACCTCATCAAGATTAAAAGCTTCTGCACAGCCAAGGAAACAACCCAGAAAATTAATAGGCAACCAACGGAATGGGAAAAGATAGTTGCAAATGACATATCAGATAAAGGGTTAATATCCAGAATCTATAAGGAACTCACCAAACTACACGCCCAAAAAACAAACAATCCAGTGAAGAAATGGGCAGAAGATATGAACAGACACTTCTCCAAAGAGGACATCCAGATGGCCAACAGACACATGAAACGATGCTCAGCATCCCTCCTCATCAGGGAAATACAAATCAAAACCACACTGAGATATCACCTCACGCCGGTCAGAGTGACTAAAAGGAGGAAATCAGGGGACTCTGGATGCTGGTGAGGATGTGGAGAAACGGGCACCCTCCTACACTGTTGGTGGGAATGTAAACGTGTGCAGCCCCTCTGGATAACAGTGTGGAGGTTCCTCAAAAAATTAACAATAGAACTCCTCTATGACCCAGCAATAGCTCTGCTAGGAATTTACCCAAGGGATACAGAAATGCTGATGCATAGGAGCACATGTATCCCAATGTTCATAGCAGCACTCTCCACAATAGCTAAAACATGGAAAGAGCCTAAGTGTCCATCAATAGACGAATGGATCAAGAAGATGTGGTTTATCTATACCATGGAATACTACATGGCAATGAGAAACAATGAAATCTGGCCATGTGTAGCAACGTGGATGGAACTTGAGGGTGTTATGCTGAGGAAATAAGTCAGGCAGAGAAGGACAGATACCATATGTTTGCATGTATAGAAGGATTAGGAGGAACCTAGCGAAGGACCATGGGGGAGAAGAAGGGGGGAAATAGTAGGGGAGAGGGAGGGAGGCAAACCATGAGAGACTCTTGAATGCTGAGAACAAACTGAGGACTGATGGGTGTGGGGGGAGGGGTGGTGATGGGCATGGAGGAGGGCACTTGTGGGGATGAGCACTGGGTGTTGTTTGAAACCAACTTGACAATAAACTATTTAAAAAAAGTTTTGCTTTTTGCATTTAGATCTTTAATATCTGAAACATGTTTGCATCTGATGTGCAATAGAGATCTAGTTACTTTACCCCACAGGTAGCCCATCCTCTCTCCAGGGATCTGTAGAGCCATGCCAATAAAAAAAAGGAAGATGAAGACTCACATCCTCACCAACAAGGAGGGCTGTTATCAGACCATGTGCCCAGGTTTCCTAAGTCTCCCAGAAACCAAGAAAGCACAATTGGAGGGCAACCTGTTATATACTTTGGAAACTGAGCAAACAAGCCTGCTTTCACAGAGGCAATGTCTTTAAGTTTTCTCTACTGCCTTGCTTTCCATTTCAGAAATTCAGGGTCCACTGACCATTTGCAGATGCTGCCTTTTTTTTTAATTAAAAAATTTTTAATGTTTATTTTTGAGAGAGAGAGAAAGGGAGGGAGAAAGAGACAGAGCATGAGTAGGGGGAGGGCAGAGACAGACAGAGACACAGAGTCTGAAGCAGGCTCCAGGCTCAGAGCTGTCAGCACAGAGCCCAACGCAGGGCTCGAACCCACAAACTGTGAGATCATGACCTGAGTAGAAGTTGGACGCTTAACTGACTGAGCCAACCCATGTGCTCCTAGATGCTGCTTTTTGAGGCAGCCAATGTGCTTTTCCCATTTTCCGAGTTGCCACACCCATCAATTTGCTTTTGTGTAAAATCCCTCTTTGAAATGTACCTGTCTTAATTTACCTGTGTCTCTGAGTGCCTATTATAATGCTTAACCCACACCCTTCAGTAAATATTTCTTGCATGAGTGTGTTAAGGGAACCAGGTACTTACTATATTCATCCAGGGATCACGATACTCAGAAAACAATTAGGCAAAAGGGTATTTGGAATCACACAATACATGCTGGAACATATAGTCCCCATGGTAAAAACTATAAATAAGGGTGGAAACATATTTTGGGAAACATTTTTTTCCACCTGTTGGATAACCTACTGGGAGCAGAAGAAGCTTCCATTTCAGTTGGCAAAAATCACATGAGAGTATCTGTCAGACACCGAACAGCAGGAGAGAAACATCCAGCTAAAAACACAGGAAAGGTGACTGCTAGTCTATGGTCAGTTCAGCAAGTTTAATCAAAGACCTATAAAATGCTAATATCTGTGTCTTGTACCACACTTGGCATCTAAAAGGAGCTTAATAAACCTTAGTCTACATTGTACCGGCTATTGTTATATGCTAGACACTTACAAAATAGACTAGGCTTTTGCTCAAGTACTTTAAAAAGGTGTTTGAGGTGAGCTGGGGTCAAGACGGGAGCCAAATTACAGAGGAAACTACATGGGAAATGAATCTGAGGACAAAGTTGAGCTTTGTGGAAAGAGGAGCAGAAAGGGAATGGGGTAGGGTATTTGTTTTTGTTGCATAGGAGAAATTGAAACGTGTGTAAGTCTAAGAGGAAGGAATCTGTGAAGAGAGAATGACAAGATATAAGAAAATCAGAATGTGATTAATGCAGAAAGATTCCAATGGAAATGATAAGAAATGCAATCAGGAGCTCAGGTAGACAGGGGAGCCTGGGTGGCTTAGTCGGTTAAGCAGCCAACTCTTGATTTCAGCTCAAGTCATTATCTCATGGTACGTGGGATTGAGACCCATCGGGCTCTATGCTGACAGCACAGAGACTGCTTGGAATTCTCTCTCCCTCTCTCTCTGCCCCTCTTCCTCTCTCTCAGAAGTAAATAAATAGAGGGACCTGGGTGGCCCTATTGGTTAAGCATCCAACTTCAGCTCAGGTCATGATCTCCAGGTTCATGGTTTTGGGCCCTGCATCAGGTTCTGTGCTGAGAGCTCAGTGCCAGGAACCTGATTCAGATTCTGTGTCTCCCTCTCTCTTTGCTCCTCCCTTCTCTCTCATTCTGTCTCTCTCTGTCTCAAAAATAAATAAACATTAAAAAAATTTTTTCAGTTAAAAAATAAATAAATAGACATTAAAAAAAAGATCTCATGTGGACAAGTTACACTTAGAAAGCATAGAAACTTCTCAGATAGACAGGCAAAGGTACCAGGAAGCTAAGGTAGATCAAGATCCACTGGGCTTGCCCTTCGTAGATCAAGCCCTGGTGACCTGGGGTAAGACTGCCATACTGGGTAAAGGGACTTTGGAGCCCGAGAGACTCAGTGTACATATCCTGGTTTCACTACTTACAGCTCTCGATCCTCAATCAAGTTTCTCAGCGTCTCTCATCCTCCTTTTCATCATCTGTCAAATGGAGATAAAATGAGCACATTGAGGTGAGGGTTCACATAAAATGTACAAAATCACATGTAATTGTCTCATCAATATAGTGTGCCTAGCACAATATCAGACACACAGTAAATACCCCATGAATACCAGTAATTACCAACATGAGCCAAAATAAAAAAAAAAAAAGTCTGCACCATAGACTGTAAGACTTATAAACTCAAGAATTTTATTTCTTTTATGGGGGTGGAACTTCAAGATTAGGGTGTCATCATGACTGGGTTCTGATGAAGACCCTTTTCTGGGTTGCAGACTATGGGCTTCTCCCTGTGTCCTCACACAGCAGAGAGAGGGCAAGGGGACTCCCTAAGTCCCTTCTCTGAAGGCACTCGTCTCATTCATGAGGGGTCCACGTCATGACCTAATTGTCTTTTGAGGTTCCTACCTCTAAACGCCATCACACTGGGGAGTTAGGATTTCAACACATCACTTTGAGGGAGACACAAACATCAAGTCCTTTGCAGGTACCATTGGAAGGTGTTCGGCCCAGTGGGCCATCTGCTGTTGGTACTTGCTCTGTCATGGCTGGGCAGTCCCTTCCACATGGTGCCTTGGCCCTTGTGATGGACCCTCCTTCCTCTCTTCCTTTCCAGAATGCGGGTTCTCCACTCTCCCTCTCCTCCCTTGTCCCGGACTCTCTTCATTCTCTATCCACTTCTTCAGTCTTACCTAGCTTCTGGATACTGAAGGTGTGCTTTTTATAAGTGTGCTTCTAGAACAAGTAAGTTAAGTCTATTCGTTTGATTAGGGGATGGGAAGAAGGAAGGAGCAGAGATTAGAAAGAACAACCAGAACAATAAACACATAGGATCTGCTTACATACTTATAGATGTGACCTGCCATGAATGTATTATGGTGAAGATATTTTAATTTTTTTTTCTTTTTTTGATAGAGAGAGCAAGAGTACAAGTGGGGGAGGGGCAGAGGGAGAGGGAGAGGGTCTCAGGTAGGCTCCAGGCCCAGTACAGAGCTCAATGCAGGGTCAATCTCACAGCCATTAGATTATGACCTGGGAGGAAATCAAGAGTTAGACGCTTGATCAACTGAGCCACCCAGGCACCCCAATGGTGAAGGTATTTTAAATGTGGTTGCGAAAAACAGAAGTATCTTGACCTCATAAGACACTACATATTCCCTTGCTTTGGAATTAACAACCTGGTATTTTTCTTCCATTTCTACCTGTCAGTTTCAGGTCTTGCGTTTATTACAGATTTTCCCCCATACATTCTCCAACTGAAAATAAAAGTTGGCTTTATTTAAAATGGAAAATAGTAATCCTCATACATAGGTACTTTTGAACATGAAAAAGAATCCATGATTTTTGTAGTTAAGAAAGCGGTTTCAGAAATACTTAACCATAGATTTGCTTCTCCAACAGCCTCCTAGTTGGTTCTCAGTATTGTATTTGCAGCACAGTTCAGTAGCTTCCCATTCTGGCTCTTCATTCACACTATCAAAATTCATTGCAACAAGAAAACTAAGCCATGTCAGTTCCTTTTCCTCAAGTTTTAAATCAGAAAACCTTTCCTGAAATCCCTTATTCAACTCTACATTTTACCAATGTAGCTGCTTAGACCATCACTCTTATTTCTGGGAACCAAAGCCAGTACAAGTATTTCTTGCCAAGTTAGTACATCAGATCAAACCTTCATGCAACTATTGTTAATGCCTTTGCAGAGAAATGTTCTTGCCCTCATGGGAACCTCAGCCCCAAAGGCTTTGTGGTTTATTCTTTGTTGGGGAACTGAGGAAGGGACCTTCTCTTCGACTCCATATGTCATCTGATTTCTTTCATTTTGATCAACAAGAAATTACTTGACATTATCTTTTGTTCTCAATTCACTAAAAAAGTAGTGAGTGATAGTCAATTATGTTGTAAATCATCTAAAAACAGTGCCTTGTTTCTCTGCCCAGGAGAGTGGAGTTCATTAGCAGTTTATTTCTGGCAGAATACAATGTTGTTGCATAAGCTTTCTATTTCTTCTTAATGTATTCAGCCATTGCCTCAGAAAAAAATATTTCAACTCGCCTAGCAAATTTATCGACCAGTGCCTGTTCTTTTTGATAAGAAATTTGTGTTTTAACTCATTGTTATTTTTTTAGTTTTCCTTTTTCTTTGCTAATTAATAGCTGAGTAAAAGGGTTTTTTCCTTTTTATTTTCAATCTTTACCATCAAAACGGTTACACAGTTACCATCTTCCTTTTGGGCAACACATTTCTATGCCTAAGTAGCAAGTTTTTCTAGTGTATCTGGAAATACTGTTGTAATCCTTATAATTGTTTAATATAATGATTCTCCTAAAATATAAAATGCTTTTAAGAAATATGCCAAGTGAACAGCAGAGCACTGAGGCATTTGAAATATTTAAAAAATTTAATCTTGTGTTTTTACATAGATTTATTAAGAATACTTCTTGAGACACCTGGGAAGCACAGGCAGGTAAGCATCTGACTTTAGGTCAGGTCATGATCTCGCAGTTCATGAGTTCAAGCCTTGCATCAGGCTCTGTGCTGACAGCTCAGAGCCTGGAGCCTGCTTCAGATTATGTGTCTCCTTCTCTCTCTGCCCTTCTCCTACTCACACTCTATGTCTCTGTCTCTCAAAAATGAATAAATATTTTTTTAATTTAAAGAACACATCTTAAAATTGTGTTACAAATGAAGTAATTTTTTCTAAAAGGTAAAATAAGATCATTATTTTTCTGTAGCTATGTTGAAACATTTTCTTGATGGGTGAGTTTTTTGGTAAAACTATGGAGTTTTGGGGCGCCTAGGTGGCTCAGTCGATTAAATCTCCGACTTGGGCTCAGGTCATGATATTGTGGTTCATGAGTTTGAGCCTCATGTCTGGCTCTGTGCTAACAACTCAGAGCCTAGAGCCTGCTTCGGATTCTGTGTCTCCCTCTCTCTCTGTCCTTCCCCCACTTACACTGTCTCTCTCTGTCTCTCAAAAAAGGAATAAATGTTTAAAAAAAAATTTTTTTTTAAATGTTTTAAACTATGGAGTTTTGATTATTGATTTTGCACATTAAAGACTGTCAATAAGTGATCTGAGTCCAGGTAAAAGGAAAAGAATGCCATATGTTTGCACACATAGGAGGATTAGGAGGAACATAACGGAGGACCATGGGGGAGAAGAAGGGGGGAAATGGTGTGGGAGAGGGAGAGAGGCAAGCCATGAGAGACTCTTGAATGATGAGAACAAACTGAGGCCTGCTGGGTGTGGGGGGGGAGGGAGGAGATGGACATGGAGGAGGGCACTTGTGGGGATGAGCACTGGGTGTTATATGGAAACCAACTTGACAATAAACTATTTGTAAAAAAAAAATAATAATAATAATAAATAAAAATGGAAACAAAAAGAATATAGAACCAATCAGGCAGTAAAGAGATTAGTTGAATTCATGATGAAGGAAATTAGAAGCAATCTGAAAAATACGGAGTTTCAGAGCCTATCAAAATCAGGAGATAAAAGAATAGAATACAATCTTAATATAATTAAAAATGGAAAATGCTCATGGGATCCATGATGTTGTATAGTTGTGTAGCTAAGTCCTAGCTGAAAGTTTGGGGAACCCTTCGTTTACTTTGCTGGGATTATCCAGCTATAAGAAAGGGCATGGCCTGGGGCGCCTGGGTGGCTTAGTCAGTTAAGCGTCCGACTTTCGCTTAGGTCATGATCTCGCGGTTCGTGGGTTCGAGCCCCGCGTCGGGCTCTGTGCTGACTGCCAGCTCAGAGCCTGGAGCCTATTTCAGAGTCTGTGTCTCCCTCTCTCTGACCCTCCCCTGCTCACGCTGTCTCTCTCTCTCTCTCTCCTAGAAGTAAATTAAAAAATATTAAAAAAAAAGAAAGAAAGAAAGAAAGAAAGGGCATGGCCTGTCCAGCTGAGGTAAATTCAACCTGGTAGCCAATTACTGTCAACAAGAGAAGACCACCCACAGGCCTCTGGTCCTGCTGCTGCATCACATACTACGGTTAGAGAAAAAAAAAACAACACACCTAACATGCAATCTGATATGAAATGCTACCTTAGAGTGTAATTTCTTAAAAGGTTCTCTCTCTAGCTCTACATGAAATCAACTTCATAACCAGACCAGATTTGCCCCTGACATTTGTAAAGTTGACATCCATAAGTATTGATGACTCTTATACATGCAATAATCACATGGGAGGAGAAATGCTGCTTTTCAGGCATTAACAGACCAGTTTTGGTAACTTTTTTTCTTAAAATATTGTGTTTGGGTGGTGTGTGTGTGTGTGTGTGTGTGTGTGTACGCATGTGCACGCACGCTCACGAGCCAGTTCTCTTAAAATCTGACTCCTTCACAAAAATTTACAAGTTAAACTCACTTTCTTTTCTTAATACTTTTGTTTCTGTGTCTTCCTTTCACACCAGTAATTATTTTCTGGTCCAAAACCTTGAATCTAGTAACCTCAGGTTATCATCAGAGATGATAACTCTGTTTATAAATTTTGTTCTTACTGACACAAACCCTGCATATCTTGTAATTCAAGGTGTTTGTAATCTGACTTGTTATGGAATCTGATAATATTAACCATGTGATTTAAAATTTTTTTTCATGTTTATTTATTTTTGAGAGAGGAAGACAGACAGACAGAGCACAAGTCAGGGAGGGGCACACAGAGAGGGAGACACAGAATCCAAAGCAGGCTCCAGGCTCTGAGCTGTCAGCAGAGAGCCCGATATGGGATTGAACCCATGAACCATAAAATCATGACCTGAGCCAAAATAGGGTGCTTAACTGACTGAGCCACCTAGGTAACCCTAACCATGTGATTTTTACTTGAAATGTGTGATTATACTTTCTATTCTGATTTAGCACATGAGTAGTAGAAGAATTTGATTAAGTTTGTAAATGGAATTTGAATATTTACGAGAACTTGACTTACATCTATTATTTCTGTGTACCGTGTAGGAAAGTGGTCCAGGCTCACTCTTCTGCATGTTGCTGTGCAGTTTTCCCAACACCATTGGCTGAAGAGACTGTCTTTTTTCCATTGGATATTCTTTCCTGCCTTGTCAAAGATTGGCCATACATTTATGGATCCATTTCTGGGTTCTCTATTCTGTACCACTGATCTATGTGTCTGTTTTTGTGCCAATACCATGCTGTCTTGATGATTACACTTTGTAATGTAGCTTGAAGTCCATATTTGTGATGCTTTCAGCTTTGGTTTTCTTTTTCAAAGACCTAAATGTAAGACAGGAAACCATCAAAATCCAAAAGGAGAAAACAGGCAACAACTTCTTTGACCTCGGTCACGGTGACTTCTTACTAGACATGTGTCCAGAGGCAAGGGAAACAAAAGCAAATGAACTATTGGGATCTCATCAGGATTAAAAGCTTCTACACAGCAAAGGAAACAATCAACAAAACTAAACGGCAACCAATGGAATGGGAGAAGATATTTGTAAATGACATATCAGATAAAGGGTTAGTATCCAAAGTCTATAAAGAACTTATCGAACTGAACACCCAAAAAAACCAAATAATCCAGTAAAGAAATGGACAGAAGACATGAATAGACACTTTTCCAAAGAAGACATCCAGATGGCTAACAGACACATGAAAAGATGTTCACCATCACTAATCATCAGAGAAATATAAATCAAAAACCATGATGAGATACCACCTCATATGTTAGAATGGCTAAAAGGAACAACTCAGGAAACAACAGATGTTGGGGAACCCTTTTGCACTGTTGATGGGAAGGTAAACTGGTGCAGCCGCTCTGGAAAACTGTATGGAGGTTTCTCAAAAAATTAAAATAGAGCTACCCTACAATCCTGCAATTGTACTACTAGGTAGTGCAAAGAATACAAAAAATGCTGATTTGAAGGAGCACATGCACCCCAACGTGTATAGCAGTGCTATGAACAATAGCCAAATTATGTAAAGAGCCCAAATGTCCGTCAACTAATGAAAGGGTAAAGAAGATATGTTATATACATACATGATGGAATACTATTAGGCCATCAAAAAGAATGAAATGTTGCCATTTGCAACAACGTGGATGGAACTTGAGTGTATTATGCTAAGCAAAATAAGTCAGTCAGAGAAAGACAAATATCATATGATTTCACTCATCTGTGGTATTTGAGAAACACAGCAGATGGACATAGGGAGAGGGAAGGATCAATAAGATAAAAACTGAGAGGGAAGGAAACTGTAAGAGACTTAAAATACAGAGAGCAAACTGAAGTTTGCTGGAGGGGTGTCGGGTGGGGAGATGGGCTAAATGGGTGATGGGTATTAAGGAGGGCACTTATTGGGATGAGCACTGGGTATTCTACATAAGTGATAAATTACTAAATTCTACTACTGAAACCATTATGATACTATATGTTAACTAACTTGGATTTAAATTGAAAAAAAAAAATCTTACAAGGAAGTACTAAGAAAGATCTTGCCATGTGTCTCAGTTGGTGCCTAATTAAATGTTTGAAGTGTGCAAGAAAGTCAGATACTTTACATCTGTATTTGTTAATTTAAGTCATTTAGATATACATATTCTTGGGGCCCACCCTAAGTCTTCTTTGTCAGAAATTATAGGGTTGGATCATCAAATTTGGTTTTAATAACTTTCCAAAAGTTTAAGAAATATTGGTTTAAGGCAATTTATTAAGTAAGTTTATAAATAGGTTATTTATCCAGGATAGTTTAAACTGTTAGGGGAACATTGATTAAAGAACACTTGATTTGTATTAAGATAGCAAAATTATTTTATTTATACATGGAAAATCAAGATGAACCCAATATTCCATATTTAAGATTGAGCTGGGGTGCCTGAGTGGCTCAGTCGGTTAAGCGTCTGACTTTGCCTCCGGTCATCATCTTGTGGTTTGTGAGTGCAAGCCCTGCATCAGGTTCTGTGCTGACAGCTCAGAGCCTGGAGCCTGCTTCTTATTCTGTGTGTGTATCTCTCTCTGCCCCTCACCTGCTCATGCTCTCTCTCTCTCTGTCTCAAAAATAAATAAAAACATTAAAAAAAATTTTTAATAAGAAAAACATCAAGTTGAACTTGGGATGCCTGGGGTGGTTCAATTGGTTATATGTCTGACTTTTGATTTCTGCTCAGGTTAGGATCTCATGATCCAGAGTACAAGCCCCATGCCCAGTGTGGAGCCCACTTGGGACTCTTTCTCCCTCTTCCTGTCCCCTCTCCTGCTCACACACAATTTCTCTCTCTCTCTCTCTCTCTCTCAAAAAAAAAAAAAAGATTAGCTTGAACTTTATCTTTAGAAAAACTAACTTGGTGATATCAATGAGTGTTGCGGACAAAATGACACAAAGACAAGACACACACAAAAGACAGACACAGACACAACTCCGGCCGGAGGAACAATTCTACGCAAGCCCCTCTTGCGGTTTATTTTATACCCCGGTAACTGGATACAAACTGAAATCTACAAGATGCATTCCTTTACCAAATAAGGGCAAGAAGCCAAACACATTCCAAGGACAAGGGGGAGCAAAGGGAGGAAGCGACCACAACATGTTTACTAAGAGGCCTGCTCACAATTCCAGCCTCCTCCCTAGTTCTAAGGAGGGCATGTTCCCTCGTGTGCGAGCGGGTCATTAACCTTGGATATTGTGTGCAGGCCCCTTGGCAGAACATCCTGTTTGCAGGCATGATCTGCCCTGGCAGAGAGTCCCGTGTGCAGGCACATCTCCGCGTCCCTAACCACACTTTCTTGTGGTCACTGTCGGGCTCCCACAAATGAGTTTGATATTAAACATAAGTAACTGTAAGCAGGACTTTCATACACAGAAGCTACCCTTGAACTTCAGATTCAACTGACACAGACCTAGACATATTTTACCTTTGGCTGTTTATTTCCTTTGGTGACACCAAAGGTCAGTGTTAGCAGTATTTGGCCAGTGTTAGCAGTATTTCCCTGCTCATTTCATATGCATTATTTTTTAAATATTGGAAGAAAAGATGTACTAAATTAGAAAGGATATAACAGTGTTAAAAGTTTTAAGGCTGATTAGGAAATCAGCATGCCTCTCAGAACTGCAAATCTTGGCAGTGGAAAATTGTTCATTTTTCTGTCTAGCACCGAGTTGTTTTCCAAATGTCACAAGAACAAGCTTCACTCTAATAGGAATCCCTGGTGCTTTATACCTTCACAGTCTACTGGCAGTGCCAAGTACTGCATTTTTAGCTTCATAACTCAACTAAATTGGTTCAAATCACACAACTAAATTGCAAAATAACAAACTACACAACCAAAATTGCTTTTGTGTGACCAAAGATTTTAACTGTTCTGGAATATCAGTGGTAATACAAACTGACTGTTTACAATATTCAACACTTGATAATAAAAGGTATTGTTACTAATAAGGCAGAAGGTTTGTTAATGTATATCAAAATACTATGGATTTATTCAATTGTGAATCATTTCTGCACAACTACGTTAGGACCACTTTCCTTTCAAGTAATTGATACCTTATAATATGTTGAAATTAATTTTTTGTTTTAGTGATTTATTTTAGGTATTAATATTTTCCACCTTTTATCTATGACCGTTCAAATAAAAGACATAAAACTACAAAGTACACAGGATATGATCATTTTTATCCACCCTAAGTTCCTTTCTGCTTCTGAAACAGAGTTTTGGCTTTAGCTAACTACATGCTTTCTGAAATATGCTTGACTTTTAATGGTCATTTCCCACCGGCTTGGAAGAATGAAATGTTAACTTTTCAGAAATTCCAGGAACAAGTTTTTAAACCCAGCCATTATTTTGTTTGTTTTTAACGTTTATATTTATTTTTGAGACAGAGACAGACAGAGCATGAGCAGGAAAGGGGCAGAGAGAGAGGGAGACACAGAATCTGAAGCAGGCTCCAGGCTCTGAGCTGTCAGCACAGAGCTGGTCGTAGGGCTCCAACTCGTCAACAGCGAGATGATGACCTGAGCGGTGGCTCAACCAACTGAGGCACCCAGGCTCCCATAAACCCAGCCATTATTAAAAACTGATGTTCAAAAGCTTACAATTAAATAAATTATGTTTAGGGGTGCCTGGGTGGCTCAGTCAGTTAGGCATCCAATTCTTGTTGTCAGTTCAGGTCTTGTTTTCAGGGTCATGAATTCAAACCCTGCATTGGCCTTTGTGCTGGGCATGAACCCTACTTATAAACAAACCAACCAACCAACCAACAAATCAGTAATTTTTTTTAAGTTTATTTATTTATTTTGAGAGAGAAGAAGAGTACAAACGGGGCAGAGAGGAGGAAGAGAGAGAGAATCCCAAGCAGGCTTCATGTCATTCACATGGAGTCTAACTTGAGGCTCAAATTCATGACCTGACCTGAAGTCCAATGCTTAAGCGACTGAGTCACCCAGGTGCCTCTGAATACATAAAATTTAAACCAAATATACTAGATACTCAAAAGTCGTCACTTCTGAATCAATTTAGTACATTATATTGTGTACTCTTGAGGTGATTTAGGACGTTGCGCCTGTGTGGTGGATCTACCACATGAGGATGTCCTTCTGCACATCTGTTTCTGACTCTGAGTTTAGTAGCATTATCTTGGCAGCTTAAAATCAGCAACAGTGGGAGTATTTCCACCAGGTCAGTTCACAAATATTTACAGTAAAGATTTTCAGGTGTTTCTTTTTTTGTTTTCCCCCAGAAAACGGGGCACCTGGGTGGCTCAGTCAGTTAAGTGTTTTCCCCCAGAAAGCTAGATGTTAAATATTTACAAGCACACCACTGTATATACTGGGCAGGCCAAACCATGGCTATCAAAGGTATTCCCACCTATTTAGGGTTGCCGGATAAAGTTCAAAATGTCCCATTAAATTTGAATTTTAGACAAGGAGTACTTTTTTAATACTATACCTATATCTCATGCAGTTTTGGGGTATAACTACTTATTTTAGTATATGTCCCAAATACTGCATGGGACATATTCATATTTAAAAATCATTCATTATTTGTTTGAAATTCACATTTAACTGGGCATCCTGTATTTTCAGTTGTGAAATCTGACAATCCTATACCAATTGTCTGTTTCTAAGGGATTCTTTTCCATGGAGTTATGACCCATCATCATCAAAACAGCCAACTGATTGAGCCTCAGGAGAGCAACTGTGTTAAGAACTAGCCTATGGGTTGGCCTAATGTGAAAGTTTTGTCCAATAGGGATAAGAATGACTAGTTACTGTCTTTTCTAAATGTAAAAACAAGATTGAGGCAAAAATTGGCTAGTTATAATAGATAATCATGCTGGCACACAGGCAGCAGATGCCTTAAATAATCAGCAGTTTACCTGTCCTGCAGAGAGGAAGATGAAGGAGTTGACTGGTAGCATCAAAGGTCATCAGAAGCAAAGACAGGTGGTGGCTCACCTTAGAGGTGAAGCACATTAGAAACAACTGAGGAGCTTTCAAAAAAAAACTGCTGTTCAGGGGGCGCCTGGGTGCTTCAGTCGTTTAAGCATCCAACTTTTGGCTCAGGTCATGATCTCACGGTTCTGCGTTCCAGATCCACGTCAGGCTCTGTGCTGACAGCTAGCTCAGAGCCTGGAGCCTGTTTCAGATTCTGTATCTCCTTCTCTCTCTGACCCTCCCTTGCTCATGCTGTCTCTCTCTCTTAGAAATTAAAAAAAAAAAATACCGACATTTAGGCCACTCCACAAATCTGTTACTTCACCATTTCTGGCAATTTGACTTAGGGTTCAGGGTTTTTTGTTTGTTTGTTTGTTTTAAGCTTGTCAGATGGCCTCCATTCCACAGCCAAAGCTTGCATTTCATGACAGCAAATAAATTTTCTTCAGCATGGGGAGGCCAAGTGCTAACCAGGTTATCCACCATATTCTGAAAGACCTTTCAGCGCTAACTAAACTATATTCTGGTCACCTTAAAGCCTGCGCGGGCTGATGTACCTGTTTTTCCAGTGTAGTCTTGCATTTCTTGGACATCCTCTGCCTTTTAAAAGTTTCTATCTATAGTCTCACACTGGAATTCATACAATATTCTGTATTTTAGGCTTTTATTAATTCAGTTAGTCTGCATTAGTTTCTGTCCATATAGCCCCAAAAGCCCAGCCGACACAATAAAAAATCTGCAGCTTTAGGTTCTTTGCACTTCTATCTTCCTTTTCTTCTCACTTTGAGTCTCTAGACCAGTGGTTCTCAAGCAGGGTTAGTATTGCCTGGGACGCAACTTCTCCAGCCCTAGAAACTCTAGGCGTGGAGGGATTGCACCCACCACCCGCCCGTGTTTTAACAAGCCCCGCAGGTGACCCCAATGCGCTTCACGTTTAGGAACCTTTGCTCTAGACAGACTAATTAAAGGCAGCCACTCATTACAGGCAGACTCTGGGCCGCAGCTTCTTTGAGTCTTTTTTTTTTTCATTTGCAAAATAAGGAAACCGGAGTGCTTGCTGAGGACGCTGCCTTCGGCCAAGCTCTGTGACTGTTTAAGATTTGATTTGGAAATAGAATATCTGATTTGAGAGGATGTATTAGAAGAACTACTGAAACCATAGTGTTTTTATGGCCATTTTCCAGACGTTCAGTCTACACGACCTTCTGTCCATTACCCAGAACTGCCTAAAGGTATTTGTCTTGTCCTGAGTCCTCTGCTTGGAATCCATAACCATGGATTGAATGTGCCTTTGAAAACTAGCCTGCACTGCTGGGAATGGTTTGTATCCCCCTCCCCCTTTCTTTTCGTAGGGTAGGGCTGTTGTTCTTTAATAAATAAGGCACTAATTTGATAAATCCTTTCTCAGAGATGAACCTGAAAACGCTTTCCCAAAGGTTAGGGCTTTTTTCTCTCTGAAACCAATGTTTAACTTTAACATTTAGATATCTCAGGAAATACTCAGAAGCAGCCTTATTTCCTTTTATTGGTTGTTTTTTGTTTTTAAAGAACAGGGGTGCCTGGGTGGCTCAGTCAGTTAAGCAACTGACTCTTGATTGTCATGATCTCACAGTTCATGGGATCAAGCCCCATGGTCGGCTTTGCACAGACAGCATGGAGTCTGCTTGGGATTCTCTTTCTCTCCCCCTCTCTCCTGCTCCCCAGCTTGTGCTCTCTCTCTCTCTCAAAATAAATAAATAAACACTTTTTAAAAACCACACACAACAGCTCCTATCTAGAGAGCCATTCCTGACCCTTTTACAAAATAAGGGCTCCAGGCAATGGTGGGAGTTTATTACCAGCCAGACTCACCTGGTACCTCAGATGTCCACCCGCTCCCCCCATTTCCTAGATGGACAAACTGAAGTCTCAGCTCATTAGTCTGTCTTGGACGGAGCGTGCTGCCAGGTCAGATGGGTGTGCCCACTGCTCCCAGCTCCACACTGGGCCACCACTGGCTGCGTGTCTCACCACTCATTCAATAGTCCACTTAACTAGATAATGTGCCTTGTCTATCAGGGCCAGGGGCAAAATGAGTGACCCACACTTCTTCCCTGACCTTCTGTTCCCTTCCGTCTCATCAGGATTGTCCTATGAGGGCCAATAAACATTTTCTTTGAAAGGTTAGGGAAATCTTCAAAGAGATTTATACCACAGGAAACAGGCCAAAAGCACTTGGTGACTAAAGTCCTATAGCATCAAAGGACAGAGGGCCCTCTACAGAGGGGAGCTCCTCCTGTATGTGCTCTCCCATCCCAAAGAGCCTGGTCTCCAATTCTAATCAATTTCAACCATCTCCTTAAGGCAACCAGCCCCTAGGCAAAGGGAGCAGTCACAAACCCTGGATCTGTTCGCCTCCCCACTTTGTATTTCGCCCAAGTCTGAGTCATCTGGTCTGGAGGAGTCCCAGGGACCTGGCTGGGCTCCCAGTGCTGGTGTGCTCAGCTCACACTGAAGGGGAAGGAAGAATTGCTACCGCCATACTTCTTTCACTCTACAGTGAGCTTGTATCCTAAATCGCTTTCCAAAAATTACCACCAGGATGACCTGTTGGCATACCTATTCTTAAAGCATGAATCCTACTAAAATACACACATGCACATCTTTCATGGATAGCTATTACCTTTTGGTGAAGAGATTGAGAGAAAATATGTATTGAACTGTGTCCTCTCCACCCACCCTGAACTCATATGTTGAGGTCTTGACACTCACCGCCCCCCCTCCCCCCCCTCGCCAAGTACCTCTGTTATGACCTTATTTGGAAATAGACTGTTGCTGATATGGTTAGTTAAGATTAGGATGGGCTCCTAACCCAATATGACTGACAACCTTATAAAAGAATACCATGTGAAGACACAGACATGCACGAAGAGAAAACTCACCTAAACATGAAGGCCTGGAACAGATTCTACCTTAGAGCCTTCAGAAGAAACCAACCCTGCAGATCTCAGACTTCTAGACTCCAGAACTGTGAGACATACAATTACCGTTGTTTAAGCCATTGAATTTGTAGTGCTTTGTAGCAGCTGCTCTGGAAACTAACACAAATTTTAGTATTGGGCAATGGGGTGCTGCTATCTCAGATACTACAAATGTGGAAGTGGCTTTGGAACTGGGTAATGGGTAGAGACTGGAGGGCTTTGAAGTGCTTGATAGAGAAAGCCTACATTGCCTTGTGGAAACTGTCAGTAGAAGTAGGAACATTTAAAGCATTTCTGGTAAAGTCTCAGATAGATGTGGGAAACATGCTTTTGGAAACTGGAGGAAGGTGGTCCGCTTTGATAAAGTGGCAAGAGAATTCAGCTGAATTGGGTTCTGCTGGGTGGCAGGTAGGAGTCTAAGCAAAGAACTTGGCTATTTTAAAAAATATTTTTAAATAGTTATTAATTTACTTATTTATTTATTTAGAGAGAGAGAGAGACAGAAGGGGAGGGACAGAGAGAGAGGGAGACAAGAGAATCCCAAGCAGGCTCCACACTGACAGTTCGAAGCCAAGCTCAAACCCACAAACCGTGAGATCATGACCTGAGCCACAGTCAAAAGTCAGATGCATGACTGACTGAGCCTCCCAGGAGCCCCAGAGAACTTGCATATTTAACCGAGGAACTTTCTAAGCGAAATGTTGAATTTACGACCTGGTTTCTCCTTGCTGCTTAGAGTGAATGAAACTCAAGGGGAAAGAAATAAATTGAAAAATGAATTTTTAAGCATAAAGGAATCAGAGCTTGAAGATTGGAAAATTCTCAGCCTATCTGTACTGCAAAAAATGCGAAATTCCTCTACAGAGAATACCAGGAGTACATTGAAGAGATTAGGTGTGTGATTCCTGGACCTAACCATCCACCTCTGCAGAAATTCTGAGAGCTTAGACTGAAGGGGGACAGAGACCAGAAGAAATGAAGGGAGTTTTTTAAGCTTCTGGGATTCTTCAGGCAAGAAACTGGACAATAGAGCTATCTGGCTGTGAATGTGTGTTATTCTTCTTCAAGAAAAGGCAAGAATGTCTCTGGAGACAGCAGCTCCTCTCTGGTTTCAGAGGGCAGTCACTTCCTGGTTCTAGAAGGCTATTGGCAGCCCAGTGGGCCTGGAAGATAGCACCCATCCAAAGAGAATTATTCTCAAGTCTCGAAAGCTAATGCACTTTGCTGTGCTAGGTTTCCAATTTGTTTGGGACCCATGACCCCTTTTCCCTTTTCTTTTTTTAAAATCCCAGTTAGTTATCATGCAGTGTTATATTAGTTTTAGGTGTCTAAAGTAGTGATTCAACGCATCCATACATCAGCAGGTGCTCATCACAAATGCCCTCCTTAATCGCTATCACCTGTTCTACCCATCCTCCCACTGCCTCCCCTCTGATAACGAATCCAGTAATCACACTATCGGATATTTACCCAAAGAATACAAGAACACCAATTCAAAGGGATACACACACCCTTATGTCTATAGAAGCATTATTTAAAATAGCTAGGATATGGAAGCAGCTCGTGTCCATTGATTGATGAGTAGATAAAGAAGATGTGGTATGTATACACAATGGAATAATATTCAGCCATAAAAAGGAATGAAATCTTGCCCCTTTTTTCTTTTCAATCTCTCCATTTAAAAAATAGTTTAAAAGCGGGGCACCTGGGTGGCTTAGTCGATTAGGCATCCAACTTCAGCTCAGGTCATGATCTCACACGGTCCGTGTGTTCGAGCCCCACTTTGGACTCTGTGCTGACAGCTAGCTCAGAGCCTGGAGCCTGCTTCAGATTCTGTGTCTCCCTCTCTCTCTGACCCTCCCCTGCTCATGCTGTCTTTCAGAAATAAGTAAAAAAAAAATTTTTTTTGAAAAATAGTTTAAAAGCATTTTTATCAGCAAAACTTCCAAATGTATTCAAAATTAGAGAGAATAATATCATGAAGCTCCACGTATCTGTCACTTAGCTTCTGAAATGATCAACACATGGCCCATAGTACAGTTTTTAAAAGCACACTTTGTTCAAAAGCAGCAGCTCTGGTGGTATTATTTGGTGTTTGTGTATTTATGAATCTGTGTGGGCGGGTGTGTGGGGAGGGGAGGGGTGTGGTGGCAATAGCATGGAATTTCGAGACGCTATTTCCTTTCAAAGGAATCCAGGAATCGGAGAGTAATGTGCATTTTTATATGGAGAACAGGGGAGCAAACGGAGATCTCTCCGGTTGAAACAGCTTGTAGAATGCCAGACTAGAGAGAGAGAACACGGCCAGTATTCTCCAAATATAAATTGAAACATGGGCACAGAGAGTGGTAAATGGAATTTCTCAAATTCTCCCTTTTTAAATGGGATTGTCTGTCCTATGCCTATTCCATCTTCAAATTTTGCAACCAGACTTGTCTGGTTTTACAGGTTCACAGACGGGGAATTTTTTTCCAGGATGACTCATACCCTGAGTCTCATCTATGCCTGATTGAAAAGAGACTTTGCACTTAAAGTTGATGCTGCAATGGGTTAAGACTTTTGAGGATGTGGGGATGGAGTGATTATATTTTGCATGTGAGAACAACATGAGTTGTTCATATCTTGAAGGCTTAGCCCTCCACTATCTCCAAATGTGACGTTATTCGCAAATAGGGTCATTGCAGATGTAATGGCTTAAGGTCATGTCATACTGGAGGAGGGTGGGCTTCTCATCTAATGTAACTGTATCCTTATAAAGAACACCTCGAAGAGAGACAGATGTGCATACTAAGAGAATATCATCTGAACAGGAAGGCAAAAACTGAGGTGATGCATCTACAAGCCAAGAGGCACAAAAGATTTCCGGAAAACCCCAGAAGAGAGAAAAGAGACATTGGGACAGATTCCCCTGTGCCGTCTTCTGATGGAGCAAACCTTGCTGAGAGCTTACCTGTGTGATTTCTGGAGGGGGCAGACAGTACATTTCTACTGTTTCAACTACCCAGTTTGTGATACTTTGTAACAGCAGCCCTAGCAAAGGAATACATTTAAATAACTTTGCAGTGTTTTCCTCCTTTGAAGTTCTGAACTCCATTACTGTGTTTGTGGGTTTTCCCCCCACTGTCTCAGGCCCCGCCCCCCCCGCAACAGGAGCTGTAAAACCCTGTAACAACTGCTCAGCTGCCTGTGTCATTCAGAGAGGGTCTTTGCTGTTGCCAAGACTCCATTTAATTTTTGGTCCCTTGAAGTTTCCTCTCCGGTTGAACAAGAAGTGGGGGTAAGGAGAGCCTGGCCGTCATTCCTGTAATTCTAGATGAAAAGTGTGTTTAAGGCTGCTTCCTTCCTTCCTTCCTTCCTTTTTCTTTCTTTCTATTTATTTAAGGAGACTGAGAGACAGAGTGTGAACAGTGGGACGAGGAAGGGGAGAGGGTGGGGCAGAGAGAGGGAGACACAGAATCCAAAGCAGGCTCCAGGCTGAGCTGTCAGCACAGAGCCCGATGAGGCTGGAACCCCCAAACTGCGAGATCATGACCTGAGCCGAAGTCGGAGCTTAACCGACTGAGCCACCCAGGCACCCCTGCTTTGTTTCTTTCTAAAAGGCCCGTGGCCAGGAACAACTTGTAAAATCAAGCAGTGGAAATTATTATTTTATTTAACGTTTATTAATTCTGAGAGAGAGAGAGAGAATAGGGGAGGGACAGAGAGAGGAGAGAGAGAGAATCCCAAACACTGTGGGTGCTGACCCTGAAGCCGGGCTTTGATGTCTACTGTGATACCATGACCCGAGCAGAAACCGAGTCCGACCCTTAACCAACGGAACCACACAGTTGCCCCGAGAAGCGGAAATTATTCACTCTGGGAACAACATGCTCACCGACCTTTGATCCTGCTGATGAAACTGAACTTGGTCAGTAGAATTGATTGTGCGCTTGGTTTCAAGGCACACCTGAGCAACAGCCTTCTCAAAGGGGGCCGGCTGGCATGCAGTACTCCACGTTTGCCAGAAGGCGTCGCTCCACAACAGCCAGCATTTGCAGAAGGCTCAGAACAGCTCCCTGAATCCATTTCTTTAAATCCACAACCAACTTATTAGTTACCAGACTGTGCCCAAGTGCATATTTTTCACCAGGTCATCACCCAGAGGATATTTATTGGGTTTTCATATTACTTGGAACTCCTTGGCGCACTTTTAAAATTGATTTCTTTTGGAGTCAAGTATTTTAAGATTATCAGTAGGTGATAATGCATATATGCAAGGAGCTTTCCCCAAAGTTGGAACACTAAGTATGTTTTGCTTTCTTTGGGGGATAAAGCCACTATAGGAAATCTAGTCTCAATGAATAAGTGTGTCACAACGCTAAGACAATAATGCCTACCGGGGCATTATTTCTGGGTGCCCTGGGTGCTACTGGGTGACTCTGTCGGTTGAACATCTGACTCTTGATTTCAGCTCAGGTCATTGTCCCAGTTTGTAGAACAGAGCCCGCTTTGGATTCTCTCTCTCACCGCCCCTCCCCCGCTCATGCGAGTGCATGCTCTCTCTCTCTCAAAATAAATAAGTAAACGTAAAAAAGGAAAGAAAGAAAGAAAAGAAAGAAAGGAAGGAAGGAAGAAAGAAAGAGAGAGAGAAAAAAAGAAAGAAGAAACACTTGGCATTAAAGGGATGGTTTCAAGGGCATCTGGGTAGCTCAGTCGGTTAAGCAACCAGGCTTCGGCTCAGATCACAATCTCACAATTTGTGAGTTCAAGACCCATGATGGGCTCTCTGCTGGCAGCTCAGAGCCTGGAACCAGCTTCATAATCTGTCTCCCTCTCCCTCTACCCCTCCCCCACGTGTTTTCTCTCTCTCTCTCGGATAAATAAAATTAAACAAAAATTTTGTTAAAAAGGTCAACTGTATTTCCTGCATATATTCCACTTGCTTGTCTTGCCTGCCCAATCACTTTCCCCAGCCTGAACCCTCCCACCTGAGGCTCACTTTAGGCTTCACCCCTACCTCCAACCCCCACATCTCACTCATGTATGAGCACCACTACCAGGCCAGCTGCTGTTACCAGTTATTAATCTAGGCTACTGCATAGAAATCATCCAGGGATCTTGTGAAAATGCAGGTTCTAATTTTGTAGTTCTGGGATTGGGCCTGAGCATCTAATAAAATCCCAAGTGACACCAGTGCTTCCGGATTCTGGACCACACTGAGTAGCAGGGGTCTGGACCAGCATTTTCTTTCTTCCTTTCTTCCTTCCTTTTTAGAATATTTTTTAATGTTTATTTAGATTTGAGAGAGAGAGAGAGAGAGAGAATGACAGTACATGAATGGGTGAGGGGCAGAGAGAGAGGGAGACACAGAATTTGAAGCAGGCTCCAGGCTCTGGGTTGTCATCACAGAGCCTGATGTGGGGCTTGAACCCATGAACCGTGAGATCATGACCTGAGCTGAAGGCAGATGCTTAACAACTGAGCCACCAGGCACCCCGGACCAGCATTTTCTAATAGTTTCCCTGACACTTTTTAAACATCCATAAACTGAAAACTTAGTTTCTAAACCCTTCCTCAAAATATACTGTTACAAATTTGAGGAGGTGTTATGTGAGTATCAGTAATTATCTTTGAACACAGCTGTCTTATGATTAAAAGTTTCAAACTTCTCATATAAGAGGGTGAATCTCGTATCATTTTTTTTGCACTCTTGATACAATGTTCCCAGGTTATTTCCTGATTTGGCTTAGAGTTGGGTAGTCTCCTCCTAAGGTCCTTTGGCATGACAGAAGACGTATTCCATCTTGTACTTCAATCACCAAAGCGTTATCATAGCTGCCGAACTTGCTGAGGAGCACATTGCAATTGCTTTGCTCACTGAGTAAAAATCCAAATAATAAGACCCTATTCATTCATCTTGGGCCCTACTAGAGACATAGAGCCTGGGAGTGGGGCACTTTGGAAAATGGTGGATAATTTTAGAAATGGTGTTCCTTTCGGGTTATGGCACATGTGATTACTTAGGAACGAAAGGAGGAGAGGCATTGAGGTGGGTAGGGACTGTTCCCGCTCAGGCATCCCCTTTAGAAGTAGAGGCAGTGAGCCTGGACAGAGAGGGACTCACTTCAATTCCTGGCCTACACGTGCTTTCTGCTGAAACTGGAATAGCTGAAGGAACGGCAGCCACCACCTCTGGGGTTAGTTTCCGGGCAGCTGGGGACAAAGCTGTGTGTCCCAGGATTTGGGGGCAGACCAAATGAGATAGGAATTTTGACTCTGACCAATGACTTCGGACAAGTTACTTGTCTCTCTGAGGACAATGGTATTTTCTGCCTGGGAGTGCTGATTATACCATGTAGTGTATGTAAGAGATCCAGCAATGCAAGGCACAGAATAGCTGCTGTTTGTATGAGTATTAACACTATCAAGTATTAACGAATTTAGAAGATAGAGTTTGTATTAGTATTCATACTAGCAAACCCTCCTGGATAGGTCTCAGCGGCCACCTAGTCCAACCGTGTGGTCTGCAATTGATCTCCCTCTTCCCACCTTGTTAGGAAACTTGGGTAGAGGTGATGTGCCAAGTGTTGAGACCTGGTAGAACAGGCTAGATGTAGGGCGTACACACAGTGAGGAGTCTGGAAGACGAGTGTTATGTTAAGCACATCTCAGCAAGCCCATCTTCAGCAAACACGAAGACAAGTGGCAAGTGGAGACTTGTGTCTGAAGGAGAGGCAGCTAGTCCTTGCCTCGGGTCAGAAGCTTGCAAAATTTCATTTCCCGCCTACTTTCTTGCCAATGCCCATGGTTATTGAAACTAAAGGGGTAGTTGAATTCTACCCCTTCAACCAAACCTGGGTTCAAATCATGTCTCTTGCCTTTTTTTCCAGTAGGTGACTTTGGGGAAATTGTCTTTCCAACCCTCATTCTGTTTCATCAGCTATGAAATTGTCATTGTTTTCCTACCCTTCAATCTGGTGCATGACTACAATCGCCAGATTAGCAGGTAAAAATGGGGGATACTCAGTTCAGTCTCAAATTCAGGTAACCAATAAGTTATTTTTACTATAAATTTATTTTCTTTATTTTCCTTTTTTTTATTATTTATTTTGAGAGAGAGAGCGACAGAGACAGAGACAGCGTGAGCTGGAGACGGACAGAGAGAGAGGAAGACACAGAATCCAAAGACAGGCTCCAGGCTCTGAGCTGTCAGCACAGAGCCTGACTCAGGGCTTGAACCCACAAACCAGGGGATCACAACCTGAGCCGAAGCCGGACGCTTAACCAACTGTGCCACCCAGGTGCTCCACTATAAATTTATTTTCTATGGTACCCAGTTAAATTTGATAGTTTTATAATATAATCTGTCCCAAATATTCCATGGGAATATTTATACATAAGACATACTTATACAAGAAAATTTTTTGTTGCTTATCTAAAATTCAAATTTAACTAGGTGTCCTGTATCTTCTCTGCCAATCCTAATCATGATAATGAAATGTGTGAGAGTTGATGAAGTTTTGGGGTGATGGGGGGTTCGTGAGGTGGTCTAGCGCTGATGACCAAGAAAGAATTCTTGAAGACATTTTTGGTGCAAAAAGGTGATTTTATTTAAGCACAGGGACAGGACCCATGGGCAAGAAGAGCTGCATGGAGTCGTAATGGCTAACTCACTGTATACCCTCAGGTTGGGAGGGAGTCAGGGATAGAGTAAGTCTCTAAGGAATTTTGGAAGCAGGTTTCCAGGACCTTGAGGGGCTAGCTGTTGCTAGGAAAATGCCACTTATTACCATTTACTAAAACCTCTGTCATGAGACCCATTGGTATTATTTGGTGTGGAGATGCATAAGCTTGGAGTATGAAGGCCAGCATATATCCTGGGACAGTTGAGATAAAGGAAGTTGATTTACAGGATCCTTGAGGTTGGGATTATGTTAAGCTAAGTGTCTCTTTTGCCCCTAGCAAAATGTCATCGTTGAGGCAGATGAGCTCCCAGAGGAAGGTTACTCTGCTGGTTTCAAGGACTTGTCAATGGACTGTAGGCACTAAGGAGATTTAAGTTTTCACTTCCCTTAGTTTCACGCATTACCATGGCAAGCACTTAAACCCCTTTTCTTCATTCCTGGGTAGCCAGGAGTGTCCAAGGAATATCCCACATATTCCATCTCGGGGTGGGGGAGTACTGGTAGCCTGTATTTTGCCCTCAGCTTTCCCCATGCTCTCTCATCCAGAATATTTAGCATGAAGAAGGTATTGAATGTGTTCCTAAAGAGCTCTGTACATACTTATGTCAGCAGTGAAAGAGAAAGAAAGAAGTAAAGGGGAAAAAAGACAGACTAGAAAGATACTTTATAGGGGCACCTGGGTGGCTCAGTCAGTTAAACCTCCGACTTTGGCTCAGGTCATGATCTCACAGCTTGGGGGTTCGAGCCCCGCGTCGGGCTCTGTGCTGACAGCTAGCTCGGAGCCTGGAGCCTGCTTCCGATTCTGTGTCTCCTTCTCTCTCTGACCCTCCCCTGCTCACGCTGCTTCTCTCTCAGAAATAAATAAAACATTAAAAAAAGAAAGAGGAAAAGAAGAAAGATACTTTAGAGGAGGTAATATGTAATCTGTCTTCGAAGCACAAGTAGGAGTTTATCAGGCTTAGAATGCAGCAGACAGTGTGAGGCACAGTGGTGGTCAATGAGTGAAAGCAGCTAAGGGCCACTACGAATATGGTAATATTCAATTATCTTGGGATCACTGGAGAGCCACCATCTTTTTTTCCAGGAGAGTGATTTGATCAGATTTAGATCTCAGATTGATAGCTCTGGCAATGATGCACAGGGTTGGACCGAGGTTGTGGTGTGAGGGAGGGAGTGGAGGGGGCATTTAACAGGTGAAGAGCTTGGACCAAGTTCATGGCAGCGAGTGGAGAGGAATGGATGGAGTCAAGCGACGTTACAGATGTTGAAGGACAGGAATTTGTGAGGCTGACCGTGAAAATGGAGAGGAGTCACAAGTCCACTAAAATGTCACCTAAGTCAAAATTTTAGAAGGAAAGGAATTACACAGGAGAAAGTGGCATCATAGAAATCAAGGTGGGAAGATTGGAGGGCAGATCGTAAACAGTGTTGTCACTGTCCTGACCCCTGAACTCAGGAAATTTCTGCCTGTCAGTCTTACCTTTTAGGAATCGAGCTCCTAGAAACTTCTGCCTGACTGGCAATCTTACCTTAAGAAATAACAACTTGCTCGAATAGCAAAAGAAACATTTGAGGAAGACACCTGCACAAATGCATCAACAAGTGCCTCAGCCAAACAACGAACCTGCTTTCCTTTGTTCAGGGATTCAAGGCTTTGGAAATGATTCCCCATGATCTCCTTATTTGTACAAATAAAGATGACCTTGTGTGACATCTCTGCCTGGTGTAGTCTCTGTCTCTAACACACCAAGAAGGGGACCCACTTTGGTTCACCAGGGGTGTCACGAACTGCGAAGATGAACGAAGGTGAGGATGGCGAAGGGAAAGAGGTCATTCAATTCCTCTGACCTGGGGCACTTACAATGGGGGTCAGAGAGGCACTTGGATGGGTAGTTTTAGAAACACAGCAGAGTGTATTGGAGGGGAGTGGGAGAGAAATGAAGGCAGTCTACTTGTTCAAGAAATTTACAGGGGAAAAGAGAAATCAATTTAGGGGGATACATGATCCATGGAGAGTGTTTGGTTTGTGTTTTAGCATATACAGGAAATGAGCAATTTGTAAAAATGAGGCAAAGAAGCCAGAGATTAAAGATAAAGGAGAATGAGCAGATAAGCTTTGAGTAGCTCCCTTAGCAGATGGGAGAGAATTGCATCAATAACACAGGTGAAATCTGGTAAGGAACACTTCTTTCCTCTGCTCTAAAGAGGAAGAAGGTAGACTTGGTAAACGTGGATGAGTCCAGAGGGGCAGAGAAAAGAAATTGAGGGAATTCGTGACTTGATTGTTCCCACTTTCCCTGGGAGGGCAGTGGGAGAAGTCAGCAGGCTCCGAGTCTTGAAAAGCTAATACAAAGGTTTAGAGGAAGAGAGGGCTGAAGTCAAATCAGCATAAGTGGCTGTGGCAGAACAGGGCATTTACGTCAAAAGATGTTTTTTTAGGGGTGCCTGGGTGGCTCGGTCGGTTAAGTAGTTCAGGTCATGAGCTTGTGGTTCCTGAGTTCAAGCTTTACATTGGACTCTGTGCCGACGCTCAGAGCCTGGAGCCTGCTTCGAATTTTGTGTCTCCCTCTCTCTCTGCTCCTCCCCTGCTCATGCTCTCTCTCTCTCTGTCTCTGTTTCTGTCTCTTTGTCTCTCTCTCTCTCAAAAGTGAATAAACATTTTTAAAAAAGTGTTTTTTACTTACCATAAAATATACATCACATAAAATTTACCTTCTTGAGTTCAACAGTTTAAAGGAATATTTCAGGATAGTAAATGCTAGACTGTGACCTGGTATGTGAGTCTTTGAGGTGGAAGTGAACATCCTTAAAGCTGAGGTGAGGAATGATGAAACTCAATGAGGGAGAATATTTTTGAAGGAAGATTGTAGAATGACGAATTGAAAGAGGCACAAGGCAGAGCCAAGATAATACAAACTCTGTTTCCTGATCTAGAGATGAGGGTGTCGGGGTGAACAGACTCCACCTAATCCTCAGAAGGGAAATCTTCATCAAGAGATAAACTTCAGGTCTTCAGTTACAGTGAAGAGATGGCAGTATCTTAGGAAAGAGCTAAATTTCTAGACAGAGCTCTTAAAAATTAACCTGTGGCTTGAGAACATAATCAGAAGACTGATCGATTGATAGATGTATAAATTCAAGTTAGTTAACAGTGTAGTTTTGACTTCAGGAGTAGAAACCAGGGATTCATATCTTATATATGACACCCAGGGCTCATCCCAGTAAGTGCCCTCCTTAATGCCCGTCACCCATTTAACCCATCCCCCCCCCCACCCCTCAAAAAAACAAAAACCCAGTTTGTTCTCTGTGTTTAAGAGTCTTATGATTTGTCTCCCACTCTTTTGATCTTATTTAACCTTCCACTATGTCCATCTGTTGTGTTCCTCAAATTCCACATATGAGTGAAATCATATGTTATTTGTCTTTCTCTGACTTATTTTGCTTAGCATAATACACTCAAGTTCTATCCATGTTGTTGCAAATGGCAATATTTCATTCTTTTTGATAGCTGAGTTATAATTGTGTGTGTATATAAATATATATATGTATACATATACACCATATTTTCTTCATTCATCAGTCGATAGACATTTGGGCTCTTTCTTTCTCTACTTTGGCTATTGTTGATAGTGCTGCTATAAACATTGGGGTGCATGTGTCCCTTTGAAACAGCATACCTGTATCCCTTGGATAAATACCTAGTAGTCATAGGTTAGTTCTATTTTTAATTTTTTGAGGAACTTCCATACTGTTTGCTAGAGTGGCTGCACCAGTTTTCATTCCCACCAGCAGTGCAAAAGGGATCCTCCTTCTCCGCATCCTCACCAACATCTGTTGTTGCCTGAGTTGTTAATGTTAGCCATTCTGACAGGTGTGAGGTGATAGCTCCTTGTGGTTTTGATGTGTATTTCTCTGATGATGAGAGATGTTGAGCATTTTCCATGTGTTGGTTGGCCATCTGAATGTCTTCTTTGAAGAAGTGTCTATTCATGTCTTTTGCCCATTTTTTCACTGGGCTGTTTGCTTTTTGGGGGTGGAGTTTTACGAATTCTGTATAGATTCTGGATACCAGCCCTTTATCTGATGTCTTTTGCAAACATCTTCTCCCATTCTGTCGGTTACCTTTTAGTTTTGCTGATTGTTTCCTTTGCTCTGCAGAAGCTTTTTATTTTGATGAGGTCCCAATAGTTCATTTTTGCTTTTGTTTCAATGTGTTGAGTAAGAAGTTGCTGTGGCCGAGGTCAAGGAGGTTGTTTCCTGCTTTCTCCTCTAGAATTTTGATGGCTTCCTGTCTTACTTTTAGGTCTTTCATCCATTGTGTTTATTTTTGTGTATGGTGTAAGGAAGTGGTCCAGGCTCATTTCACTGCCCTGTTTTCCCAGCACCACTTTCTGAAGAGACTGTCTTTATTCCATTGGATATTCTTTCCTGCTTTGTCAGAGATTAGTTGGCCATATGTTTGTAAGTAACTTTATCTTCGTGTACTAATTATCCTGTTGTGATTTTGATAGAAATTGCAGTAAACCCACATATCAATTTGGGGAGAATTCACATTTTTGCAGTGTTGTATCTTCCAATCCATGAGCACAGTATGTCTCTCCATTTACTTAGTTCTTCTTTAATTTCTCTTATTAGGTAGTTTTCATCATATAGGTTCTGTACATGTTTTGTCAAGTTTACATATAAGTTTAATTTTTGTTGAATGATTGCAATCGACTTTAGATTTTTAATTTCAGTGTTCATTGATAGTAATAGAAATACAATTGATTTTTGTTTATCTTTTATATTTGTGACCTTGCTGAACTCATTTATTAGTTCTAGAAGTTTTTTTGTTTTGTTTTGTAGATTTCTGGAGATTTTCTGTATAGACCATTATGTCACCTGTAACAGGGGTATTTTTAAAAAAATTTTTCTTAACATTTATCTTTGAGAGAGAGAGAGAGAGAGACAGAGCACAAGTGGGGGAGGGACAGAGAGAGAGGAAAACACAGAATCCAAAGCAGGCTCAGGCTCTGAGCTGTCAGCACAGGGCTTGAACTCACAAATTACGAGATCATGACCTAAGTCTGTCAGACAGTTGACTAACTGAGCCACTCATGCACCCTGGTAGTTATTTTTTTTTAATGTTTATTTATTTTTGAGAGAGAGAGAGACAGAGTAGGAGCAGAGGAGGGGCAGAGAGAGAGGGAAACACAGAATCCAAAGCAGGCTCAGGCTCTGAGCTGTCAGCACAGGGCTAGAACTCACAAACTACGTGATCATGACCTAAGTCTGTCAGACAGTTGACTAACTGAGCCACTCATGCACCCTGGTAGTTATTTTTTTTTAATGTTTATTTATTTTTGAGAGAGAGAGAGACAGAGTAGGAGCAGAGGAGGGGCAGAGAGAGAGGGAGACACAGAATCCGAAGCAGGCTCCAGGCTCCAAGTTGTCAGCAGAGCCTGACAAGGGGCTCAGACTCAGGAGCTGCAAGATAATGACCTGAGGTGAAGTCAGATGCTTAACCAACTGAGCCACCCAGGCACGCTGATACTTTTTTTTCCCCCAATACTTATTATTTTTATAAGAAGTTCTTCAAGGGGCCTCTAGTTGGCTTGCTCAGTTAAGTGTTTGACTCTTAGTTTCAGCTCAGGTCATGATCTGAGGGTCATGGGATCAATTCCCATTTACAGCTCCTCACTGGGCATGGAGCCTGTGTAAGATTCTCTCTCCCTCTATTGCTTATACTCTCTCCTCTCTTTCTCTCAAAAAGAAAGAAAGAAAGAAAGAAAGAAAGAGAGAAAGAAAGAAAGAAAATCCTTACAGCATCATGTCATCTGCAAATAGGTATTGTCTTATTTCTGATCTTTAGTTGCCTTGCCTTGTCTTATTCTGTTGGCTATAACTTCCAGAGTATGTTCAAAAAGAATGTTAAGAATGAATATCTCTGCCCTGTTTTCTATCTTTGGGGAACATCATTTGGTCTTTCACCATTAAGTATAATTTTTTTTTTTTAATGTTTTATTTATTTCTAGGAGAGAGAGAGAGAGACAGCGTGAGCAGGAGAGGGTCAGAGAGAGAGGGAGTCACAGATTGAAACTGGCTCCAGGC
Source organism: Crocuta crocuta (assembly GCF_008692635.1). Classification (NCBI taxonomy): domain Eukaryota; kingdom Metazoa; phylum Chordata; class Mammalia; order Carnivora; family Hyaenidae; genus Crocuta; species Crocuta crocuta. Next base: position 1,376,503 of record NW_027530502.1, read on the forward strand.
TCTGAGCTGGCAGTCAGCACAGAGCCTGACGCAGGGCTCGAACCCACTAACCACAAGATCATGACCTGAGCGAAGTCGGTTGCTCAACCAACTGAGCCACCCAGGTGCCCCGGTTGGTTCTTTCTTTTTTCCTTTAAATTTTAAAAAATGCTTTATTTATTTCAGAGAGAGAGAGAGAGAGAGAGACAGTGTGAGCAGGGGAGGGTCAGAGAGAGAGGTAGATGCAAAATCTGAAACAGTCTCCAGGCTCTGAGCTAGCTGTCAGCACAGAGTCCGATGTGGGGCTCGAACCCATGAACCGTGAGATCATGACCTGAGCCAAAGTCGGACACTTAACTGATTGAGCCACCCAGGGGCCCCAGGAGGGTTCTTTTTAAAAGTCTTGTTAGGCCTTTTCAGTGAAGACATTTGGGCCTGGAGATTACTTTCCTGGGAGTTTTAAAATTATGAGTCAAAAAATTTTTAATGGTTATTAGTCTATCCAAATTACCCATTCTATACTGAGTGCATTGTAGTAGTCTGTTTTACAGGAAATTGATCCATTTTGCTTAATTTATCAAATTTATGTTTGTAGTTATTCATAGTATTACCTTATTGTCTCTTTGATGTCTGTAGGCTTTGTAATAATAACTCCATTTTATTCCTGATAGCGGTATTTGTGCCTTCACTTGTGTTCCTTAGCCAGTCTTCTTGGAGATTTGTCAACCTTATTGATCTTTTCAAAGAATCGGCTCTTTTGATTCATTGAGTTTCTCTGTTATTTTTCTGTTCAATTTCATTATTTCTACTCACATCTTTATTATTTTTTCTTTCTTTTCACCCTAGATTTAATTTACTCTTCTTTGTCTAAGTTATTGAAAGGAGTAATTGGCCTACTGATTTGAGCCTTTTTCTCCTCTCAGATGTATGCAGTTAGTACTGTAAATTTTTTCTCCTAGCATTGCTTTAGTTATGTCTCACAAATTTTCATGTATTGCATTTGCATTTGGTCCAATAAATTTTTCCCCTTGAGACTTTGTTTGACCCATGGATTATTTGGAAGTGTGTTGTTGAGTTTCTACACCTTTGAATTTAAAAAAATTTTTCTGTTAATTATTTTTAGTTTCATTCTATTTTTTCAGTGATGAGGAGGAAAAAGACCAGCTGANAACCGACTGAGCCACCCAGGCGCCCGTTTTGTGTTATTTCTGTCCGAAAGTTTCTATATAGCTGATTCACTGCTCTTCTAGTACTTCGGTTAGAGAGCAGGATTTCATTGGTTGGAAGTTTTTTCCTTTCAGCACTTTGAATACATTATGCCGCTTCCTGCTGACCTGTAAAAGTTTCTGCTGAAAAACCAGCCAGCAGCCTCATTCCCTTGGATGTAACAAGTTGTTTTCCTCCTGCTGCTTTTAAGAATCATTAACCTCTCACATTTTAATTAGAATGTGCTTGCTATGGACTTCTTTGGCTTCATCTTATTTGGAGCTTATCTGCTTCCTGGACCTGAACGTCTGCTTCCTTTCCCAGACTGGAGAAGCTTTCAGACGTTATTTTTGCAAATAAATTGTCTGCTCCTTTCTCCTTCTTCTGAGGTCCTTATATTGCGAATGTTATTCTGCTTGATGCTGTCCTAAAGGTCTCTTAAGCCATCTTTCTTTCTTAAAATTCTTTTTTCTTTCCCCTGCTCTGTTTGGGGGAGTTCTACTGCCCCATTTTCCAGGTTTGCTGATCCATTTTTCTGCCTTATCTACTCTGCTGTTGAACCCCTCTAGTGTATTTTTCAGCAGTTGTATTCGTCGGTTCTGTGACTCCGGTTTGTTCCTTTCTTCTATTTTCTAACTCTCTGTTAGGGTTTGTACTGTGTTCATTCTTTTCTTTTTTCTCTTTTCTTTTTAATGTTTTATTTATTTCTGAGAGAGAGAGAGAGACAGCGTGAGCAGGGGAGGGTCAGAGAGAGAGGGAGACACAGAATCTGAAACAGGCTCCAAGCTCTGAGCTGTCAGCATAGAGCCCGATGCGGGGCTCAAACCCACGAACCTTGATATCATGACCTGAGCCGAAGTTGGACGCTCAACCGACTGAGCGACCCAGGCGCTCCTGTACTATGTTCAATCTTTTCTCAAGTTTGGTAAATGCTTTTCACCATTACTTTGAACTTTTTATCAGGTAAATTACTTATCTTCATTTCATGAAGGTTTTTTGGGGGTGGGGTGGGGGGAGGTTATCTCGTTCTTTTGTTTGAAACATACCTGTTAACTCATTTTGCTTTTCTCTCTGCATTCGCTTCTATGTATTAGACAAAAGCAACCTCTCCCAGTCTTGGAAGAGCAGCCGTATCTAGGTGATGAAACTTCTCTTTCACCTTTGCCTTAGTTCACGGTTATCCTGTGAAGCAGTGTGATTATCTCTACAGCCTTATTTTTTCTTGACAGGTCCCAGTTGTGCCAAGCCCAGCAGCGCTCCAATAAGTGAGAGCTCAGTAAGCACCTACTTTCAAGCTGATTCTAAGCCAGACTCTCTGGCAGTAGCTTTTAAAGTAAATACAAATGTATACAATACTGTGGGACTGCAATCATAATTCCTGCTGGCCTCCAGATCAGGAGATCTTGGTGTCAGCTGCAAAAACCGGGGGTCCAGCCAAGCGTATAAACTCCTTTTGGGGGGGTACTGGTGAGCTGTAGCAGGGCCAAGAGAAAGTGCTAAACCGGTGTTCCCTGACCCGTAGTCCCCGAGAAATGCTCCACAGACTCTAGATGTGTGGTAAACCTAAAGCCTGCCCCTTAGGAAGATGCTCCAGGACACGTAAATAGGTCTTTGTCACATGAAGACTAATGGCATATTTCAGTCTATTGTCTGTGCAGTACCCCGAGGTTTCAGTCCCATGGCATTGAGCAACACAATTCCACCCCCATGGCCACCAGAGCCAAGTGTTTGAAAGGTGTTCCCTGCATGGACTATGCATTCTTGTCTGCTGCAATGGAGCTGTGGGAGAGCTCATGGGTGAGATGAGCTCCCCCCTCCCTATACACTAGGTCTGTAGGAATGTGGGGTTGGGGCAAACCCACCAGCCTACGGTGGAGCCATGGGAGAATGTGGGGGTGGGACAAGTCTGCTGGCCTAGCTAGGTAGAAAGAACATAAAAATGGCACCCACGAGTGCTATACCAACAATGTGGGGTGAGCTCACAAAAATGGTGCCCACCAGTGCCTCCTTCCTGGAGAAAATCCTACCAAAGCCCTGGGTCTCCAGCAGACTTTTGAAAATAAGCTAACAATGTATGGTTGTGATTTTCAAACCGCTGCTTTTGTGGTGGATCCAGAGTGAGTCTGTGCAAACCCTTTACGAGCAGACTTTTCATTCTCCATAGCCTTTTGGGTGTCCCGGACATAAGTCCCATTGGTATTCAGAGCCAGATGTTTTGGAGATTCAACTTTCTGAGGCAGGTCCCAAGCACTGAGGTTCCTGATGTGGGATATAAACCCCTCACTCCTCAGGGAGAAATTCTGTATTTGTGAGATCCCTCCCAATGGTGGGTTGCCATGCCAAGTATGGGTTTATGGCAAGATGGCCTCTCTACCTCTCTTAACTGTTGTGCTGTGACCCTTTGACCCTTTGTGGAGGAGCTCTTCAGCTAGTTTTCAGGTCATTTTCAGAGGGAATTAATCCATATGGAGCTATATATTTGGTATCTCCATGGGAAGAAGGGAGTTAAGAATCTTCCTATGCTCCATCTTGAACCATTCTCTCAGCATATTTTTAAGATTCATACATGTTGTTGCATGTATCAGGAATTCATTTTTGTAACTCAGTAGCATCCCATTGCATGGATATTTCACAAATTGTTTATTCTCAACTGACTTTTAAACATTTTTGCCAAGCTTCCAATGAAGAATTAAAATGTGCTAGGTAGAGTAGCTTACAGTCTAGTGGGGGACTTACTGTCCTGTGAAACAAGACTTATTCAGTCCTTAAAAAATCTGTCAGTTAGCACTTCCACATGGGATTTATAGTATTTATAGTTACTGCTTAATACTTTCCCTTGATCTCCTCTTGAGAATGTAGATACATTTATTAATGATAAATTTAACCAATTAAAAATACATTAAGCAAATGTATTAAGCATTAATTAAATGTAATTAAGCATTAATACATTAATACAGTAAGCAAATCAGTGGCTTTAGATGCATGTGTATCAAGGACACCAAAAGGGATCATAGAAATCCATGTGCTTATTTCTTTTTTAACTTGTTACCAAAATAAGCAAAAGCTTTTCTGGAAGTATTGGCATCAGGGAACTAGCAATATCATCCACAATATGATAAATGCCTTTTTGGATCATCTGTCTATTCCAGCATATCTTATACTGGACACTGGTAATGGAAAAGGATAGATCCGTAGATGCTTACACTAAGATACAGTACAGACTTACAGTCTTCTATTAATGTTACACTACTACTTTAAGCTATTCAAATAAAAATGGTAATATCTGTACAAGGAATGTTTGTAAAATTGCCAATGAGATTTTGGTAAGATAAACTAATGGAGTAAGATTGCCATTTGAAAATGGTCCCTCTGGCTCCTGGATGGCTCAGTCCATTGAGCGTCTGACTTCAGCTCAGGTAATGATCTCCATGGTTTGTGAGTTTGAGTCCAATTCAGGCTCTGTGCTGATCAGATCAGAGCCTGGAGCCTTCTTTGGATTCTAGGTCTCCCTCTCTATCTCTCCCTCCCCCTGCTCATGCTCTGTCTTCCTCTCTCTCAAAAATAGTGAACATTAAAAAAAAAAAAGAAAGCATCTTCTTTAAAAAAAAAAGAAAAAAGAAAATGGTCCCTATTTTCTTTATCAAAGTATGTTTTATTTAAAATAACTTTATAAATTTATTCACATCAGAAAAATATTTGCCTATATATGTCTTTATTCTCCCAATATCTAGGCCAGTGTGATAGTAAGATTCTTGATGCTGTTTCTTGACCTCTTTTTTTATGTTACTCAATAGGTTTTTTTTTTTAATACTCCATGGATTCTTCACTCAAGTGCAACCGCTGCCTTAATTTTTTACTTTCTCATCGCTTTCTTTCATATTACTATCTCTTTTTCATTTGCATTCCTTCCTTCCTCTTTGTTTTTTTTCCTTGTCTCTGCCTTTCGGTGTCACCAACAGGCCTGAGACACTATTTAGTCCCACTGACATTTGAAGATAAGGTGTTGGTGATTATCATGCCATCAGAAATCACTAGTTTTTAGATATTTGCAAATTCAGGGTCAATAATTAGGTGAAGGAGGAAATAACCCACTGTCTACCACTAGTTTTTTTTTCTATTAATGTTATCAACAAATATTAACAAATACAAGTCTCCTTTCTGGACTTTCTCATTTAAGTTTGTGAAGTCTGTTGAAACTACCTATCTAAAGGAAGTATAGAATGAAATTTTGCTCTTCACAGAAATTTTGCCCTTCAGTGAAATTTTCCAGTTCACTTGGAAACTACAATATTGGTAATATCAAATTGCACATTTATTCTTTTCAGGGGTAATAACCTGCTGTGTCATTTTTGTTTGTTTTGACAAAAGATTTGGAAAATAACCAAAGCTTTCCCTCTGGTTGAAAATATTCCCTCTGGAATTTGGGTATTTTTGAACTTTGATATTTGACATTGATATGAACTATGGGAGTTGGAACCAATTTAATCCAAGTAAGTAGTCCTTGATTTGATAAAAGAATCTGAGACAAATAAAGCTGCATTTGATAAATCAAGTGCAACTAAAATGAATTCCTACATAAGCTGGTCTTCACATTGCCTACACAGACACATGTGAGCTTTATGGCCATTTTTGGGGAAGTTTGAGCAGGTTTACAGGTGTGGGCAGAGTTGCTGAAGAAAAGTACCTACTGCAAAATATCTAACTTGGCCAGGTAATGATTTCAGTTACAGAATAAGTATCATTAGTGGACGGATGGATAAAGAAGATGTATTGTATGTATACATCCATGACCCCACATGCATATACAGTGGATTATTATGTAGCCATAAGAGCAATGAGATTGTGCCATTTGCCACGGCACGGATGGACCTAGATGATATTCTACCAAGTGAAATAAGTCAGACTGAGAAAGACAAGTACCATATGATTTCACTCATATGTGCAATCTAAAAAAACAAATGCATTAAACAAAAAGCAGAATCAGACCCATAAATACAGACTGCGAACTGATGGTTGCCAGAGAAAAGGCGGGGGGGGGGCAGTAATGAGAGAAATTGGTGAAGGGGAGCAGGAGATACAGGCATCCAGTTATGGAATTAATAAGTTATGGGAATAAAAGATGTAGCAGAGGGAACATTGTCAGTGATACTGTAGTTATGTTTCATGGTGACAGATGGAAGCTACACTGTGGTGAGCGTACCGTAATATATAAAGTTGTCATATCACTAAGTTGTACATCTGAAACTAATGTAACATTGCGTCAACTATACTTGAAATGTTTAAAACTGTAGTAAGAGAAAATGTGAAATATATACCAGTATTTGAGACAATTGGATATCCCTGGGCTAAAAAAAGAAAAGGAAATCTCATACCTTATTCAAAAATGAACTCAAAATGGATAATAGATTTAAATGTAAAATATAAAATTATAAAACTTCTAGGAAAAAAGGGAGAAAATCTTCAGGATCTAGGACTTGGTAAAAGAGTGCTTAAGACATGAAAATGATTCAAAAAAGGAAATTTTGATAAATTGAACCTATCCAAAATGAAACTTTTTCCTCTGGAAAAGACTTTGTTAAGAGCATGAAAAGTAAGTACAGACTGGGTAAAAAAATGTACATATTTGCAAATCACATAGCTGACAGCCAACTGTATTTAGAATATGCAAAGAACTCTCCAGACTCAGCAGTAAAAAACTCAAATAATCCAATTAGAAAATGAACCAAGTACATGAATAATTATTTCACTGAAGACGATGTAGAGATGGCAAATAAACACATGAAGTAAGTTCAGCATCTCTAAACCATCGGGGAAATGCAAATCACAGCTGTAATGAGAGGCCACTACCCACCTGTTAGAATAGCCAAAAATTTGAAAATCGGTAATACCAAATAATGGCGAAGTAGTGGAGAACTTGGATTTCTCATGCATTACTGGCGGTAATGTCAACATGGTACAACTAGTAGGACAAAGGTTTGGAAGATTCTTGGGAAACCAAACAAATGCTTTGCATGCAACCCAGCAGTTACACTCCTGGGCGTTTACACCAGAGAGATGGAAATTCAGGTTCACACAGAACCTGCACATATTTGTAGTAGTTTTATTTGTAATATCCTTAAATGTAAACAAACCAAATGTTTCTCAATAGGTCACTGGCAACAACTGAACCTTGAACATCTATCTGGTACATCTGAACCCTGAAATACTATTTAGCAACAAAAACGAGTGAACTTTTTATATACAACTACTTAGATAGCTATCAGCAGCATCTTGCCAAGTGAAATAAGCTTATCTTAAAAGTGTGATTCGATTTATACAACATTAAAAACTGTTTATTGATTTGTGTGAGAGAGACAGAGAGAATCCCAACCAGGCTTCATGCTGGCAGTGCAGAGCCCGCATACGGGCCTTGATCTTATTATTATTTTTTAAATATTTTTAATTTATTTCTAGGAGAGAGAGAGAGACAGCGTGAGCAGGGGAGGGTCAGAGAGAGAGAGAGTCACAGACTCTGAAACAGGCTCCAGGCTCTGGGCTGGCAGTCAGCACAGAGCCGGATGCGGGGCTCGAACCCATGAACCGCAAGATCATGACCTAAGCGAAAGTCGTTCGCTCAACCAACTAAGCCACCCAGGCGCCCCTGGAGCTTGATCTTATGACCCTCAAGATCAGAACTTGAGCTGATATCAAGAGCCGGAGCCTTAACTGAGCCACCCAGGTGCTCCATCTTCTACAACATTCTTGAAATGACAAAGTTGTAGAGAAGGAAAACAGTAGTGGTTGCCAGAGTTTGGGAAGGAAAAGGATGGTGGGGGAGAACATCTATAGTTATAAAACGTTAGCTCCGGCACATTCTTTGTGGTAGTGGAATGTTTCTGTACCTTCATTACAGCTATAGTTACACAGATGGACACAAATGTGATAAAATAACATAAAATGGTATACACACACATTGTTCCATTGTCAATTCCCTGGTGTTTATGTGTACTGTAGTTATATTAAACTAACCATTGGGGGAAGAGCACCTGGTATCTTTCTATACTACTTGTGCAACTTCCTGTGAATCCGTAATGATTTCAGACTAGAGGTTTCTTTTTTTAAGTCCTACCTTAACAATAAAAGTTAAATTCTATTTTAAATTTGTATAAACTGCTTACATAGTAAAGCCGTAATATGTAAAAAGAAAACAAACACATACACACAAAAACAAAAAGCCCTTATAGGTTGAGAGGGCTTGTCTGGTGCAATCTAGCAAAAATTCAAGGAAAAAGTAGGATCTATTTTACTCAAACTTTTACAGAAAATAGAAAAAGACACAACACCATCTCTATCTCATTTTATGAAATTAGCATAACCTTAATACTAGAATCCCAGAAGGACATTATAGAAATTAAAATTTGAGGCCAATGTACTAATGAACATAAATAGAAAAATCCTAGGTAATATATTAGCAAGCTAAATCCAGTAATATATAAAACAGATAATCCATTATGACCCAAATCTAAGCATTGCATATTGATAAAAGTTCTTTCTTTTAACCTTCTTCATTTCTGCCTTTTTTCTCCTCTAGGGCTTAAAGAAATATGGAGTTTTCTAGATTTCCATTCACTTAATTAGTATTTATGATTTTTCATATATTCAGCACAGGAATGAGGAATGCATCCACAGAAAACCTGATAAAAGCTGCATGCAAAACAAAACAGAAGTAGGGCTGAGGACGGATCCCGATGAAAACAATGGTGTGGATTCAATCAACAACAATCTTTTTTTAAATTTTTCCTTTCCATTTTTCATAACCCTCTTGGTTTCCACTTACAATGTCTGACTCAAGGCAGGAGTTCAACCTAACTGTAGCGTGGGCTGCATAAGGCAGTTTTGAGTAAATCATCATAGATCTCTAAGAATCACATGGAAGATGAAGAGTTAATCATTTCTTATGCTTTGCAAGGAAGAGTTTGTGACTGTAGAAGAAAGGCCAATAAATATGAGAGGATTTGCAAAGTGACTTAAAAGGTGATGTTTACAGTTACAGGTNCTTGTGACTGTAGAAGAAAGGCCAATAAATATGAGGGAGAGGATTTGCAAAGTGACTTAAAAGGTGATGTTTACAGTTACAGGTTGCATTTAAACATTTTTTCCTTTCTGTGGTTGTTGCGGACAAAATGACACAAAGGACAAGACACACACAAAAGACAGACACAGACACAACTCCGGCCGGAGGAACAATTCTACGCAAGCCCCTCTTGCGGTTTATTTTATACCCCGGTAACTGGATACAAACTGAAACCTACAAGATGCATTCCTTTACCAATTAAGGGCAAGTAGCCAAACACATTTCAAGGACAGGGGGGAGCAAAGGGAGGAAGCGACCACAACATGTTTACTAAGAGGCCTGCTCACAATTCCAGCCTCCTCCTTATTTCTAAGGAGGGCATGTTCCCTTGTTTGCGAGCGGATCATTAAACTTGGATATTGTGTTCAGGCCTCCTGGCAGAGCACCCTGTTTGCAGGCATGCTTTGCCCAGGCAGGGAGCCCCGTGTGCAGGCTCATCCCCGCGTCCCTAACCACGCTTTCTTGTGGTCACTGTCGGGCTCCCACATGTGGTGAACATAGCATAATGTATAAGCTTGTCAAATCACCAAGCTGTACACTTGAAACTAACATAACATTGTGTGTCAAATACTCAAATAAAATAATTAAGATGTATTTCTTTCAAGTTTGGGGGAGAAGAAGGGGGAAAATGGTGGGGGAAAGGGAGAGAGGCAAACCATGAGAGACTCTTGAATGCTGACAAAAACTGAGGACTGATGGATGTGGGGGGAGGGGGGATGGGCATGGAGGAGGGCACTTGTGGGGATGAGCACTGGGTGTTATATGGAAACCAATTTGACAATAAACTATTTGAAAAAAATAAAATAAAAATATTTCAAAAGGTAAAAAAAATAAAAGTTTGATAAAATTCTCAAAAAAAAATCTCAGTGTGTGCAAAGGATGAATGAACTTTATGTATGTAAAGCCCTTCGTGTATGGCTACAAATGTAAAACGTGGGAATTCAAAGTAGATCATGGTGATAGTAGTAGTTAAGGGTAGCGAGAGAAGGAGAAAGAATGTTTGGAGAAATTCTTTCACTAAAGATTCGCTTTGGCCTTTGTTGTAATTGGTCTTATTCACACCACTGTTGCAGGGACTTATGTTTGGAAGACTGATATGATACCGAAGCCAACTCAGAGTACTAGGACATATCCTTTTCTCAAATATTTCAAACTTTTGGAATAAATTTCTAACTTCTGTTATTTGTACATAAGCCATACTGCTCCAAGAGTGGTTTAAGTATGACTTTGGGAGTCACAGAGGATCTAGGTTTGAACCACGACCCATCACTTACTAGTGATGTTAGTGAGCTGGCCTTGGGCACGTATTTGGTATGCCTATTTTATATTAACTTCTTACTCCTGTAATGAATTACAGCATAGGTTTACCATCTAACCTCAGAAAAAGGGGTTAAAATCAAGGGGTCAATAGAACTGCATTCCTTCTGGAAGCTCTAAGAGCTAATTTGTTTACCTTTTACCAGCTTCTAGAATCCACTGCATTCATCGTCCTGTGACTCTCTTCCATCTTCAAAGTCAGCAGTTACAGGTCTCTGATGTCCAACTGCTATCTTCACATCGTCTGTGACTCTGACCCACCTACTTCCCTCTTTTTTTTTTTTTATTTATTTCTAGGAGAGCGAGAGAGACAGCGTGAGCAGGGGAGGGTCAGAGAGAGAGGGAGTCACAGACTGAAACATTCACACCCCCAAAACACACGAATATTGGGCAATATTATTGCTTTAAAAAATGTTAGTTAATTGTGTAGGTCTACATAAAATCTTCCCTTTTTAAACTGTCTAAAACTGCAACACGTTGAATGCTCAGAGGAATTTAGCAAACTTATCCAACCAACACAAGCTTTTTAAAATGAACTCCTGGCTGAACAGTTTCTGATGAGGTTGTTGTAAAACAATAAGGACAGTTTGTCTTTAAAAATACTGTACTCCAGCAATCTGAAGTATCCCTCTCCCCAAACACACTCAGCAGATCAGAATGGCCATTTAAAGCGGCGGCTGAAGCTTAGATGCCTCATGTTGATTTGGACCGTTAGCATTCCTGCGTGAGCTTGCTCCTCTCCTACCTCTCCTCTGGACATGCCTCCTCGGCCTCTTGGACCTTGGGCCACATAGATCTTATTTGGGACCCCTCAAAGTCTCTGCACATGATTTTCCATTACATAGAGGGCTCTTTCAACCATCTTCACCTGGTAAGAGCCTAGTTACCAAGTTACCCCCAGGAACCTATTCATCCTTCATGTCTCCACTTAATGTTACCTGTCCATGAGGTCTTTTTTTTTTTAACCAAGTATATAAATTAAAATAATATTTTATTTCACTTAATATCTTAATAAAAATTTTAATTCTTATTTCATATTTATTTATGTATTTCATTTGCTTGTTGGCTGTCTCCCCATCTAACCTATATATTCTATAGGCTGGAGGACACAACAGTCTTAGCCTCCACTTTCTTTCCTGCAGTTACTACTGTGACAATAACACAGTGAGATAGATGGATGGGTGAACAAATGAGAAAAATTAAATGTACCAAATTATTAGGGTAATAGCAGGACACAAACCTCCACTTGTTGATGGGTTTGTGGACATTTATCTAGCTAATATTTCTAATGGTTGAATATCATCTCCAAAGCCTAGGTTTCATTTACCACAAATAGAATCCGTGGCTGCCAACCACCCCGCTGACCCAACTGGGAGCAGGCTCGGCGAAGGCGCAGTCTCTCCAGCTCTAGCTCCTGGAAGAGCTCCCTCAAGAAACTAGCCAAAGTACACAGGGTGGAGAGTCCCAAATATCACTACAAGTAGGGAAATAAAATAGCCAAAGTCTCAACAAGAGAGACCAAGAGACACCATTAAAAGAACACTACCTGAGTGGACAGGCCCTGGGCAGTCAATAAGCCTCCTTTTTTTTTTTTTTTTTAATGTTTTTATTTGTTCTGAGAGAGACGGGGTGGGGGGGAGCGACAGCGTGAGCAGGGAAGGGACAGAGAGAGAGGGAGACACAGAGTCTGAAGCAGGCTCCAGGGTCTGAGCTAGTTGTCAGCACAGAGCCCGACGGGGGGCTCGAACCCACAGACTGTGAGATCATGACACTTAACCGACTGAGCCACCCAGGAGCCCAGTAAGCCTTCTTTAAGATAACAGTACTCGAAGGTGCAGAGCATGTAACAAGCTTTTAAAACTGACAAGAGATAGAAAGCTAGCCAAAATGACGAAACACAAGAACTCTCCCCTAAAGAAATTCCAGGAAGAAGTGACAGCCAAAGAATTGCTCAAAACAGATATAAGCAACATAACTGAACAAGAATTTAGAGCAACAGTCATAAAATAATCGCTGGGCTTGAAAAAGGCATGGAAGACATCAGAGAAGCTATGGCTACAAATAGAATCCAACCCATTGATTTTATGTTTTCTGAAAACACTTCTGCTTCAGTAGAAAAAGGCTCTCACATCCAGCAATACCAGTGTTCCCAAACTTCTTGTAGTCCGCCTTTTCCTTCTTGCATTTCACCTTTCTGCCATATGTTCAGCTGACTCATGGTGTGTCATGGGCAAGATTCTATTCTCAAATGCCCATTCTCAGTGCTTATCACTACTGAGCATATTACTGGGAAAAAGGCTACTCTTTTTTTTTCAAATATTTTTTTATTTCTAGGAGAGAGAGAGAAACAGCGTGAGCAGGGGAGAGTCAGAGAGAGAGGGAGTCACAGACTGAAACAGGCTCCAGGCTCTGAGCTGGCAGTCAGCACAGAGCCCGACGCGGGGCTCGAACCCATGAACCGCGAGATCATGACCTAAGCGAAAGTCGGACGCTTAACCGACTAAGCCACCCAGGCGCCCCGGAAAAAGGCTACTCTTAACATAACTATTGAGCTACTGCCTCAGGGCTGGACACTGTGTAATTTGAGTGGTATGGAAATAGAGTCAAGTTTAGCTTTGACAAATTAACATCATTAGGTGTCAGAACACAAGCAGACCAGGGGCTGGGGGTAGAGCATGCGGCTTGGAAAAAGATTAAAAAAGAAATAAAGTGACAAAATGTACTTTATATTAACCTATTATATTTTCATAAAAGTATTACCTCAAATGCTAATGAATACATAAAGATTTAATAAACTTTAAAGCATTTTCTAAAAATGAGGATGCTGGCCCTCCTACACTGTTGGTGGGAATGTAAACTGGTACAGCCCCTCTGGAAAACAGTGTGGAGGTTCCTCAGGAAACTAACAATAGAACTCCCCTAGGACCCAGCAATAGCACTGCTAGGAATTTACCCAAGGGATACAGAAATGCTGATGCATAGGAGCACATGTACCCCAATGTTCATAGCAGCACTCTCCACAATAGCTAAAACATGGAAAGAGCCTAAGTGTCCATCAACAGATGAATGGATCAAGAAGATGTGGTTTATCTATACCATGGAATACTACATGGCAATGAGAAACAATGAAATCTGGCCATGTGTAGCAACATGGATGGACCTTGAGGGTGTTCTGCTGAGCGAAATAAGTCAGGCAGAGAAGGACAAATATCATATGTTTGCACGTATAGGAGGATTAGGAGGAACTTGACGGAGGAACAAGGGGGAGAAGAAGGGCGGAAATGGTGGGGGAAAGGGAGAGAGGCAAACCATGAGAGACTCTTGAATGCTGACAAAAACTGAGGACTGATGGATGTGGGGGGGAGGGGGGATGGGCATGGAGGAGGGCACTTTGGGGATGAGCACTGAGTGTTATGTGGAAACTAATTTGACAATAAACTATTTGTAAAAAAAATAAATAAATAAAAATGAGGATGCTGGAAGAGATAAGTAACAAGGTCTTTTCTAATGTTAACATCTTATAATTCCAGAATAGCTTCTTGAAGTACTCATTAGCTCTTATCTTCTCTTCAGATAAATGCTACTGCCATACTTGTTTGTGGGATTCCTCTCCACTCTCACAACATGAAACATGCTTATGACCACCAGAACTATTTTATTTTTTCAATGCTTATTTATTTTGAGAGAGAGAGAGAGAGAACGGGCAAGGGAGGGGTAGAGAAAGAGGGAGACACAGAATCTGAAGCAGGCTCTAGCCTCTGAGCTGTCAGCACGGAGCCCGATGCTGGGCTCTCACCCACAAGCGGGTGAGATCATGAGCTGAGCTGAAGTCAGACGCTCAACTGACTGAGCCACCCAGGCGCCCCTACTTTATTTAAATATTTATTTATTTATGTTTTTAAGTAGGCTTCATGTCCCAGTGCAGGGCACTGAGCCCAGTGCAGGGCTTGAACTCAACGACCTTGAGATCAAGACCTGAGCTAAGATCAAGAGTCAGCTGCCTAACCAACTGAGCCACCCAGGGCCCCCACCAAGAACTACCTTAAACTTCTCTTTTCCAAAATCATACAGGCCTGAGCCTGGCACTGCTATTTTTGGCCTCATGTGACTCTGATAGCCTTGCTCATCACTTTGGGTGAGCACTTTGAACTTCCTTTATTTAGTGCTTTCCAGTTCCCAGTCAGACATGTTATTAGTTCACACTTGTATGCCCATGCGTCCCTCTGTCTGATTCTTCCCCTTCCTTGGCTGCAAATCTCCTTCTCCCTTTCTCTACTTGACAGCCTTCTGCTCAGATTCCTAAGTTCCAGACATGGCACTAGGTATAGTCTATCATTTTAATTTTTGCTATTCATACTTAGGGTTCTTAATCTGAGGTGTGTAGACACCTAGGTCCTGAGATTACCACACTTGCTATGCACTCCACATACTTGGAGGGTAGAGAATGACTATTTCCTTAAAGACGCAGAATCTGGGGCCCCACGGCTCCCTCCAATTCAGAAAGCCTGGGGTAACCTTTGGGAATCGGCATATGATACAAGCATTTCAGGTGTTCCGATGAAAATTGTAGCCCATGCTTTGATCAAGGCTGAGAGGGTATATATGAATAAGCTTCAGGGCATCTGTGAACCTCCAGATATTCTATTTACATTTTGTTTCTACCTGTTTATTTTTATTTCTCTGAGGGGAGGTTTTTATCAATTTATGGAATTCACTTGTTGATTTTGGTTTGTATTTTTTAATTTTTTAAAAAATGTTTATTTATTATTGAGACAGAGAGAAACACAGCATGAGTGGAGGAGTGGCAGAGAGAGACACACACACAGGATCTGAAGCAGGCTCCAGGCTATGAGCTATCTGCACAGAGCCTGACACAGGGCTTGAACCCACGAGCGGTGAGATCATGACCTGAGCCGAAGCTGGACGCTCAACACAGGCGCCCTGAGTTCTGTTTGTATTGAGTAGAATGTTAGGTAAGGAGCAGTGCTCAGTAAATAGTTGCTTGTAGGATGCGTTGGTGACTCAGTCAGTTAAGCGTCTGACTTCAGTTCAGGTCATGATCTCATGGTTTGTGACTTTGAGCTCAGCCAGCGTCGGGCTGTGCTGACAGCTCAGAGCCTGGAGCCTGCTTCCGATTCTCGGTCTCCTCTCTCTCTGCCCCTCCCCCGTTCATGCTCTGTCTCTCAAAAATAAATAAAACATTAAAAATAAAAAAATACTTGTTTGTGTAGCTTATCATATATGAATGTGTATGAAAAAAGAAGTGAACCTCATGCACACCAAAGCAAAGTCCATGATACTTGGAATGCGAACAAGAAAACTACAATAGTCAGCAGTTGGTGTCCACAAGTGTATCAAATTGCTTAATCACATTAAGTGTCCCAGCTAAGCAGCTTTAGTGATGCAGGAGTCAGGGTGGAATTGCAGCTGAGAAGGGTTCACAATGATTACACAAAGCGGAGACAGTGGAAAGGATTTGAGAGGAAACAGGTGTGCAGTCAGCCTGGGTTGCTGGTAAATAGGTGAGAGAACAGGAACGGAAAGAAAGGTTTCCCACAGCAGTTTGTGTGTAAGACAGAGTAGACAGCAGCCCAAAGACATGGTGAAACCTGTTTTGTGTTCCAAGGACCCCTACAAGTTTTCCACAGTGGATTGTAAATCCTACTCATGCCAGGATGCCTCCGGTTCCCCAGGGGACTTCTGCCCAGCAGGAGACATGGTCACAATGGGCCCTGCTTTGGGACACCTGGTAACGCTCATTGGGAGTTTCTCAGAACTAGAAAGTAAGTAGGACCATGGACCTTGGACAGTATCACTTTATTTCCCAGAGAACGCTGAAGACTACCTGGGGTTTGCGTGATGAATCCTTGCACGATTGAGAACACGTGTGTGCGAGATGCAGAAGTAGGTTTCTAGACCTTCTTGGCCTCTTTGCATCCAGCATACTTTACTTTGTTATTGGCTGCTTCCCAAAATGACCACCTTTTTACTGTCTCCCCATTAAAGACAAGAAAATTATTTCTTCCATATGTTCACTTTACACACTGGGATGAAAGTAAAGATCTATCCTATAGACTAGAGTTATTTATGTTACTTCATTACTTCTTAGTGACAGGTAATGACATAGTAGGCAGGCCATATCTGAGGACCCAAAGGGGGTCCTATAGGACCGGAGGGTCCTTGGCTTCATACAGGATATAAATCAAACATGAGCCAGGAAGAAGTGAGAGCAGAGTTAAATGAATAACGTCAGTGATAGCATATAGCAGATAGCATATCTTAGATGGAGTGTCTGGGAGGCTCAGAAAAGGAAAAGTGAGTTTCTCTACTGCTTGGGATTAGGGTTTTGTATCATAAAGGGATCCAGGGTAGGGTCCAATCAAAGTAAGTGTTATTCCCTAAGTCACCGAAGATAGGGGCTATTGGCACCAGTGTGTGCCGAGGTTGGTTCTTAAGACGCTATCGGGCATATGGGGGCCTAGGACCCAACTCAGAGAATGATTAACTTTCTTGCATCCCCCTTGGAGTGGGAACATAGTAGCTTCTTTGGTTTACTCAGATGCAACATGAAATATAGAACATGAGCAAATGGGCCTAGCAGACAAGCAGCAGAGATGGAGCTTTTCTAAAATGGATTCCCTTTTGGGATCCTAGGTGGCCCAGTCAGTTGAGCCTCTGACTTTGGTTCAGGTCATGATCTTATGGTTCATGAGTTCGAGCCCTGCACTGGGCTCTGTGCTGTTGGCTCAGGGCCTGGAGCCTGCTTCAGATTCCGTGTCTCCCTCTCTCTCTCTGTCCCTCCCCTGCTTGCACATGCTCTCTTTCCCTTGCTCTCAAAAATAAACATTAAAACAATTTTTTAAAAATAAAATGGATTCCCTTCAGTTTTCCCATCACATTAGAGTTACAAGTCTTAGCAGTAAGCTAGATATGTAAGCTACATATGTAAGCTAGATATGTAAGCAGTAAGCTAGATGGATATGCAAGCTTCTAGTAATTTTATACTTATTATGGAACTTTCTGGACTCATTTCTAAGTACTTTTTCTATGTGTAGCATAGTGAGAAAGAGCTATGTAGGATTAAAAATGAAAACTCTTTTAAGACAACTTAAAAAAAAACTTATTATCACCACTTGTAGTACCTACAAATTTTTCTCCAGAAAAATATTTTGATTCACAATCAGTTCTTAATCTTGGAAAAACTAGTTATCAATGTCTTTCATGTGCCTGAAACATCTTCCTCACTAGCTAGTACCTCCCACATCACCCTAAGAAATGTGAAGAAGTTAAAATTTAACTTGAACAGAATATCATTTGAGGTCTGCCATTAAAATATGTATTATGCACTGTGAAGAAAAATCACTTATCTGCTTTAAAGGATTATTAGTACATATGCTTAGCAGTACAACATATTTTAAATTCTTTTAAAAATATTTATTTTTTAATTTTTACACCTTTTTCTTAATGTTTACTTTTGAGAGAGAGACAGAGTGCAAGTGGGAAGGGGCAGAGAGAGGAGAGACACAGGATCCAAAGAAGGCTCCAGGCTCTGAGCTGTCAGCAGAGCCCAATGCGGGGCTCAAACCCATAAACTGCAAGATCATGACTGAGCCGAAATTGGACACTTAACCTACCGAGCCACCCAAGCACCCCAATATTTATTTATTTGTTTTTAGAGAGAAAATAAGAGAGTGCATGTGCGTGGCAGAGAGACAGGGAGAAAAAAATCCTAAGCAGGCTCCATGCCGACAGAGCAGAGCCTCCATGCAGGACTCCCATCTCAGGAACCAGAAGATCATGACCTTAGTGGGTTGCTTAACCGACTGAGACACCCAGGTGCCCCTCAGTATGTTTTAAAAGATTACATTTTCCCCCTACACACTCAAGTCTCTGTTCCTGTCATTTTCATTCAGTCCATATTTTTTCCTCTTTCAAGAGTCCAGGAATCTTTACAGAAATACTTTGTTTCCCTTTAAATCACTGTGAAGAATTGGAGAAAGACAGTGAAGGCAAGAGACCCTAAATTCTATGCCACCAACAGAAATGAGCATGAAACTTTCAAGAGGTGCCAACACTCACCAGGAAGAAGAAAAAAAGTACGATGAAGGCTTTTGAGCAGCTTTTTATTATTTATTCATTCTCTTTAAGAATGCTATCTTGTAAGCCAATTGTAACTAACATTACCCAGAACACACTTACATACTATGAGAAATGTTCTTTATCACATCTTCAGAAGCAACTACTACGAAATGTACAATTCCTTATTTGAAACCTTTTTGACCTGATATAGTTCAGAATTCAGAACTTTTATTCAACAAGCTTGTCTGTCATATATTACGCAACACATTCAGCAAGGGCTGGAGCTGCACTACAATCAATCACATGAACAGTTCTGTAGAAAATTTAGGAATAATCAAATCAAGTGCATATTTAGTGTTACATGGCCTCAGTTCCGTTCACCTCAGATTTAACTACCAAGGGAGTTAGGAAAGACAGATAAAGGATTGGGACCTGTAATGATATGTTTGAAATCCGGTTCTATATATTTGATACCTAGTTCACAGCCAGTGTTAACTGTTGGTCCTTTCTTCCACAAAAATGAAACAATGTATTTAAAATGAAAACGCAGTGTATTTTGTTTTAGGGGGTAAATGTAAAATAGCTTGGCCTGCGAAACTAAGCTAATCACATAATGATCTTCTTAAACTTGTTAGCTCCGTTTGGGTTGAAAACTCCATTTTTTGGCGCAACGGTAAAAAACATCAGATCAACCCCAAGCTTGCTGCGGAAGCATCTGTCGGGGCTTCACGGAACTTGGGCATCACGAAGAATTGTAGACGGGTAGGGACCCCAGGGATGCTGCAGAGTGCTTGCAGTATTATCTACACTGGGCCAATTTCAGCCTCAGTAGATAAAGAGAAAGAGATTAAGTAGAGATCTGTGTGGTCACTGCTCTCTTGCTAGGACACAGGATAAACAACAAGATTCCTTTAAAAAGCATTGGTATAAATTCTTGCTTCAGTGAGTCGCACTGGGAGGGGTAAGGAGCGGCTGGCAAGGCAGAGTTAGGGTCAGAAGAGGAAGGGAACCAGGGCACGAGTCCTGCCCGAACTGGATCAAGCTGAGTCTGAGCCGTCAGTTCCTGCATCCGTCCCAGAATGTTGTGTACCTACGTAGGCGGAGCGCTGCCTGTCCGGAATCCGCCGCTGCGTCCCCGGCCTGGGCGCTGGGCTCCATCTGCTGCACGCAAGCAGTCAACTGCTGTCCGGCAGGGCTGGGGCAGTTCCTCCGGCGTCGGGGGAGCCTCTCCTAGGCACGCAGCCTAGAACTCAGCCCCAGACAGAGGACACCCGCAGGAGGCTGGGCTGGGTCCTACCACCGCGCAGGCCCGGCGGGTCCCAGGCTTCGAGGACGCGGCGGGACCTTCGCGGCTTTCCGTCCAATCTTCGTTAGCCGGTGATTACGGGGCGGGACCCTCGCGGCTTTCCGTCCAATTCCCCCTCCTGGGGGGAGGCGGCGGAGGGAGTCAGTGTGGTTGTGAGCTGCGACGGAGTAGGTGAAGCGGCAGCGTTGAGGACCCGCAGGCCCGACGGGGCAGCGCTCCCTCCCTCCCCACCCCGTCGGGATGGTTGGGAACAGTTAAACTGCGTAGAACAGAGTTCCATAGGGTTGAACGGCAGAAGTGGTGGGACTCGGCGGGTGTGTGGTGTCGTCAGGCGTCTCGCCTGTCGGGGTCGGAGACGTACGCCTGGGGTTGGGCCGCTGGGCCGGTCCGTAGTGCTGCTTATTTGGATTTCTCTCACTTGGTGGCCTTCTGAGTGTGCAGAGTTGCTCTTGCTGTGGTGGGAGAAGTCTGCGCTCTCGTCGCTCTGCACCTGAATCTGCAGCTGAGCTTTAAGCTCGTCGACCTGCGACTGGGCGCGGGCTCCAGATACCGGGCACCGGGAGGCACTTTGTCTAATGAGAGTGTGGTTATCCGAAACCTGGTGAATCCTGTAGCAATTGCTCGTCAGCTGTCTGGCAGATAGACTTTTTTGCATGCGTGCTGTGATCCCCAATAGTTTTAAAACTTGGGGCTTCACAGTCTCTAGCTTTCTTGTCTTCCACTTTTTTTTCACAAGTTTGTTGTTGTTAATTTCCCGCTCCCTACCCCCTGAGGTTGTCACGCTTGTTTCTTGCTTCCCACAGTCACCCGCCTAGTTCAAACCCCCTGTGTTTTCAAACAGGGTGGTTGCAGCAGGCTCCTGGAAGTCCTGAACAGTTCATCTTGGTGTACGGGTATGTGACCATGTATTTCTTTCTTTCTTTCTTTTTTTTTTTTTTTTTACTTGCTGTTGCCGATTCTCTTTTCCACTTGGGGTTTATATTTCGTTGCCCCCAGGAAGCCTTCTGTAATTAAATGCAGTGTCATGATTTAATGCGTATATAGGTTATTTTAGAGTTACTTAATCTGTGTGGTTGAGCATTCCAAAACAGTCTTTGCTAAAAGGATCTGTTAATTCCTAGTTTCAGTGTGTACCTTTTGGCGAGTTAAGACTGGGAAACATCAGTTTTCTAGAGTCCATTAAGTACTAAGGGAGGTATACAGAGAGAATGGCTTGTCTTTTCTGTATATGTGTTTTAGATTCTTATTGCTGCCATAGCACTTTACCACAAAAGCAGCTACACACACACACACACACACGCAAAAGAAAATCACAAATTGTTTATCTCACAGCTTTTACGCGTCTAAAGCCCAGGTAGGTTTAGCTGGGTACTCTGCTTAGCACCTCACAAAGCTGAAATAAAGGTTTCTATAGTTCTGGGCTCTTTTCTGGAGACTCTGGGGAAAAATCCGCCTCTATGCTAAGTGAAGGTGCAGAATTCATGTTCTTGCAGGTGTAGGACCGATGATCCCATTTCCTTACTAGGCTCCAGCTGGGGGCTTTCTCAGTTCGGTAAGACCACCTGTATCTTCATTGCCAGACAGCACCTTTAATCCTTTTCATGTTTTTAATCTCCCTGACTCACCTACAGCCAGCTGCTGGAGAAGCTTTCTGCTCCTGGGGCCGCAAATGATTAGACCCACCTGCATAATCTAAGGTCCCCTGTGCTTTGTAGGACACCATGATCACAGTCATGGAGGTGATAATCTCATATTCACAGGTTCTGAGGAGTATAGGGGTGAAATCGTGGGAGCCATTCCTACAAGTTCTTCCTAGCATCATATGTTGGTCTCAACCAGATTGCTTTATTTTTATAGTGTGTGTGTTTTTTTAAAGTTTATTTATATAGAGACCACCCGCCAGCAGAGGAGGGGAAGAGAAAAGAGAGAGAGAATCCCAAGCAGGCCCCTTGGTGTTTGTTCAGAGCCTGGTGGGGCTTGAACCCACGAATTGTGAGACCATGACCTGAGCCAGAATCAAGAATCGGACGCTTAACCAACTGAGCCACCTACGTGCCCCTGTGGTGTGCTTTTGGAGGCATTTAAAAACAATCCTGGGGGCACCTGGCTGGCTCAGGAGAGCATCTGACTCTTGATCTTAGAGTGGTGAGTTCAAGCCCCACATTGGGTGTGGAGCCTATTTAAGAATAATAAAAAAAATAGGGAGGCAAACCATGAGAGACTCTTGAATGCTGAGAACAAACTGAGGGCTGATGGGAGTTGGGGGAGAGGGGAAGGGGAGTGATGGGCATGGAGGAGGGCACTTGTTGGGATGAGCCCTGTGTGTTATATGGAAACCAACTTGACTATAAACTATTTAAAAAAATAAATAAAATAAATAAACCGTTCCTAACAACAGCTCTTTCTAATTGTATGATTATCCTCTGTACACATAAGGAAATTCATTTCAAGTTAGTTGCCCAGAGGCTCATGACTAGAAAGTGGTAGTGTTGGTATATGGGCCCATGCCGACATTTCCATGAAGTCTAAAGCCATTGTTGATGGATGGTCAAAATAAAGTGCAAAGTCATTAGATAGCAAGAAGCTGAGGAGTTAGGAGGTCTTTGTTGTACCTTATTTTTGGATTGTATCTTTTTATTAGTGCTGTAGGTTGAGTTCTCTTACCTTAACAAAGAAAGCTCGGTGATGTGAATGAAAGTGTTTTCCCATACATGTAGAGGCAGGAGGCTAGGGCTGATAGGAAGATTCTGACAACCTCAGTCCCTGGTGTCTGTAAGGAGTTGCACGGTGCTACTTCTGTCGGTACTACCTGTTAGGCAATGAGGAGAGAAAGCACAGAGAGAGCCTGTGTAGTTAGTCTTTGATAGGGGCATGACCTGGTGGTGAAACATAACGAAGTCATACTGAGCTCGAGGGCAGGGTAGGAGATAAAGCTGTGTGGCTTTATACCCAGCTGAGTCAGGGTTCTGTTAAGAAAAAGGAAAAAGTTAATTGGTTGAAAACCGTCTCTGCCACACTCTTGCTTTTGATAATGCTTTATTCTTTAACCTATGAGTAGAATATTTTGTTTGGCTTTGCTATCAGTTTTAATTTAAAAAGTAGTGTTTGAAAGCACAGATAATTCTTCTTAAGGTTCCTTGATTTCTCAATTGCTATTATACTACATTACTTAATTTTTAAAGGCTTCTTTGAGAAATTTAATTTTCCTTTTAACATTTGTAAAACCTATTCACATTTTGGGGTCGTTTGATTTCTCTGATGAAAATTAATAAATTTGTTCACGATTGCTATGGGATACTTGAAGTCATTGTGGGTAGGCCTCAAACCATCTGCATAATTAGGTTACATTAACTTGTCATAGGATTGATGAATTCTGTAATATTCTGCAAGTCCACAGCTGGATGAGTCTTCTGCTTTTCATGCCTGGCTGTTGAGGGTTCTCACCTTCTGCCCAGCATACTTTTCTGAAACCTGCCTACTCCTTTGGAGGTCCTGTGAGGTCTCTTACCTGCTCTCAAGTAGCTTTATATAAGGGGAAGATTGGATCAGATTTTGACCTTCCCATGAGTGAATGCCAAAAGGCAGAGATAATAGGAAGATCAGATAACAAGCTCTCTATGACACCAGCAGTAGTACTTAGCAAATAGTAGGTGCTGACTCTGAGCTTCGGCCCTTGGATTCTAAGCTTTTTAAAAAAATTTTTTATTTAATTGATTTTCTCACTTTCACAAATTTATGAATTCTTTAAGGACTAGAACAAAGTTCTCGATGTACTGTGGTCCTTAGATAATGACTTATTGAATTGGAATTAGAATAGATAAGAATATTTATGAGATTGAAATTGTGAGGGCTTTTTTTCTTTAGTTTTCCTGTTGTGATTGCATCATGGAAAATCAGTTGGCTAAGTCAACAGAAGAACGAACATTTCAGTACCAGGATTCTCTTCCATCTCTGCCTGTTCCTTCACTTGAAGAATCATTAAAAAAATACCTTGAATCAGGTATATGTATAATCTTTTTGTATATATTAATATTAGTAATGTAGGAAACTATGAAATTACTAGAAATTGATGAGGGTGTAATTGCTTTTTCCTGGAGGCTCATGATAATTAAAGTATCCTTAAAATATGCAGAACTTTTTTGTCTCAAGTTAATTTTTCCATAGTTTGAAAAGCCAGATAGTACTTTTAGGTTTATAATAAAAAGTAGTAGGCTTCTGCTTCATTCTCTACTCCTACCCCTAAATCCCACTCCCTCAGGCAAGCATTTTCCAATATTTTCTGTTTTTTGATATTGTTTATTTCCAGATATTTTTTTATCTCCAGATTTAAGGTAACATTTTTTGCTACTATTTATTTATTTTTACTTTTTGATATTATAAATTTGTTTCTAAAAAGTTGTGGCTTTAGCTCTTTCACACCTTTAACCTTTCCATCCTTCACGCCCAGCAGATATGTAATCAAACATATCCACATTTTCCTTTTCATTATTTCAACATAGTTGTACAGAATCAACCATTTGGGATTAAATGACTAAATGAGTATTCACTTGATTGAACTCCAGGTTTTATCTTATTTAAATCAGTATGTACTTTGTACTTGAGTTACTTGAAGTGACCATTTAGGGTTTATGGTTATGCAGTTAACTCACAGTGTACTTTGGTGACCTTTTTGCTGATTTTTTGTTTTGCTGGCTCATTTTTCATTTACTTACTTTGCTTTGTATCCTTAACTGATTCACTCCCAAGCACCTCAGTTCACTGAAAACCCCCTAACTACATTATGTAGATTGTATATAATACATATATGTGTATGTACCTATACCTATATTAAATACATAAGCTATTCTCTCCGTTTCATTTCTTGGATATCCCCCCCTAGGGTCCACTGCATTCTTGCTCCAAAGCATTTACTTTTCTGGAGTTGGCTGACAGCTGTTCTCGGGGGCCTTTCTTTCCCCCATCATCCTGGCAGTTCGCTTCACCTCTCCCTCCTGCGTTGGATTGTCTGGTTCCTGTCTTTTTCTTCCTCTTTTCCCTTATTTTTGTGAAGTGCATCTTCAGGAGCTACTTGAGAAAAGAACTTTTGGGAAGAAAAGAATGTGAGACCTAAAAATTTATTCTACCTTCATACCTGATTGTTTGGCTGAATATAGAATATTCTGTGTTGGAAATGACTTTTCTTTAGGAGTTTTGAAGATAACTCTCTATTCCTCTTGAGATGTCTCATGCCATTCTGTTTGATCCTTTATGTGTGGTTTGTTTTTTACTTTGTGGACGTGTTTGGAAACCTTTTATCCCTACCATTCTGATTTTCTCCATGTCCCTTAGTGTATAGATTGTTTTCATTTATTTCTCTGAATACACAGTAGGTTCTTTTAAGTTTAAAAAATTCATGTTACTCACTTCTAGGACATTTTAAAAATAGTTTTTCTTGGATAGTCTTCTCCTTCCTTTGCCCTCTCTAGAACTCCTGTTAATTGGATCTGGGGCATTCTGGACTAAGCTTTTAATTAAAAAAGTATTTCCTTCATTATTAGTGCCTTTCCCTTTCTGGAAAAGGGTCTGTTTACTGTTTGGGATCACCAATCCTGTTTTTTGACTCTCATGTGAGATGCTTTCCTCAAATATCTAATAATCTGTAGTCTTCATATTTAAGAGCTACACCCTAAAAAGCCAATTGAGAGCTTTATGTGTGTGGATAGGGATTTGGTGACTGGTGGACTTCCAGTGACCCTTGTTGCAGAGATCTAGCAGTTCCATTGGGGCATGCCCAGATCTACATAATAATTTCTCTTGGACCGATCTGTTTCCCCAAAGAGTTCTCTTTTGTTTAGAAGGTATGAGCCTGGTTTCTAGTGTTTTGGGAGCTAAGTAGGGGAAGGAAGCTGGAGGGGTCATTGTTCGGGGTATACACTTAATTATAATCTCTCTCTTTTCCAGTATGTGTTAGAAGCTATACTGCTTGTTGAGGTCAATTTTTCCTAAGAATAGACGTCTAGATTTCTACTGGCATTGGTAGGAAGTCGTTTGGCTTTCTAGAGTGGAGAAGGATCTACAGGAGTGGGTGTGGATGGGGTGATTGTCTGCTGCTTCTGAACACTTTTAAGAAGACCTGTTTTCGGCCTCTCTTTGCCCCCTTTGAAAGTACATTTGCCTACAATTCTTGAAGCTTTCTGGGATTCTACTGTAGGAATTGGTTTGCTTCTTGGTTTGCACCTAACTTTACCTTGTCTCTTCCTACCGTCCACTGCCTACGCTTTAGATGGGCTTTCTGCAGCCTACAAAGCCCCTATTTTCTCATGTGTTTTCTGATTTGTAAAATGTTAGCTTAACTGGTCCGCTGTCCTCTCCTTCCATATTCTTGGTCCTTACAGGTTTTGCCTTTGTAATTACTGTCACTTTACTAAATTGTAGGCGGATTGGAGATAAATATGCATTTAGTTCACTTTGTTTAACTGAAAGCCCTTGATATTTTTTAAATTTCTTCTTTTCTCTTTTTCCTCATGTACTTTTATGGGAAACTGGGAATTCAAGTTTCTTTTTTAAAAAATTACTGATTATTCACTGTTTTTGATTATTCATATCACTTGGACCTTTTCTAAATAGAGCTGTTTAAATCGACTTTAAAGTAGTACTTGGAAGAGACAGAATCAAACAAAAGGAGAATATTAATGTCCTTTGCTAATTTGCTTTTGTCTTCAGCTTAATTTTCAGAACAATTGGTTTTCATTTTCATGGACTAGGAATCTTGTATTTCATTTGTTTTTGTTTTGTGTGTGTGGTCTTTTTGTTTGATTGTTTTTAAAGGAAATTGTTAGTGGCTCTGGCTCTGGGCTGGAGGCAGGCTTTACACTTAAATTTACATACATATTACATTTACATACGTGACGTTCAAGGCTCTGCTTGGAAATTTTAATTTCTCTTATTCATAGCTAAACAACTTTGACTTTTCTGTTGGACTAATAGCTAGATGATAGTTCTGTCTTTATCATTTTAACTCTCATCATCCAAAATGATTTTAAAATAATTTTTCAGAAAATGGTTATTAGATTACACAGTATCCACTGTTTAATTTTTTACCACATTTTACATTGTTGCCTTTCAGCTATTTTGATGTAAACTCTATTATAATAATTTTTTGGACTGCTGTGATAATTAATGTGTATATAATTGTTTTACATAATTAAGTCTCAAGATTTATGTAATAATGAGGTGAGTTTGTGGTACTTGACGTCTAAATATTTTAATGGGTATTTTTTCTTTACAGTAAAGCCGTTTGCAAATAAAGAAGAATATAAAAAAACTGAAGAAATTGTCCAAAACTTTCAGGATGGTGTTGGAAGAAAATTGCACCAGAAATTACTTGAAAGGGCAAAAGGAAAAAGAAATTGGGTATTTGTGTTATTGTACTTATAATTAGAAAATTGATGAAATTGAATGAAAAGTAAAAATGTTTTATTTAAATAGCTTTCATTTTAAAGTTATTAGTGTAAACATCCTTGCAGTCATTTTTGTAGTCCTCCGAAAGAATTAATGAATTGTTTAACTCTAGGGAGTTTAAGTGTTATGTGTGAGCTTTTCTTTTACATGTGGAAAACTTGTTAAAATGCAGATTTCCTGGGACCAATGATTCTGATTCAGTATCTTTGGAATGGGGAGGCCTGTATACCCTTGTTTTAACTGTTCCATGTGGTTCTGATGGAATCGATCTGAAACATTTTGTTCAGCTAATCCTAGCCTGAAAAAACTCCAAACACTAAATAGACATGCCACATAGGTGGCATACAAATACTTAAGCATTGCATGGGAGAGAAAGGACCTATGACAAAGTTGGAGTAGAGAATGGTTATGAGTGTTATATGCTGGAATTAAATTGAGCAGGAGATGTCATATAGTCGTTACTGACACACTGCATAATTTTCCATAACGAATCTTTAACTTCTTCAGCTTAACTACTCTACTTCTGTAGTATGAAGCAGAGAATAGGTTTTTATAATTAAAAAACATTGTCAGGATGCCTGGGTGGCTCAGTCAGTTGAGCGTCTGACTTCGGCTCAGGTCATGATCTCCCAGTTTGTGGGTTTGAGCCTCTCATGGGGTTCTGTGCTAACAGCTCAAAACCTGGAGCCTGCTTCAGATTCTGTGTCTCTCTGTCTCTCCGCCCCTCCCTGACTCGTGCTCGCTCTCTCTTTCTCCTTTCAAAAATAAGAAAATAAAATTAAAAAAACTTTTTTTAAAGCAATAAAGAGACTAGAAGTTTTTGAATAGCTAGAAATAATGATTGTAACTATATTTAAGTTTTAGAAATAAAAAGCTGATCTTAGTTATTGATAACTATGAAGGAATAATAAAATTTTATACTTCAAGATTCCTTTCTTCTCAGTTTTGAGACCTGGGCAGTTTTTTTTTTTTTTTTTTTTTATTGTTTTTTTTATTTCTCGGAGAGGGAGTCACAGACCGAAACAGGCCCCAGGCTCTGAGCTGGCAGTCAGCACAGAGCCCGACGCGGGGCTCGAACCCACGAACCACGAGATCATGACCTAAGCGAAAGTCGGACGCTTAACCGACTAAGCCACCCAGGCGCCCTTATTTTTTAATTTATTATTAGTTAAACATGCTACATTAAAAGCCATTGTCATTGTGCAATTTGATGTGGGCAAGTTAATGTGCTTTTAAGTGTTAAAGAGTAAACAAGTACAGCTTTTGTTTTGTTTTGTTTGGCAGCAGTTACACATTCAAGTATACCCAATCTCATTAAGTTGATGTTCTTAATTTCTTTTAGCTGGAAGAATGGTGGCTGAATGTTGCCTATCTGGATGCTCGTTTACCATCACAACTGAATGTCAATTTTGCGGGTCCTGCACCTTATTTTGAACACTGCTGGCCTCCAAAGGAAGGCACTCAGTTGGAAAGAGGAAGTATAACTCTTTGGCATAACTTGAACTACTGGCAGCTGTTAAGAAAGTAAGGACAGTTATGTGAATTTAGTAACAGATTTACCTACAGTTTTTAGGTGGCAAAATATTTGAGAAGCTTAATTTTACTTATTCGAAGATACTACGGTTGTGACTGCTTGGTTTACAAGTGTTATAATGACTTGCTGACCAAAATACTTTTTGTTTGTTTGTTTTAATAGGGAAGAAGTGCCTGTTCATAAAGTTGGAAATAATCCTCTCGATATGAATCAATTCCGAATGCTGTTTTCCACCTGCAAGATTCCAGGGATTACTAGAGATTCAGTTATAAATTATTTTAGGACTGGTAAGTAGAAAATATGGGTACTTTTTGGTAAAGGCATTGGGATTTGGGTAGTTGTGCTGTGGTTTCTACTATGACACTATGGATGACTAATCAGAGGCTTTCTTTGAACCTTTTAGTGTGATTAGTTGAAAGTAATTTGTGGGGATGGAATTTTTTAAAATGCTTGTTTATTTTGAGAGAGAGAGAGAGAGAGAGAGGCGCGCAGAGAGAATCCAAAGCAGGATTTCTGCTGCCAGCTCAGAGTCTGACATTCGGCTTGAACTCATCAACTGTGAGATGATGACCTGAGCTGAAATCAAGAGTTGGACTCTAAACCAATTCTTTGTGTCTTCTTCAATTTCTTTCATAAGCTTTCCATAGTTTTTAGCATACAGCTCTTTTACCTCTGTGGTTAGATTTATTCTTAGGTATTTTATGGTTTTTGGGCATGTAAAGTGCAGAGTCATTAATTGAATAATGTGCCTCTTAATACAATCCTTCAAGCTGTCATAAACTATATTCTTGTACTTATGGCCATGTGAAGAGGTATAGATAGGGATAAAGCTGAGGTAATAAGTAAACAAAGAAAGAACGGAGTTGGTGATAAATACTGTATAGAGAATTCAAATAACGGGTAACTAGGCGGCTGTTTACGTAGTCAGGGAAAGCCTTTTTGAAGATACAAATAATATGTCTCAGCAGCTTTTTGGCTTTTTATTTTGTTTGATTCAGATTGTTGTTTTATGTGTGGAGGGAAGAAATCCCTTGGGCACGAATAAACTTGGCATGTTTGAAGGGGAATATTGATGGAGTAGAGTAGGCCAGAGGGGGCGGGGCCAACTGGAGTGGTGACTAGAGGCTAGATCTTATGTATTTTGTAAGCCAACTCAGGTTTTTGGATTTTACTTAAAATGTGAATAAGACAATATTAGTTTTGAGAAAGTGATGTGAACAGGTTTATGTTTTGAAATGATGATTCTACTTCCTGTTTGAAGATTAAGATTTTTGGAGACAATGGTAGAAGCAGGGAAATCAGTTAGACGATTGTTTTAGTAGTTCTAGTGAGCCAGAATAATGACTTGTACTAGGGTGATAACATGGAGCTGATAAAAAGTTGTTAGATTCTGGATATATTTTGGATTTGGGTTTAACAGAATAATTCATAGATTGGTTATGAGATGTAAGGGGAAAAAAGGGAGTCAGATGACTTCAAGGTATTTGGCTTAAAAAATGGAGTAGATAGGTGTGTTGGTTCATGAGATGAGCAAAATTGGGAGGAAATATTTAGGGAGGAAATTAAGAGGTCCCTGCCTTTTAGACATCTGAAGTGAAATGCAGATAGACAGTTCGATACAAAGTTTGGACTTGAAGAACAATTTCAGTGCTGCACAAAGAGATTTAGGAATCACCATTAGCAGTCACAGAAAACATTTTAAATCCTTAAGAGTAGCTAAGATTACTTTTGTAACACATATAGATGAAGATTATCAGGTGAACTGGTAATGATGCTTAGCACAATTAAATATGGTATTTGGTGGTCTGAAGAGGAGAGCACAGCAAGAGAGACCAAGGTGGGAAAGAACAAGGACAGTGGTCTCCTAGAAGCCAAGAGGAGGAAGTGTTGTATTGAATGCTCCAGAGGTCAACTGAGGTAAAAATTAAAAGTGACCGTTGTATAACGTGCAGAAATCTGTTGTATTTGTATACACCAATTACAAAGTGATAGAAAAAGAAATAAGGAAATTGATCCCATTTGCAATTACATCAAAAACAGTAAGATACCTAGGAAAGTACTAAAGAGGTACTCTGAAAACTATAGAACACTTAGGAAAGAAATTGAAGAGCACACAAAGAAATGGAGAAGCATTTCATGGTCACTGAAGAACAAACATTGTTAAAATGCCTATACTACCCCAAGCAATCTATACATTTAATGCAGTCCCAATCAAAATACTACTAGCATTTTTTGCAGAGCTAGAATAAGCAATCCTAAAATTTGTATGGAATCACAAAAGACCTCGAAGAGTACAAGCAATCCTGAAAAGGGCAAACAAAATTGGAGGCGTCACAATTCTGGTTTCAAGCTTTCTTACAAAGCTGTAGTCATCAAGACACTATTGTTACTTCCACAAAAACAGAATAAAACACCCAGAAATGGACCCACAACTACATGATCAACTCCTCTTTGACAAAGCAGGAAAGAATCTCCAATGGGAAAAAAAAAGTCCCTTCAACAAATGGTGTTGAGAAAACTCGGCAGTGACTAGGATGAAAGACCTACATGTGAGACATGAAACCATCAGAATACTAGAGGAGAACACAGGCAGTAACCTCCTTGACCTTGGCAGCAGCAACTTCTTACTAGACACTTTGCTGGAGGCAAGGGGGAAAAAAGCAAACATGAACTGCTTCATCAAGATAAAAAGCTTTTATACAGTGAAGGAAACAATCAACAAACTAAAGGTAACTTACGGGATGGGAGAAGGTATTTGCAAATGACATATCGGATAAAGGGTTAATATCCAAAGTCTATAAAGAACTTAACAAATTCAACACACACACACACACACAAAATGGGCAGAAGACGTGAATAGACACTTTTCCAAAGAAGACATCCAGATGGCTAACAGACACCTGAAAAGATACTCAACATCACTCATCATCAGGGAAATACACATCAAAACCATGATGAGATACCACCTCATACTGTCAGAATGGCTGAAATTAACAACAGAAGAAACAATAGGTGTTTGCAAGGATGCAGAAAAAGGGGAAACCTCTTGCACTATACGTGGGAGTACAAACTGGTGCAGCCACTCTGGAGAACAGTAGGGAGGTTCCTCAAAAAGTTAAAAATAGAACTGCCCCATAATCTAGCAATTGTACCATTAGGTATTTACCCAAAGGATACAAAAATACAGATTCAGAGGGGTCTATGGACCCCAAAGTTTATAGCAGCATTATCAAAATAGGCAAACTATGTGTATACACACATATACATACATACATGCACACATATACATACACACACGTACATACATACACCCACACAATAGAATATTAGCCATCAAAAATAATGAAATCTTACTGTTTGCAATGACATGGATGAAGCTAGAATGTATTAGGCTAAGCAAAATAAGTCAGAGAAACCATATGATACCACTCATACATGGAATTTAAGAAACAAAAACAGATGAGCATATGGAAAGGGGGGGTTGGAGTGAGAAGAGTGGAAAACACCACAAGAGACTCTTAATGATAGAGAACAAACAGGCTGGTGGAGGGAGCTGGGCTTAGATTGGTGATGGGTATTAAGGAAAACAATTGTGATGAGCACTGGGAGTTGTATATGAGTGATGAATCCCTGAATTCTCCTGAAACCAATACTGCACTATATGTTGGCTAGCTAAAATTTCAATTAAAAAAAAGTAAAATGAGTGCTGTTATATCATGAGATTGATATAGGAGAGAAAGAAAAATAATCTTGCAGGGGAAAGAATAAACAGCCAGTTTTTGGAAAGATAAGAGATGAGAATGTCAAACATAGAAATGGCGGAGGGGTGAGAAATGACCAAAGATGAGAGGAAATACAGAAAGTGTGCATCTAGATGCGGACATAATTGACCAGTTTTGTTGTGGGAAGATGACGCCCTATGGATTCCTTGTGTTTGCCTTGGTGAAATGATAACTGAGGTCATCAGCTGGGGTAGAAGATTGGAGGAGAAAGGAGAAGGTTCGAAATACTAGTCGTTTTTGTAAAGTAGGAGAAGCAAATTTGCTATGGAAACATATGGTAGCTGATCAGTGTTGAGTGCCCATTTGAAATGATGTGTTTATGAATTTAAAGTTAAATTAGATAATGTGTTTTTTCTTCAACAATCAAGCAGAGGGAGAGTGAAAGATTTAAGTGTTTTGGAAGGGAGAAATTAAAACGGGTCATGGAATCTATCTTGGATACAGAGAAAATTGAAGAAATTATGTTATGTGGAGGCAGCATGTAAGCTGCTGTGGCTAAAATAATGGTGTCAGTAAAGAGGCAATATTTAGAACTTTTTTTATTTTTATTTCTCCCTTAAGAGACCATTAAGACTAATTTGGTCATGCCTTTTTCCCTGTTTACCTCGTTTTGCCTAGAAGTTCAGACTTGTCAGGTCATAGCCTGTCATCTGGATTCGTGGATTTGTGTTTAGGCTAATTTAATCTACGTTCCTCACTACTGTGACCTACTCTCCCTTACTTTTCGAGACTCTTTTGTACTTTATGAAGCACACAGTTAGCAAAATCCTTTATATCTTCAACCTTCTCTCTGAAAGTTCCTGTTTACTTCTGAAGGGTTCTATTACTAACCCTGATTATTCTTTGAGCTTAGTGCATTCCCTGTAACCATCTCAAGTGGGTATATTTTTCTCATACTTTGGTACTAGAAGAAATGTAGGAGATGTTGTTTGCTCTTTATTTCCTGTTGTCCTTTCCATTTTGCCTTTTTCCTACAATTTGAGCTCTGGAAAAAAGGAAAGCTATCAGATGAGATCACCAATGCTTGCTATGATTGCAATGACTTTATTTTTGATCATTCCCCTTTGTTCATTGATTGCTTTAGCATGAGGCTCCCTGCATTTCTTTCCATTACTACCTCAGTTACAGCCTTGATGATTTAAACTTCCAATTGTAGATTATCCATGACTTCTGCTTTGCTTCACTTTCTTCCTCTAGTAATCTGTACCTCCATTCCTTCTCAAGGAGCCACATACTTCTGTGGTCGTGCCCTAGACCTTGTTATTATCAAAAACTCCATCTCCTCTAATATCGAAATTATAAGCATCTCCCTCTGATCTCCACCTTTTCTTCACAACTCCCTTTCTTTAGTAGCCCCCCTTAGCTTTTTCTTTGGTCACATTGTGACTTAAATGCAGTTATGCTACAGTTCTTCACAATTCCATGCCTGCCTCTCCACTGTAATCACTCCTTTGCATACACTTTAAAATCTTTGCCCGCCCACCCCACTCCACCCACCCGTCATCACTGTTTAATTTTAATTCTCTCTTACCTCTCCATACTAAAGATACTTATGCTAGCAATTGACTTGGCCTGAGAAAACCTCATTAATTTTCTCCGTTAAAACTTATATGGATCCACAGCATGACCTTGCCATATTAAAAACAATTTTTTAATTTTTTTTTTTTTTTTGAGAGAGAGAGAAGGACACAGCATAAGCGGGGGAGAGGCAGAGAGAGAAGGAGATACAGAATCAGAAGCAGGCTCCAGGCTGTCAGCACAGAGCCCGACGTGGGGCTTGAACTCACAAACTGAGAGATCATGACCTGCGACAAAGTCAGTTGCTTGACCAACTGAGCCACCAAGGTGCCCTGACCTTGCCATATTTTTTTGTGAGGTTATTCTCTCTCTTCCAGAAAGCTGTCTCATGCTTTTCTTTTCTTTATTCTCAGCTAATGAGCTCTTATTCTCAACAAATGTAAAGCTGTCTTTCCATCATGAAATTTACCAACCTTTCTGTTAGGCAGAATAATTGCTCCTCAGCCCCCCAAAGATATTCCCTTCCTAGTTCTTGGAGCCTGTCAGGTGTTTTAGGTTACATGGTAAAGGGGAATTAAGGTCACAAATGAAGTTACGGTTGTTAATCACTTGACCTAGACCTGGAAAGATTATTCTGGAATATTCATGTGGGCACAAAGTAATCACAAGAATTCTTAGAAGTGGAGGAGGAGGCAGAAGAGAACCCAGCTGATGGCAGGATAAGAAAGTCGTGATCCTCCCTTGATGGTCTTGAAAATGGAAGAGGAGAGTCTTAAGGGCAAGAGTGTGGGCAGCCTCCAGAAGCTGGAAAAGCAAAGGAAACTGGTTCTCCTCTAGAGCCTCCAGAAGGAACACAGACCTGCTGACACCTTCATTTTAGCCCAGTAAGACACGTGTCAGACTTCTGCTCCCCAGACCTGTAAGATAATCCATTTGTGTTGTTAGTGGTAATTTGTTTCAGCAGTCATAGAAAACATACTCATTCAAATACTTGTCCATCCTGCATCCCCCTTGCAGTACATTATTGTACATTCATTCACTCTGCCTTCCCTTCTTTACATGGATGAACTGCTTTGACTCCTAAAGACAACCCTCTGTATGGTGCACTGGGCCCCACCTCCTCTTGTGTAATCAAGGACCTTGCTTCTGAATTTCTCTCTCTCTCTCTCTCTCTCTCTGCTGCATTATTAGTTTTCCCTCTTTATTGGATTGTTCCAATCTGTAGAATCTCTCATCTGAAAAGAAGAAAAAAATTGACCTCTTGTCTCCTTCAAGCGTCACACCTCATTCAAACCCACCATCACCTTTCACTTGGATCATTGTCATCTGGACCCCTTGAGTTACCTCCCAACTGATCTTGCTGTATGTCCTCTTCACTGTTACGATCTCTTCTTCATAGAGCAGCCTGAGTGGCCTTTTCCAGTACCAATGAGATCACATTACTGTCTTCCTTAATACCCTCCATAGGCTTCCTTTTCATCATATTTAAAATTGGAAGTGCTTTCTGAGGCCAGTATAACCTGGCCCTGATCCTGCCTACCATTCTACCCTTTTCTCTATCTGCTGCAGCTGTACTGACTTTTTTAAAAATTTTAAAATTTTTAAAAAATGTTTTATTTATTTTTGAGAGAGAGAGCGCGAGCATGAGCAGAGGAGGGTCAGAGAGAGATGGAGACAGAGAATCTGAAACAGGCTCTGGGCTCTGAGCTAGCTGTCAGCACAGAGCTCAGCATGGGGCTCAGACCCACAAACCATGAGATCATGACCTGAGTCGAAGTCGGATGCTCAACCAACAGCCACCCAGGCATCCCAAGCAAGCCATCTCATTTTGTCCTAATGCCTTTGCAATTGCTATTTCCTCCTGAGGTAGTGCCCTCTTATCATGTCATTCTCCCAACATTTGTTGATTAATTTGCCATCAGGCTTATTTTCTTTTTTCTTTTCCAGCCCTAAATTTTGAATAGGGTGTGGTCAGTAAATGGCAGCAATAATATGTAGTAGCATTAAATGTAAAAACATATGGAGGTTTTCATTGAAGGAAAGAGAAGAAATGTTTTGGAAGTAGCCATGAAGGACAAGGAAAATACATACCTTACCTCCTAGAACTGGAAGAAATAGGATATAAGAGAAAAAATATAGAGCTATGAGGAGATGGCCTTTCCTCATAGTTGATGGGTTTCATCATACAATATGTGTAAAGCATTTACCATAGTTCATTGTACATAATATCAGTCAGTAAATTTCCTGCTATTGGCAGTATATGTCTTCTCTCTTTTTTTTTTTTTTTTTTAAATTTTTTTCTAGGAGAGAGAGAGACAGCGTGAACAGGGGGGGGTTAGAGAGAGACAGGGAGACACAGACTCTGAAATAGGCTCCCGGCTCTGAGCTGGCAGTCAGCACAGAGCCCGACGCGGGGCTCGAACCCACGAACCGCGAGATCATGACCTAAGCGAAAGTCGGCCGCTCAACTGACTAAGCCACCCAGGCACCCCTGTTTTTTTTTCTTAGAGGAATGGAACAGTGATCATAAAGCAGGACCTTTGTCAAAGGCAATAGTAATTGAAAAATTGGCTAAATCAGAATATGCTGAGATTTACAGCAAACACCGTTCTTAGGGAGTTAAAGCGTGCCCAACGAATCATAGAATCAATTGTCAGTGGCTTGCCAGGTGTGATTAGAGCCTTAATTAAAACTAGATTTGGTAAAAAGCATTCTCCTTGCCACTCAAACAGTGCCCTTTTTCAACTGAGAACTATTGTATTTAGAAATCATAGCTAGATATTACTGCAATTAAATTATCTGATAAGCACTCAGTATTGAAATAAAGCCAAAGAGAAACAAATTCACACAGTTCTTCTATAGGATTCTTTGCTCCCCTTTTACCCTTGCCATTTCTATCCATTAATAAACTAGAAAGCCCTGCAGGAGTTTAGGATTTATGTAAGCCTCAAAGTGTACAAATACTTGAAGATCCGTGGATTTTTGGCTGTTTCACCTGATAGACTTCAAGAGTGTATATTTATATCATAATTGAAAGTTCATCACCTTATTGTTCATATAATTTTGATGACTATGTGAATATATTATCAAGTATTGGAGCAAGGATTATTTTCTTCTTTTGGATATAAATAAGCAGTTTTACTCTTGTTTAACTTTGAGAGATTGAGTTTGTATTTTCTGTTTCTTTTTCCAGAGAGTGAAGGGCATTCTCCAACTCACCTTACGGTGCTTTGTCGAGGCCGAGTTTTTGTCTTTGATGTAATGCATGAAGGATCTTTGATGACCCCACCAGAGATTCACAGGTTTTCAAACTACTTTCTTGAGTCTTGAGGTGTTAAGCTTTTGCTTCAGTTAAAACACATAAATTTTGTTTGCAATTCCCTTTGTATAAGGGGACAGTAAGCTAAAAATAAATCTGTATATGCTCACTTTTTAAAACTTTATTATTTTATTTTTAGTTTTAATTTTTAACTTTACTAGATGTATATGAATATATTCTCTTGGAGAAAAGGAAAACATTCAACATATTACCAACTCCATTTCTTGCCCCCGAATTTCTCACTATTACTAGTTTGGTGAATTCTATTCTTCTGTATCTGTTCTAATGAATTTGTATGCACATAAAGATTTCTAAAAAAGAATGTGTGTATTTTATACCTAGTATGTATTTAAATACATATAAATAGTATGTGCAGATTGTATAGTATTTTGTGTGTTTATATTTTCAAAGTATATTATGGAAAACTTCAAAATTTAGAGGGAACTATATAATGGAGCTCTTCCATGTTCTCCTCCCTGAGCTTCAACAGTTATCTTCTAGCTTCAATAATGATAAATTCATAGTCTTGTTTCAACTATATCTCCTCTTTCCCTCCCCTCACTCTCCTATGGATTACTGTAAAAAAAAAAAAAAAAGACCTCAGACATAATGTATTTTCACTATAAATATTTTAGTATAAGATAAGGACTCTTAAAATCATACACATACAGTACCATTATCGTACCTAATGACTTGTTTCTTTTAGAAAATGAAGAATTCTTTAATATCATTAATATACAATCATTAGTTCAAATTTTCCTAGTTTTTAAAATAAATGTTGAGTTGTATGTGTCTATATATGTCTTAAAAATTTTTTATTATTACATGGGGCGCCTGGGTGGCTTGGTCGGTTGGGCGTCCGACTTTCGCTTGGGTCANTTATTACAAACATGTACAAATGTGCACACAGAAGTATACAGCTACTCATGTAACCACCACCAGGTGAAGATAATAAAACATTTCCAGTATATTAGAAATTTCCTTCGTACCAGTTGTCACTTACCATGCTTTCCCTTCTTCCCAAGGATAATTGTTTAGGTTGCTTACAGTTTTCATTAGTACAAAAGATGCTACTGTGAGAATCCTTGTACGGTTTCTGTCTGATTATACCCAGGAAAGGACTTGTTTAGTCATAGGGTGTGTGAACATTAAATTCAGTACATAACGCAGTTTTCCAAAATAGTTAAACTAATAATTAGCATTTTCACACATAAATGACTCTTGTGGGAGGAGTTCTTTATACATTTTGGATGTGAGCCTTTTGTTGTTTTTATGCATGGAAATACAGAGAATAGAAGATATTTATAACTGCCCTATTTGCTATTAAAGTATTTTTTGATCAAAAGGAGTTTTTTTTTTTTTTCTATTAGGGTAGTTGACACACAGTGTTAGGTTACTTTTAAGTGCATAGCATGGTGACCAAACATTTTCCTGTATTATGCTTACCAGAAGTGCAACTACCATCCATACAACACTATTAGAATATCATTGACTATTCACTATAGTATACTCTTTAATCCCATGACTTACTGATTCCATAACTGGAAGGCTGTGTCTCCCACTCCTCTTGACCCATTTTGGTTTTCCCCTTTCCCTCCCTCCCCTGTGGCAACATTAGTTTGTTCTTTTGTTAATTCATCTGTATTTTTAGATTCCACATGAGTAAGATTGTATGGTATTTGTCATTCTCAGTCTGACTGAATTCACTCAGTATAATACCATCTAGGTCCATCCATGTTACAGCAGATGGTACAATCTCATCCTTTTTTAATGGATGTGTAATATTCTACTGTGTATGTGTATACATACCACATATTCCTTATCCATTTGTTTATCTGTGAACACTTAGGTTACTTCCATATCTTGGCTGTTGTAAATAATACTTCAGTGAACATAGGGGTGCATAAGTCTTTTTTGAAATAGTGTTTTCATTTTCTTTGGGAATATCCTTTAGTGGAATGACTGGATCATATGGTATTTCTCTTTTTAATTTTTTGAGGAACTTCAGTACTGTTTTCCACAGTTCACATTCCCACCAACAGTGCAAAACTCCCCAAAACTTCTTATTTCTTTTTGATTTTAGCCATTCTCCTGAGAAGTTGTTCATTGAATGTAGTCCAATTTATTCACCCTTTACCATATGGATTATGTTTTTGTGTCCTTGTTTTATTAAAATTTATTTCTGAGAGAGAGAGAGAGAGACAGCGTAAGCAGGGAAGGGTCAGAGAGAGAGAGAGAGACACAGAATCTGAAGCAGGCTCCAGGCTCTGAGCTAGCCATCAGCACAGAGCCTGATGCGGGGCCCGAACTCACGAACTGTGAGATCATTACCTGAGTCAAGTTATTATCAAATATACTTCTGTGTTAATAGGCCACATTACTCACACTTTAAAAAAAAAAAAGATGGGGTGTGGGAAATAAATCCGTTGCTGTTGAGATCATAATCCCTTCGTTTGGATAATATGTCAAAATGTTTTAAGTACTGATAAGCATTATGACCTATTAAAGGCTAAAAGTAGCTAGTGATCCTGCTTATGCTTTTTATATGTTCTTTCTTTAATCTTCCCTAAGGCAATTGACATATATTCACAAGAAGTGCCATAGTGAACCTGATGGACCTGGCATACCAGCATTAACTAGTGAGGAGCGAACCCGATGGGCTAAGGTTATCATTTACAGTTTTTGTTTTTTTTTAATTGATGTATAATTGACATAACATAATATTAGTTTCAGGTGTACAGCATAATGATTAGA
Source organism: Crocuta crocuta (assembly GCF_008692635.1). Lineage (NCBI taxonomy): Eukaryota > Metazoa > Chordata > Mammalia > Carnivora > Hyaenidae > Crocuta > Crocuta crocuta. The sequence goes on from NW_027530502.1 coordinate 1,416,850, forward strand.
TATTTGTATATGTTGTAAAATGATAGCAATAAATCTAGTTAACATCATCATCTCACATAAAAAATTGTTTTTTCTTGTGATAAGGACTTTTAAAAAGTATTCTTAGCAATTTTCAAATATGTAATAGGTATTATTCATTGCACAGGTATCCCCCACTTTTTGAAAGTTTGTGTTATGTCCCTACACTTTCACAAAGGACCTACATTAGTACTTGTTTTAACACACTGAAAGAAACCCAAAGAGGATTTTTGCTTTTATGAAAAAAGGCAAAAAGCAAAACTAGTGTCAGCAAGTGTTGATCACAGCACATTCCCCAAGCAGCAAGAGTGGCAGCACCCAGCCCCTTCCCCTGGAGCTACCGTCAGTATCTCACCAGCAAGCTGTGAGCTTCTGTGTCTGTGAGCATCTGTGCTGTATCTGACTTTGTGCGCCCCCCAGCAAGACATGTCCTGTGTTATCGGTAAAGCAAAAGCGAGGTTATTTTGGGGGGCTGGGAACATTCAGACATTTTTCCATATAAGTTAATGGTAACTGCCTCTTTGCTTTATACCATTTTGGCTCATGAAAAATTTCATAGGAATATTCTACTTTCAGATAGCACTTATACTTTACGTAATAAACCTTTTCCCTAACAAACTATTTTTAGATTTTCTGGATATATTTAGCTTGTAACATTTGATCATTATCTCTTTGTCTCTTAGGCACGAGAATATCTGATTAGTCTTGATCCAGAGAATTTGACGAGGTTAGAAAAAATTCAGAGCAGTTTACTGGTGTATTCCATAGAGGATAGCAGTCCACATGTCACGCCAGAAGATTATTCTCAGGTACTGGACTATCTTGTTCTTTCTTCTTACAGATTATTCTTGAAGACTCTTATGTATATTGAAGATGAAAAGATTTTTTGCTGCATGTAGTGTCTTAAAATTTTTACTTTAGTTGTCATATATACATACACCAGATCGAAGCCTATACATAAATAATCTTTTGTAAATTCTCACCTCATTGTTTAGGTAATTTAGATATGTGTTGCACATTGTTTAAAGAAGTATGACTATTGTTTGCATGGACAGAAAATTTACATAGGACACTGGGCTAAAGGTGACACGAGAACCTTCCTGTAACCCATACCAGTGTGCCTTGACATCTTAGTTGGTGAGGTCCTAGGAGTTATACCACTCTTGTAAGTAATTTATTTTGTCATTTGGTTTTATTGACACACTGACTTCAGTGAGTCGTGAGTAGAGAGTAAATGTAGCCTTACTTTGTTTCCTCCCCTGCCCCCCTCTCCCCGGGTAATGTTATCATTTCCTGGGAAACAGTAAAAGGTAGTAGTCATATTTGTAGAAGTCTCTTAGTCTTTTGAAAACACTTAAATTATTTCATTATGGGTTCATCATGATTAAATAATAGAAATAATAAAGGGTTGAAATATCTTGTAGGTCAAAATAACTTTTATAACTTTAGCTGGACTTTTTTAGTAGGAGAGTCATCAAACTTTTTTCTAAAAATTTAATATTTATTTATTTTTGAGAGATACAGAGAGACAGACCAAGAGTGGGGGAGGAGCAGAGAGCAAGGGAGACGCAGAATCTGAAGTAGGCTCCAGGCTCTGAGCTGTCAGCACACAGCTGGACACAGGGTTTAAACTCCCAAATTGCAAGATCAGGACCTGAGCCGAAGTCACACACTCAACCATTGAGCCAGCCAGGTGCCCCCAAACTACTTCTATTTTCAACAATTTTTTTAAATCTTTATTTTTGAGAGAGACAGAGGGTGAGTGGGAGAGGGGCACAGAGAGAGGGAGACACAGAATCCAAAGCAGGCTCCAGGCTCAGCTGTCAGCACATAGATTGATGCGGGTCTCAAACTCATGAACTGTGAGACGATGACCTGAGCTGAAATCATATCCTTCACTTACTGAGCTACCCAGGCACCTTGGGAGAGTCACCATACTTTGTGAGGAAGGATATATTTTAATGTAGTGCTTGAACTTGTAGTCTAGTTAGACATGTATGTAGATTGTAGCCCACTACGTTCATACATACACATAATAGAAGTTTCACAAAATAGTAATTACTTTTACTATCTGTGATAGACTGTGATTTTTATTTTTATTTTGTTCCTTCTTTCTATAATGAATGTTTACTGTGATGTGCTAAATTGTTTTCATGGCTCACGAATGGGCCAAAACCTGTTTAAGAAACAGGCTTAGTGGGATACGAATTCGTGTGTGTGTGTGTGTGTGTGTGTGTGTTTTATTTTTTTTTTTTAACAAATAGTTTATTGTCAAGTTGGTTTCCATATAACACCCAGTGCTCATCCCCATAAGTGCCCTCCATGCCTATCACCCCCCTTCCCTTCTNTCTCTGCCTGACTTATTTCGCTCAGCATAACACCCTCAAGGTCCATCCATGTTGCTACACATGGCCAGATTTCATTCTTTCCATTGCCATGTAGTATTCCATCGTATAGATAAACCACATCTTCTTGATCCATTTGTCCGTTGATGGACACTTACTCTCTTTCCATGTTTTGGCTCTTTTTTTGTTGTTGAGTGTGCTGCTCTGAACATGGGGGTACATGTGCTCCTATGCGTCATCACTCCTATATCCCTTGGGTAAATTCCTAGCAGTGCAATTGCTGGATCATAGGGGCGTTCTATTGTTAATTTTTTGAGGAACCTCCACACCGTTTTCCAGAGGGNTGGATTGTTTCCGTTGCCATGCAGAAGCTTTTAATCTTGATGAAGTCCCAATAGTTCATTTTTGCTCTTAATTCCCTTGCTTTTGGGGATGTGTCAGGTAAGAAATTGTTGCGGTGGAGGTCAAGGAGGTTGTTGCCTGCTTTCTCCTCTGGGGTTTAGATGGTTTCCTCTCTCATGTTAGGTCCTTTATCCATTTTGAGTTTATTTTTGTGTATGGTGTGAGAAAATGATCTAGTTTCATTCTTCTGCATGTTGCTGTCCAGTTCTCCCAACACCATCTGTTAAAAAGGCTGTCTTTTTTCCATTGGATACTCTTTCCTGCTTTGTCAAAGATTAGTTGGCTGTATATGTTTGGGTCCAGTTCTGAGTTCTCAGTTCTATTCCATTGTTCTATGTGTCCATTTTTGTGCGAATACCATACTGTCTTGAAGATGACAGCTTTGTAGTAGAGGCTAAAGTCTGGGATGGTGATGCCTCCTGTTTTGGTGTTCTTCAATATTACTTTGGCCATTCGGGGTCTTTAGTGGTTCCGTACAAATTTGAGAATAGTTTGTTCTAGTTTTGAGAAGTATGCTGGTGCAATTTTGATTGGGATTGCATTGAATGTGTAGATTGCTTTGGTTAGTAAGGACATTTTAACTATATTTACTCTTCAAATCCATGAGCATGGAATGTTTTTCCATTTCTTTGTGTCTTCTTCAATTTCCTTCATAAGTTTTCTATAGTTTTCATCATAGAGATCTCTTATATCCTTGGTTAGGTTTATTCCTAACCAATTGTGAATGGGATCCATTTCTTGATTTCTCTTTCTGTTGCTTCATTGTTGGTGTATAGAAATGCAACCGATTTCTGTATGTTGATTTTGTACCCTTCAACTTTGCTGAATTCTTGGATCAGTTCTAGTAGGCTGGTGGAGTTTGTCGGGTTTTCTATGTAGAGTATCATGTTGTCTGCGAAAAGTGAAAGTTTGACTTCTTCTTTGCCAATCCTGATGCCTTTTATTTCCTTTTGTTGTCTGATGGCTGATGCTAGGACTTCCAGCACTCTGTTAAACAGCAGTGGTGGGAGCGGACACCCTGTCATGTTCCTGATCTCAGGGGGAAGGCTCTCAGGTTTTCCCCATTGAGGTAGATGTTAGCCGAGGGCTTCTCGTAGATGGCTTTTTTTGATGTTTAAATAAGTTTCTTCTATCCCTACTTTCTCGAGCGTCTTTATTAAGAAGAGATGCTGTATTTTGTCAAATGCTTTTTCCACATCTATTGACAGGATCATATGATTTTTGTCTTTTCTTTTGTTGATGTGATGTATCACATTGATTTGCGAATATTGAACCAGCCCACTTGATCTTGGTGCATAATTCTTTTTATCTGCTCTTGAATTTGATTTGCAAGTATCTTGTTGAGCATTTTTGCATCTGTATGTGTCAAGGATATTGGCCTGTAGTTCTCCTTTTTTGCTGGGTCTCTGTCTGGCTTGGGAATCCAAGTGATGCTGGCCTCATTTTATGAGGCCAGAAGTTTTCCTTCAATTTCTATTTTTTGGAATAGTTTGAGAAGAATGGGTATTAATTCTGTTTTAAATGTCTGGTAGAATTCCCCAGGGAAGCCATCTGGCCCAGGGCTCTTATTTGTTGGGAGATTTTTGATAACTGGTACGATTTCCTCACTTGTTATGGGTCTGTACAGGTTTTCTATAGCTTCCGGTGTGAATTTTGGTGTTGAGTGTTTACGAATTTGTCCATTTCTTCTAAGTTGTCCAGTTTGTTGGCATATAATTTTTCATAGTATTCCCTGATAATTGCTCGTCTTTCTGAGGAGTTGGTTGCAATCAGTCCATTTTCATTCATGATTTTGTCTATTTGAGTGCTCTCTCTTTTCTTTTTGAGAAGCCTGGCTAGAGGTTTGTCATTTTTGTTTATTTTTTCAAAAAAACCAACTCTTGGTTTCATTGATCTGTTCAACTGTTTCTTTGGTTTCTATATTGTTTATTTCTGCCCTGATTTTTATTATTTCTCTTCTTTTACTGTGTTTGGGGTGCTCTTGTTGCTCTCCCTCTAGTTGCTTTAGGCGTGCTGTTAGATTTTGGACTTGCGCTTTTTCTAATTACTTGAAATAGGCCTGGAGTGCAATGTACTTTTCTCTTAGGACTGCTTTGCCACATCCCATGGAGTTTGGATTGTTGTGTTCTCATTTTCATTTGTTTCCATGTGTTTTTTAATTTCTTCTCTAATTGCCTGATTGGCCCTTTTGTTCTTTAGGGTGTTCTTTAGCCTCCATGTTTTTGGGGGTTTTCCAGACTTCTGCCTGTGGTTGATTTCGAGTTCCATAGCATTGTGANTATTGTCCTAAATTCTTGTTCAGTTATATTGCTTATGTCTGTTTTGAGCAGTTCTTTAGCTGTCAGTTCTTCCTGGAATTTCTTTAGAGGAGAGCTCTTTCGTTTCGTCAGTTCAGTTAGCTTTCTGTCTCTTGTTAGTTTTAAAAGCTTGTTATGCACTTTGCACCTGTCAGCACTGCTGTACCAAAGAAGGCTCTTTGACTGTCCAGGGCCTGTCTGTTGAGAAAGTGTTCTTTGAATGATATCTCTTGGTCTCGTTGAGACCTTGGTTATTCTATTTTCCTACTCGTTTTGTTATTTGGGACTCTCCACTATGTGTACTTTGGCTTGTTTCAGAGGTAGCCCTGGGGGAGAAAACAGACAGACAAACACACAGGGAACAAAGGCACACAAACGCAGAGACAAATCCAACAAACATGGAAACCGAAAAGGAAAACAAAAAAGTAAAGAGAAAAGAAGGAGGAGGGAAGGCGAATAATAAAAAAAATAAAATACATAAGAAAAAAAGAAGAAAAGGAAAAAAGAAGAAACCCAATAGACAAAGAACAGTTTAAAGCATATAACCGGATTTCCCAGCTACAAATAAATAGCCTGGTATATGCAGCGCTGGTGGAAGAGCATAGAGAAGTGACAGAGCGGGGATAAGGCATAATTGGAAATGAAATGAACAGTCAGAAGGAATAAGGGCTTTTTTTCAAAGAGCGAAAGAGTGGAATATGGTTGGAGAAGAGGAGAAAGAAATGACAGTGGTGTTATCCAGAGAAACTATATAGTCTGATTACTCCAGAGAGAAAGAGATGAGAAGGTAGGTGTAGAATTTACATCTAGAAAATGGATTAAATGTGACTGTTTAAGCAAGCCAGTGAGCAGAATTTATCAGGGCAGTGCTCTGGTAAAAAAAAAAAAAAAGGAAGAAGGGAAGAAGGCAGACCTCTAGCAGGGATGAGCGTGGTGTGATCCAGTGCGTCAGGAGGGAGTCCTGCCTTGGTGGTTGTGGGGAGAAGAGTGGTGGCACTCCAGTCCCTTCTTGTACCAAGCACTGCAACTCACTTTGTTGGGTGTGTAAACTCCTTGTGCCGGGTGCGCAGCCAAGGTGGGCCATGCTCTATATCCCAGGCCAGGCCTCTTTGGTTTCCAGTTCCTGGTCCACGCGCCGCACTGAAATTGCCAGAAACACAAACTGGTAGGCAAGCCCGTCAGGGCAGTCCCAAGCCTCTTGCCTTCCCCCGGGGATTGAGCCAGAAGCCGCTGCTCCTCCAGGTCGGGTTGGCGAGCTAGGAGCAGTTTCATCTGGGGGTTGCCTGGGATGAGTGCTTCCCGCCCAGGGTCACCTGGAGAGCAGAAAACCGGGTCTCTCTGTGTCTTGTCGCTTGAAACACGAACTCGCGGGGAAATCTCCCAGTTTTAAACCCTTCGCCTCCCCTCTAGGCATCGAGCCGAGCCAGAAGCACAAAGGCGCAGATGCTGCGTGTTCTCTCCAGGTCAAGTTGGCGCGCAGGGAGCAGTTTCCCTGGGAATAGCCTGGGATGAGTGTGTCCCGCCTAGGGTCTGCTGGGGAGCAGGCATCTGGGTCCCTCTGTGTCCTGAGTGGAGGTTTTTCTGTTCCCCAGCAAGGGACAGTGTCTTGGGCAGTTTCGGCCACTCTCTTTCCCCTCTAAACTCCCCGCAGAGGGGATCACCCCCGTCCCTCTGTGTCTCTGGTCCCCGCCCGATTTTATCTTCCCCAGTTTGCACTCACGCTAGAAGGTTTTCTCAGGGGACTCTCTCCTTTTCCTCCCAAATTTCTGGATTCTGTAAGGGTTTCTATGGTTTCAGGCCTTCTTCATATGAGCTATGGGGGCGAGTGCAATGTCCGTAGTTCCCTACTTTTCCGCCATCTTGCCCCCTCTTTGAGATATGAATTCTTGAAATATTTTTCTTGTAACTAGACTCTGATGACTAAATTTATCACAGCTTTTAGATTATTCAAGTTGCAAAAGCTTTATCTTTTCCCTTCGAAGTTCAGTAAACTCCCGTGAGTATTTTACCAGCCCTCTATTTTGTGGTAGGATTTCTTGAGATTTTGAGAAATATCTAAAAACAGGGCTGGAAATGGTATGATCTCTTGAGTATAATTATTATTTTATTAAATTTGGTTTACCTGAAGAGGAAAAGTAGGAGTGTGTGTGTGTGTGTGTGTGTGTGTGTACACACACATGCTTAAGACAATAATTCTTATATACCTCTTAATATAAAATTCCCTTAATTTTAAAACATTGAATTTGTTTTAGGTAACTGCAATGATTCTTGTAGGAGATCCAACAGTACGCTGGGGAGACAAATCTTATAATTTGGTTTCTTTTTCCAATGGAATATTTGGCTGTAGTTGTGATGTAAGTAAACTACTAAAGTTATTTTTCCTTTCAATTGTTGAGGTTAATTTAATGGCAATAAACTATAGTCATTAGGCTGTGCTGTGGTCATATAAACACTTGTATAGTTCTATGACATTATACTAAAAGGCTTAGAAATTCCAGTGAAGACAGAGTATAGGACAAGTTACTTTTATTTGTAGTAAGTCTGTTAGTTTGATGTGTATCTGCAAAGTGGAATTTGAATGTATTTTATGTAGTTATGTATTTTAAAGAATTTTGAAGCTCCTTAAGTCCACTGTTACCTGTTGGTTGAGAATTACAACCTATCTTAAAAGATACACCATTGGAGCTCCTGAGTGGCTCAGTAGGTTAAGACTTCGGCTCAGGTCATGATCTCGTGATTTGTGAGTTCAAACCCCACATTAGGCTCCATACTGACAGCTCAGAGCCTGGAGTCTGCTTTGTATTTTGTGTCTTCCTCTCTCTCTCTGCCCCTAGTCTCCTCACACTCTGTCTCTGTCAAAAATAAAAATAATAAAAACATTGAAAACAAATTTAAAAAGAGATAGCATTATGTGTATGTTCTGTGCACAGAGATATATGCAGATGTATTTCTAGATTTACCCAGAATTTTTAAACTGTTTTCCTAAAATGGAAAAAAATGGAAAAAAAATAAATGATCTGTGGAACATGTATTTACACAATAGATATCAAAGTGTCTGTGCTTCTACCATTTTTTTGCCTTCTTCATAAAAATGTTTCTCTTATTCTCCTATGATCATCTTTTTTTAAAAAATTTTTTTGCATTTATTTATTTTTGAGAGACAGAGACAGAGTGAGTGGGGGAGGGGCAGAGAGAGAAGGAGATACAGAATCCGAAGCAGGCTTCAGGTCTGAGCAAGTGTTCAGCACAGAGCCCGATGTGGGGCTTGAACCCACAAACTGTGAGATCATGACCTGAGCTGAAGCCGGACACTTAACTGACTGAGCCGCCCAGGCTCCCCTCCTGTGATCATCTTTATTAGCTCTACTTTGCCATTTTCTGATGGCCATTCAAGAAGTCTATGAACTAATAAAATTTAAAAAATCAGAGTTGCAGTATACACTTGTAATTTTATTGTAAGACCTTTCATAAAGTATGTAATATGCTATAAAATAGTATGAGGTAGATTGTTTTTGGTGGCCTTCCTCCAGAAGCATTTAGCCACTATACAATATTAAAAAGACCTGTTATATTGATCTGGGTTCAATAATTGTGTTAATCAGTATTCAGTTCTGGGTGATAGAAACCTAAATTGTATTGGCATTAGCTTAAGAAGGTATTTGTTGGCATAGGGGTACAGCTGAACTTAGGTAAGGCCAACTTCTGATGTCCAAATGCTTTTATTAGAAATTCCCCTCTCCATTTGTAGGCACTACTTCCTGTGTTTGACTTCATCTTCAAGTAGACTATCCCATGTGGTCACTGTACCCAAAATGTCTTGTCTTCACATTCACAGCTACCTTCATAGATTAGTGTTCTCCATGCAAATGGCCAGCACACCAAATGCCCTCCCCTACCCCACCTCAGCTGCCCCAGTGGTTCCATCAAAAGTCCTGGGAATAATGCTCACTGGTTGTGATTGGCCTTTGTCTGACAAGTACCCATTCTGAGGAATCAGGTGCTTTGATTTGTGTGGACTGGATCACCTGTTAAACCTTGAAACCTAGAGGGTAGAATCATTCTCATTCAAACCACCACAGAGTGTGTGGTAGTTGCCTACAGAAAAATAAATCTCAGAAGAAGAAGAGGTTGGTGAGCAGGTAATAAAACTAGATGTTTATTATAGTACCTCATGAGAGTGCAAGTGTGCTATGAGGCACTTTAAAGATTTCTTGTCTGTCCTCTTCCTTAGAGTTCATTGTTGACAAAATACTTGTTAATTGCTTCCATTTTCTTGAGTTCTTTAGTTTATTCTTGACTTAGTCTGGTTTATATCCTCACTATTCCCCAGAAACTATCCTTCGTAAAGTAACTTACTACTTACGAGTGTCTTCCTCTATTTATCTTTGACTTGTCTGGTGCAGTTAATTACCCTCTTCATTCATATTCTGACACTGCCTCCATCTTAACAGTCTTTTCCTATATACTGATTCTGACCTTAATATTCGTCTCATTGTTCCCTCTTGTGTGTATTCTCTTCCCTGGCTTAATAGTTTCATTGACCATTTATATATGGATGGGTAGCTTGCAGTTACTCTTTTTTTTTTTTTTTTTTCCAAGTTTTTACTTAAATTCCAGTTAACATACAGTGTACTATTAGTTTCAGATGTACAATGTGGTGATTGAGTACTTACATAGAATACCTGGTACTCCTTTCAAGTGCCCTCCTTAATACCCATCACGTATTTCACCTATCCCCTCACCTACCTCCCCTCTGGTAACCAGCAGATTGTTCGCCATAGTTAAGAGTCTATTTCTTGGCTTGCTTCTCTTTTTTCCCTATGATCATTTTGTTTGTTTGTTTCTTAAATTCTAATGCGAGTAAAATCATATGGTCTTTGTCTTTTCTCTATTTGGCATAGCATGATACTCTCTAGCTCCATCCATGTTGTTCCAAATGGCAAGATTTCATTTTTTTTATGGCAGAGTAATATTCTATTGTATATGTATACCACATCTTCTTTATTCATTCATCTGCCAGTGCAGCAGTTAGTGTTTTCTAGTTTATACCTATTCTCATTCTGAGAATTTTATTTTATTATATATTGTTCAAACTGGATGTTATATTGTTCCATAAGATTAAATTATTCTCATCATCAGGAACTCATTTTACTTTACTTTCTCAACTTTTAGCCCTCAAATCCCTCCAAAAAAACCACCTTGCACTACTTTGATTTTTATTAATAGCACTAAACTCTTGCTATTGGCTCAAATTCAAGATGAAAATAACTTTAAGGGTTTTTTTAAATCTCTAAATGAAGAATATTGGTCCCATAATAAATACATATCAGCACCAATGAGATGTTTTCTTGTAGTAAGTGTATGGACATGCTTAATGTATGTCAATTAATACCCACTTATTTATAAAATTGATCTGATTATCTTCCCATGATAATCTGCTTTTAAAATTCCATGTAGGTTTCCTTTGTAACCTGAGATGATTACAGAAAAAGCAATTAATTTAACCTAGTAAAACATCATTAATAAAGTGTATGCGGTTGACCTTTGAATAACATAGGTTTCAACTGTGTGGGTTCAGTTAAATACGTGGATTTTTTTAAAGTATATATTTATTTTTTTAAAGTATTTATTTTATATTGTGATTGAAAAATAAGATAGAGGTTGCCGAATGACTAAAAGTGAAGGCAAGGTAGAGGAGAGATGCTGGGAAGACTGGAACAGCAGGCCTCCTCCGCGCTCCTGGGTCCTCACCTCACTACCTGTGCAAAGTTTGGTTCACTGAGGTCTTGAACTGAAAGGAGCAGAAGACCTGGCTCTGGAGAGGGATTCGCAGTGAAGTGACAAGGCCCGTCATTGTCCACAGTTGGCCGAGAACCACAGACCAATAATCTGCACTCCCTCCGACCCTCGCCATGGGTCCAGGAGAATATCTGGGGCAGGATAGCACCAGGCAAGAACCTGGGCTGCAGAGCTCAGGGCAGGAAGGAGCGCTGTCTGAGGTGCTGAAAGTTTTCTGAGGTAGAGAATAATAATGCTGGGAGCCTTTTGCCAGCACTTCCCACAAGCAGAAACTGAGTTAGAACCATGCAGAGGGGTCAGGGGGCAGGGGGAGCAAGCAACCTAGAGAGAAGAGTAACAGTGCTCTCCCTTCTCCCAAGTTCTCTCCCTTCCCCTGGATTCTGCTTGGAAGGAGGTTTCCTGCATTCCTGGGTAGCTTTGCTAGCTTTGGGTGGGAATGAGATGTGTGATGCCTTGTTCTACTAATGTACTATACAGTAAATGTATTTCCTCATCCTTCGGCTTTTCTTAACGTTTTATTTCCTCTTATATTTATTCTAAGAATATAGATATAATACTTCTAACACAGAACATGTTAATTGACTGTTTATGTTATTGGCAAGACTTCTGGTCAACAGTAATTAAGTTCTGGGTAGTGAAAAGTTATATATGGATTTTTGATGGCATGAGAGGTCAGTGTTGTTCAAAGGTCATCTCTGTACTCCAAAAGCTGGTCTATTCTATATCCAAAGCCATGTCGCTGCTGTATTCCATTGGTACCTAAATATATACTTTTGTGATTATAGTAGTTAATTACATTTCCCTTTTGGGATTTAAAATCCTGGGATCAACTATTTTGTCTTTTCTATATAGGCTTTGTTATAGGGCTTTGTGAAGGGCACATAGGGAAGCATATACTAAACACTTACTAAATAATAACACCAGTTAGTGAGGATTGCTGTGGTCCAGGTTCTGTAGTAAGTACTTTATAAGCATTATTAAAATTATCTTTCTCACTAATTCTATGATTATTATCCCCACTAACGGATGAGGCACATAACTTAAAAAATTAAATACCTTTTCAACAGTTACACAACTAGGAAATGGTCGAGTTTAGACTCAGAATCAAAACCCTCATTCGTAAACAGTATGTTACATATATTGTCTCCACGTAAAATTTTTTTTTTAAGTTAAAACTGTATGAGCAAATAAAACATCACAAAAGCATTTGAAATTTTCATAGTTCCTGACTTTTTAAAAAATTCATGCTAAGCTTTCTACTATGAGATGGGTAGGTAGAATTATAAGTCAAAGAGACTTTTATCCTTAAGTCTTGCTTTTTCTTACTGGCTCCAGTAAAATAGTTAGAAATTTATAGTATTGTCTCAAATGAAACAGTATGTGATACCTGTAAGAAAATTATTTGTAAAGTTTCAAGATGCAGTTAGAAAACGTGCTTGTCAATGATCTGTGAGTCTTGTTATGGGTTGCTGATGGATGGGATGCTGATGGGTGGGATGAGTTGTTGGTGCATCTTGTTCTGACCTCCCTCAAGAGCCTTTCCTCATGTTGTGGCTGCTCTTTAGTTGGTAGCAGTATTCATTCTGTACTTCTAGGCTCCACTGGGCCGTTACAGAGGGCAGCAGATCTCTCTAATGTTGGGGTGATACTTAATACACCTAATTACTCCCTCTGAAACTGGCCCAAGTGTGCTCAGTTCATATCTTAAGCTTCCCATCTTTGTCTCCAAGGCTGGTAGTGCCACATTCAACTTATTAATAGTAACTGTTTAATGTTAAGTGATAGCAGTAGCATGGAGGAAAAATAAAACTATCTGATGTAATTGTCAAAGGACGTGGAGAAAAGAAGGCTTGAGATTTGTCCTCCACAGTAAATGATGGAAAAATTCACTAGCTGCAGTTTTTTTCTCTTAATATAGTTGTCAAACCCATAATACTCCTGTAACTCAGCCCATCTTGCCAGCATTCCCTAAACATTGAGAATTATTTCCGCCACATCTGAGCACTTGTGTAGACATAAACACCAAATCGTTAATGCTTTTTGACACTCAACATAGTGGCCTATGTCCATGCTCAGTTTGCCTTGAGAAAGTCCACCATCTTCATTTGCATTTTGCACAGTGCTCTTAAGCACTGCACACATACACTTGCTTTCATTTCCAATATGGATAGCATTACCTAAGGAGCTCTAATTAGGTGGTGGCAATTTTAAATTTTTCTTTCACAGCAGATAAAATATAGCAGTTATTTATTATGCTGTAGGATAGCCATATCTTATTAGGCGAGGCATATTTGAATTTTGCAGCTTATTCTGTATTAAAAATGAAGGGCAGAGAAATTGAAAATGAAATATTGGGTCAAGTTTTAAGTTGACATAAAGTATTCAGCATCTTACATATTTTCATTTTAGCATTCTCCTTTTGATGCAATGGTTATGGTAAACATCAGCCATTATGTTGATGAGAAAATTTTAGAGAATGAAGGAAGATGGAAGGTATGTTAGAAAAAATATTTCATCCTTTTTTCCTAATAGTTTTTTATTGAACATTTTTAAGTCTTCCCTATTTTCAGGGTTCAGAAAAAGTACGAAATATATCACTTCCAGAGGAGCTCGTTTTCACTGTGGATGATAAAATACTAAACAACATTAATCAGGCTGAAGCCCAATATCTCAAGCAGGTAGATTTTTTTTAACTTTTTTCTTAGAAACTAATGCTTTGTCTTTTAACTATCATATGTAAGAATTTGGCTACCATCCAAGCATGACAACATAAAGCATTTTAAATTAATAGCTTTGATACCTTTATTTTTTTATATTGAATGATTAATGCAAATGATGATTTGGTTATCTTTGGGGTATTCTTATGTGATTTTTCACTTTTCCCGTATAATTTTTTTTGTTAGGCATCTGATCTGCAGATTGTGGCATATGCCTTTACATCTTTTGGTAAAAAACTAACCAAGAAGAAGAGGCTTCACCCTGATACATTTGTTCAGCTTGCACTTCAGCTGGCCTATTACAGACTTCATGGACGGTGAGGACCATTCATTTTCCATTTTCAGAATCTTGAAGTCCAAGGGTATATCTGTACCTTGGAATAAGCTATTCCATCCTAACTCCCCAGTGTTTTTCCTGACTTTTCAAGTAGCACTGTGTCCTAACTAGGACTTCCATTATCAGTATATGAGGAGTTTTGATCTGTGACTCTTTCACAGTCTTGTTTTTTCATAACCTTAATACTTATCAGATGTCTGCTTTCTTCTACAAGGGGTTTTCTGTTCCTTGGAATTTAAATCATGTGGTTTTCTTGTAGCCTCAGTTTCCTGATGGGTTCATGATTTAATAGATTATCCAGTCTTTACTAATTTTTAGGATTGGAGAAATGGTATGTTGTGACTTAGTACATCGTAAGCAGAAGTAGAAGCTCTTTGATTGTGCTTTTTACAAATCCAGTCTGAAGGGCACTGGGGTGGCTCAGTCAGTTAAGTGCCTGACTATTTTGGTTTTGGGCTCTAGTCATGATCTCACTGTTAGTGAGTTTTAAAGCCCTCCATCGGGGTATGCGCTGACACTGTGGAGCCTGCTTGGGATTCTGTCTCTTTTCTCTGTCCCTTCCCCACTCCTGTTCTCTTCTCTCTCAAAATAAATAAAACTTAAAAAACAAATCGAGGGACACCTGGGTGGTTCAGTCGCCTGAGTGTCTGGCTCTTGATTTCGGCTCAGGTCATGATCTCTTGGCTTTTGAGTCTGAGCCCTGCGTCAGGCGCTGTGCTGACAGCTCAGAGCCTGGAGCCTGCTTCGGATTCTGTGTCTCCCTCTCTCTCTGCCCCTCCCCCACTCACACGCTCATGCTCATGTGCCCGCACTCACTCTCGCTCTCTCTCAAAACTAAGCATTAAAAAAAAAAAAATCCAGTNCTTCTACAAGGGGTTTTCTGTTCCTTGGAATTTAAATCATGTGGTTTTCTTGTAGCCTCAGTTTCCTGATGGGTTCATGATTTAATAGATTATCCAGTCTTTACTAATTTTTAGGATTGGAGAAATGGTATGTTGTGACTTAGTACATCGTAAGCAGAAGTAGAAGCTCTTTGATTGTGCTTTTTACAAATCCAGTCTGAAGGGCACTGGGGTGGCTCAGTCAGTTAAGTGCCTGACTATTTTGGTTTTGGGCTCTAGTCATGATCTCACTGTTAGTGAGTTAAAGCCCTCCATCGGGATATGCGCTGACACTGTGGAGCCTGCTTGGGATTCTGTCTCTTTTCTCTGTCCCTTCCCCACTCCTGTTCTCTTCTCTCTCAAAATAAATAAAACTTAAAAAACAAATCGAGGGACACCTGGGTGGTTCAGTCGCCTGAGTGTCTGGCTCTTGATTTCGGCTCAGGTCATGATCTCTTGGCTTTTGAGTCTGAGCCCTGCGTCAGGCGCTGTGCTGACAGCTCAGAGCCTGGAGCCTGCTTCGGATTCTGTGTCTCCCTCTCTCTCTGCCCCTCCCCCACTCACATGCTCATGCTCATGTGCCCGCACTCACTCTCGCTCTCTCTCAAAACTAAGCATTAAAAAAAAAAAAATCCAGTCTGAGAATATGTGTCCTCTTATTTTTTTTCTTTTTTCTTTTTGAACAAGCATGCTGCATGCAATCATGGGAAAGGGCAGAGGGAGAGACACAGAGAATCTTAAGGAGACTCCACACCCAGCTCAGAGCCCAATGTGGATGGAGCTCCATCTCATGAGTAGGAGGTCATGACCTGAGCCAAAATCAAGAGTGGGACATTCAGCCAACTGAGCCACCCAGGGGCTCCAAAAGTACGTGTCTTTAAAATGGGATATGTAGGTCATTTATATTTAATATAATTGTCAGTAAGGTTAGGTTTAAGTCTACCATATTGCTGTTTCTTTTTATCATATCTGATTTTTGTTCTTTTTCATCTTCTTTTGAACTCATTTTTTTTTTTCAATTGTTCCATTTTATCTCCATTGTCAGATGTACTGTTTTGTTTTGCTTTTAATAGTTGCACTGGGGTTTGTAAAGTTCATCTTTAACTTATCAGAGTCTACCTTTAAATAACATTTTCCATTTGAAGTATGATGTAAGAACCTTAAAAAAGAACACTTCTGTTTTGATTCTCCCATCTTTTGTGCTGCTGTTGTCATACATTATATTTCTTCATGTTATAAGCCTCACGATACACTGTTACTATTTGCCTTAAGCAGTTGCTGTATCTTTTTTTAATGTGGTGAAATATATATAAAATAAAATTTGCCATTGTAGCCCCATTTTTAAGTGTATGATATAGTAGCATTACTTACATTTATAATGTTATGCAACCATCACAACTGTCTGTTGGCAGAATTTTTTCATTGCCACAAACAGAAATTCTGTACCCATTGAGCAATAATTTATCATTCCTCCTGTTGCCTCAGCCCCTGGTAATCTTTAATCTACTTTTGTTCTCTATGAACTTGCCTGTTTTTATACATATTTTCTGTAAGTGGAATCATAGAATATTTGTCTTTTTGTATCTGATTTATTTAACATAGGATAATGTTTCCAAGGTTCATCCATATTGTACAATCAGAACTTTATTCTTTTTTATGGCTAAATAGTATTTCATTATGTGGGTATACCACATTTTGTTCCATTCATCTGTTGATGGACACTTGGGTTGTTCCCGTGTTTTAGCTCTTGTGCATAATGCTGTTGTACACATTCACGTACAAGTATCTGTTTTGAGTCCCTGTTTTAATTTCTTTTGAGTCTGTACCTAGGAATGGAATTGCTGGGTTGTGTGATAAATCTCTTTTACTTTTTGAGCACCTGCCAGACTATATTCTACCATGGCTGTACCATTTTACATTCCCACTGGCAATATACAAGGGTTCCAATTGCTCCACATCCTTGCCAACACTTATTTTTTTTCATTTAAAAAATTATTTTTATTTTGTGACGTAGTATCTCATGGTGGTTTTTATTTGTATTTCCCTATTGGACTAATGAGGTTGTGTAGCTTTTTGTATGTTAATTAGCCATTTGTATGTCATCTTTGGCAAACTGTAACAGTCCTTTGTACATTTTTCAACTGGGTTGTCATTTTGTTGTTGAATCGTAAGAGTTCTTTATTCTGGATATGAAATCCTTATCAGATCCGTGATTTGGAAATATTTCCTCCCATTCTCTGGGTTTCCTTTGATGCACAAAGTTTTAAATTTTGAAGCCCAGTTTATCTTTTTTTTTTTCATTTCATTTGTTGCCTGTGCTCTTGATGTCAGATTCAAGAAATCGTTGCCAAATCCAATATCATGAATTTTCCACTTACATTATCTTCTACGAGTTTTATAGTTTGAGTTCTTGATATCTTTGATTCATTTTGAGTTAATTTTTATGCATAGTGTGTGGTAAAGTTCCAATGTCATTCTTTTGCAAGTGGATACCCAGTTTTCCCAGCATTATGTGTTGAAGAGACTGTTAATTGAATGGTCTTGATGTTCTTGTTTAAAATAAATTGATTATAGATGTAAGGGTTTAATTTTGGGCTTTCAGTTCTACTCCATTGGTCTGTATGTCTCTTCTTATATCAATATTATACTATTTTGATTATGGTAGGTTTGTAATAAGTTTTGAAATCTGAACGTGAGTCCTTCACCTTTGTTCTTCTTTGCAAGATTGTAATGGCTGTTCTTGGCTCTTCTTGAAAGTCCATATTAATGGACTTCATTTTTCCATATGTGCAGAAATGTTGGAGTTTTAAATCTGTAGACTGCTTTGGGTAGTATTGTCACCTTAATAATAATAAGTCAGTCCATGAACACAGGGTTCCTTTCTAGTTATTTACGTTTTTAAAAATTTCTCCAAGCAGTGGTTTGTAGTTTCTAGGGTACAGTGTTTTTGCCTTTTTGGTTAAGTTTAATCTTGAGTATTTTATTATTTTTGATGCTATTGTAAATGGAATTGTCTTAATTTTCTTTTCAAATCATTAATTGCTAGTGTATGGAAATGAAGCTAATTTTTGTGTTTTAGTTTTGTATCTTTAAACTTGGCCAGGGGTGCCTGGGTGGCTCAGTCTGTTGAGCATTCTACTTTGGCTCCCGTCATGATCTCATGGTTAGTGAGTTTGAGCTCTATGTCAGGCTCTGTGCTGACAGCTCAGAGGGTGGAGACTACTTTGGATTCTGTGACTCCCCCTCTCTCTGCCCCTTCCCTGTTCACGCTCACTTGCATGCGTTTCTCTCTCTCTCTCACAAAAATAAACAAACATTAAAAAATAAATAAACTTTCCTCTGTTTTTGTGGGCTCTTTGGGGTTTTCTAAATAAGAGATCATGTTATCTGTGCATAGAGATAGTTTTGCTTTTTTCTTTCCAATTTGGGTACCTTTCATTTCTTTTGTCCTGGCTAGAACACCCAGTACCATGCTGAATCATTCTTATCTTTTTGCTCCTTTGAGATGAAAAGTTTTTAGTCTTTCATTATTGAGTACGATGTTAGCTGTAAGTTTTTCATAAATGCCCTTGATCATACTGAGCAAGTTTCTTTCTATGCCTAGTATATTGAGCGTTTTTATGGAGAGTGCTAGATTTTGTCAAACACTTTTCTGTCTCAATTACTGTAGGACTTATACTTCATTCTAATAATAAGGTGTATTATATTGATTTTTATTTGTTGAACCACGCCTACATTCCTAGGATATATTCCATTTAAGCATGGTGTATTGTCCTTCTCATATGCTGCTAAATTTGGTTTGCTAGTAATTTGAGGATTTTTGCATCTATATTCATAAAGGGATAATGTTCTATAGTATGTTCTTGTAGTGGTCTTTTTTTTAGGTTTTTATTTAAATTCCAGTTAGTTAACACAGTGTAATACTAGTTTCTGGTGTATAATTTAGTGATTCAAAGCTTCTGTACAATACCAATGCTTATCACTTAGCTTATCACAATAAGTGCACTCCTTAATCTCCATCTACTCACCAATCTCCCCTCTGGTAGGTTCTCTATAGTTAAGTTTTTTTTTTTCCTTGATTTGCCTCTCTTTTTTTCCTCCTTTTGCTTGGTGGTTTTGTTTCTTAAATTCCGCATATGAGTAAGATCATATGATTTTTGTCTTTCTCTAATTGGCTTATTACACTTAATACATTCAAGCTCCATCCACATCATTGTAAATGGCACAATTTCATTTTTTTGATGACTGAGTAATATTCCATTGTATATATATACCATATCTCCTTTATCCATTCATCTGTCAGTGAATGTTTGGGCTCTTTCCATAATTTGGCTTTTGTAGATAATGCTGCTATACACATTGGCGTGCATATATCCCTTTGAGTTAGACTTCTTGTATTCTGTGGGTAAATACCTAGTAGTACTCTGCTGAGGTTGTAGTTAGAGTGTCATTCAGCTCTTTCCTCATCTGAAGGTATGCCTCAGAAGGGATCTGCTTCCAGGCTTACTCATGTGATTATTAGCAGGTATTCCTTCCTTCCAGGCTGTTTTCCAGAGGCCTCCCTCAGTTTCTCACCACCTGGGCCTCACTGTAGGGCACCTTCCAGCATGGCAACTGGTGTTCGTCATATTGAGGAAGTGAGAGTATTGACATCTCTTTGTAACCTTATTTCAGAAATGACATCTTACCACTTTTGTCCTCTTCTTTTTAGTAGGAGCAAATCATGAGGTCCATCTCACACTCAAATTGAGGAGCTACACCAGAGCATAAGTAACAGGAGGCAGGAATCACTGGGGGTATATCTTATAGGCCACCTACCACAGACACGCCAATGTACATAATCTCGGAGCAGCCAAACCTTGGAAACAGACCATATTATACCAAGCCCTGTTGATTAGAGTATTTTTTTGCTCTTTGATACTGAAAGTAGTCTCTTTGTTATTGAAAGTCTCAACTAAGGTCTGTCTTGTAGAACTTAGTCTCTAACCAAAGCCAGCTTTATTAGGTAAGCTTTCTTTGTGATGATATTTGAGCATCTTCTTTCTTATGACACGTTCTGTTATTTTCATTTTGCCTTGTAGCCCTGGCAGCTGCTATGAAACTGCTATGACCAGATACTTTTATCATGGCCGCACAGAGACTGTGCGATCATGTACAATAGAAGCAGTCAGGTGGTGCCAGTCCATGCAGGATCCGTCTACTAGTGTGAGTATTTGAAAAGAAAAAAATTCATAGTATTTATTTAAAGGACCCTTAGCCCTTGAATGACTAACTCCTTGGCTTCAGTTCTCCTGAGTAAGTAAAATACTTTAAGATATTTTTTCTGAGGTTTTTGAAGCATTCATTCATTTGCCAATGACGTATATACTTGGAAGAATATGAAACAGGAAAGACCTAAGAAGAAGCCCATTTGTGTCACTTTCTAGGCAAAATTACTTCCCTTCCTTCCTTCCTCTTTCAAGATTTTATTTAAATTCAAATGAGTTCATGTATAGTGTAGTATTGGTTTCAGGAGTAGAATTTAGTGATTCATCACTTACATACAGTGCTCATCACAACATGCCCTCCATAATGCCCATCCTCCATTTTGCACATCTCACCCCCCATCTGCTCTCCTACAACCTTCAGTTCTCTATAGTTAAGAGTCTGTTACAGTTTGCCTCCATTTCTGATTTTATCTTATTTTTCCTTCTTTTCCCCTGTTTTGCTCTGTTTTATTTCTTAAATTCCATATATATGAGTGAAATCATATGGTATGTCTTTCTCTTATTTTTTTTTTAGCGTAATACATTCTAGTTTCATCCATGTTGTTACAAATGGAGAGTTTGTTCTTTTTGAAGGCTGAATATTCCTGTGTGTGTGTGTGTGTGTGTGTG
>NW_027530502.1:1445675-1531378 GCF_008692635.1 Crocuta crocuta
AAAAAACCACCTTGCACTACTTTGATTTTTATTAATAGCACTAAACTCTTGCTATTGGCTCAAATTCAAGATGAAAATAACTTTAAGGGTTTTTTTAAATCTCTAAATGAAGAATATTGGTCCCATAATAAATACATATCAGCACCAATGAGATGTTTTCTTGTAGTAAGTGTATGGACATGCTTAATGTATGTCAATTAATACCCACTTATTTATAAAATTGATCTGATTATCTTCCCATGATAATCTGCTTTTAAAATTCCATGTAGGTTTCCTTTGTAACCTGAGATGATTACAGAAAAAGCAATTAATTTAACCTAGTAAAACATCATTAATAAAGTGTATGCGGTTGACCTTTGAATAACATAGGTTTCAACTGTGTGGGTTCAGTTAAATACGTGGATTTTTTTAAAGTATATATTTATTTTTTTAAAGTATTTATTTTATATTGTGATTGAAAAATAAGATAGAGGTTGCCGAATGACTAAAAGTGAAGGCAAGGTAGAGGAGAGATGCTGGGAAGACTGGAACAGCAGGCCTCCTCCGCGCTCCTGGGTCCTCACCTCACTACCTGTGCAAAGTTTGGTTCACTGAGGTCTTGAACTGAAAGGAGCAGAAGACCTGGCTCTGGAGAGGGATTCGCAGTGAAGTGACAAGGCCCGTCATTGTCCACAGTTGGCCGAGAACCACAGACCAATAATCTGCACTCCCTCCGACCCTCGCCATGGGTCCAGGAGAATATCTGGGGCAGGATAGCACCAGGCAAGAACCTGGGCTGCAGAGCTCAGGGCAGGAAGGAGCGCTGTCTGAGGTGCTGAAAGTTTTCTGAGGTAAAGAATAATAATGCTGGGAGCCTTTTGCCAGCACTTCCCACAAGCAGAAACTGAGTTAGAACCATGCAGAGGGGTCAGGGGGCAGGGGGAGCAAGCAACCTAGAGAGAAGAGTAACAGTGCTCTCCCTTCTCCCAAGTTTTCTCCCTTCCCCTGGATTCTGCTTGGAAGGAGGTTTCCTGCATTCCTGGGTAGCTTTGCTAGCTTTGGGTGGGAATGAGATGTGTGATGCCTTGTTCTACTAATGTACTATACAGTAAATGTATTTCCTCATCCTTCGGCTTTTCTTAACGTTTTATTTCCTCTTATATTTATTCTAAGAATATAGATATAATACTTCTAACACAGAACATGTTAATTGACTGTTTATGTTATTGGCAAGACTTCTGGTCAACAGTAATTAAGTTCTGGGTAGTGAAAAGTTATATATGGATTTTTGATGGCATGAGAGGTCAGTGTTGTTCAAAGGTCATCTCTGTACTCCAAAAGCTGGTCTATTCTATATCCAAAGCCATGTCGCTGCTGTATTCCATTGGTACCTAAATATATACTTTTGTGATTATAGTAGTTAATTACATTTCCCTTTTGGGATTTAAAATCCTGGGATCAACTATTTTGTCTTTTCTATATAGGCTTTGTTATAGGGCTTTGTGAAGGGCACATAGGGAAGCATATACTAAACACTTACTAAATAATAACACCAGTTAGTGAGGATTGCTGTGGTCCAGGTTCTGTAGTAAGTACTTTATAAGCATTATTAAAATTATCTTTCTCACTAATTCTATGATTATTATCCCCACTAACGGATGAGGCACATAACTTAAAAAATTAAATACCTTTTCAACAGTTACACAACTAGGAAATGGTCGAGTTTAGACTCAGAATCAAAACCCTCATTCGTAAACAGTATGTTACATATATTGTCTCCACGTAAAATTTTTTTTTTAAGTTAAAACTGTATGAGCAAATAAAACATCACAAAAGCATTTGAAATTTTCATAGTTCCTGACTTTTTAAAAAATTCATGCTAAGCTTTCTACTATGAGATGGGTAGGTAGAATTATAAGTCAAAGAGACTTTTATCCTTAAGTCTTGCTTTTTCTTACTGGCTCCAGTAAAATAGTTAGAAATTTATAGTATTGTCTCAAATGAAACAGTATGTGATACCTGTAAGAAAATTATTTGTAAAGTTTCAAGATGCAGTTAGAAAACGTGCTTGTCAATGATCTGTGAGTCTTGTTATGGGTTGCTGATGGATGGGATGCTGATGGGTGGGATGAGTTGTTGGTGCATCTTGTTCTGACCTCCCTCAAGAGCCTTTCCTCATGTTGTGGCTGCTCTTTAGTTGGTAGCAGTATTCATTCTGTACTTCTAGGCTCCACTGGGCCGTTACAGAGGGCAGCAGATCTCTCTAATGTTGGGGTGATACTTAATACACCTAATTACTCCCTCTGAAACTGGCCCAAGTGTGCTCAGTTCATATCTTAAGCTTCCCATCTTTGTCTCCAAGGCTGGTAGTGCCACATTCAACTTATTAATAGTAACTGTTTAATGTTAAGTGATAGCAGTAGCATGGAGGAAAAATAAAACTATCTGATGTAATTGTCAAAGGACGTGGAGAAAAGAAGGCTTGAGATTTGTCCTCCACAGTAAATGATGGAAAAATTCACTAGCTGCAGTTTTTTTCTCTTAATATAGTTGTCAAACCCATAATACTCCTGTAACTCAGCCCATCTTGCCAGCATTCCCTAAACATTGAGAATTATTTCCGCCACATCTGAGCACTTGTGTAGACATAAACACCAAATCGTTAATGCTTTTTGACACTCAACATAGTGGCCTATGTCCATGCTCAGTTTGCCTTGAGAAAGTCCACCATCTTCATTTGCATTTTGCACAGTGCTCTTAAGCACTGCACACATACACTTGCTTTCATTTCCAATATGGATAGCATTACCTAAGGAGCTCTAATTAGGTGGTGGCAATTTTAAATTTTTCTTTCACAGCAGATAAAATATAGCAGTTATTTATTATGCTGTAGGATAGCCATATCTTATTAGGCGAGGCATATTTGAATTTTGCAGCTTATTCTGTATTAAAAATGAAGGGCAGAGAAATTGAAAATGAAATATTGGGTCAAGTTTTAAGTTGACATAAAGTATTCAGCATCTTACATATTTTCATTTTAGCATTCTCCTTTTGATGCAATGGTTATGGTAAACATCAGCCATTATGTTGATGAGAAAATTTTAGAGAATGAAGGAAGATGGAAGGTATGTTAGAAAAAATATTTCATCCTTTTTTCCTAATAGTTTTTTATTGAACATTTTTAAGTCTTCCCTATTTTCAGGGTTCAGAAAAAGTACGAAATATATCACTTCCAGAGGAGCTCGTTTTCACTGTGGATGATAAAATACTAAACAACATTAATCAGGCTGAAGCCCAATATCTCAAGCAGGTAGATTTTTTTTAACTTTTTTCTTAGAAACTAATGCTTTGTCTTTTAACTATCATATGTAAGAATTTGGCTACCATCCAAGCATGACAACATAAAGCATTTTAAATTAATAGCTTTGATACCTTTATTTTTTTATATTGAATGATTAATGCAAATGATGATTTGGTTATCTTTGGGGTATTCTTATGTGATTTTTCACTTTTCCCGTATAATTTTTTTTGTTAGGCATCTGATCTGCAGATTGTGGCATATGCCTTTACATCTTTTGGTAAAAAACTAACCAAGAAGAAGAGGCTTCACCCTGATACATTTGTTCAGCTTGCACTTCAGCTGGCCTATTACAGACTTCATGGACGGTGAGGACCATTCATTTTCCATTTTCAGAATCTTGAAGTCCAAGGGTATATCTGTACCTTGGAATAAGCTATTCCATCCTAACTCCCCAGTGTTTTTCCTGACTTTTCAAGTAGCACTGTGTCCTAACTAGGACTTCCATTATCAGTATATGAGGAGTTTTGATCTGTGACTCTTTCACAGTCTTGTTTTTTCATAACCTTAATACTTATCAGATGTCTGCTTTCTTCTACAAGGGGTTTTCTGTTCCTTGGAATTTAAATCATGTGGTTTTCTTGTAGCCTCAGTTTCCTGATGGGTTCATGATTTAATAGATTATCCAGTCTTTACTAATTTTTAGGATTGGAGAAATGGTATGTTGTGACTTAGTACATCGTAAGCAGAAGTAGAAGCTCTTTGATTGTGCTTTTTACAAATCCAGTCTGAAGGGCACTGGGGTGGCTCAGTCAGTTAAGTGCCTGACTATTTTGGTTTTGGGCTCTAGTCATGATCTCACTGTTAGTGAGTTAAAGCCCTCCATCGGGATATGCGCTGACACTGTGGAGCCTGCTTGGGATTCTGTCTCTTTTCTCTGTCCCTTCCCCACTCCTGTTCTCTTCTCTCTCAAAATAAATAAAACTTAAAAAACAAATCGAGGGACACCTGGGTGGTTCAGTCGCCTGAGTGTCTGGCTCTTGATTTCGGCTCAGGTCATGATCTCTTGGCTTTTGAGTCTGAGCCCTGCGTCAGGCGCTGTGCTGACAGCTCAGAGCCTGGAGCCTGCTTCGGATTCTGTGTCTCCCTCTCTCTCTGCCCCTCCCCCACTCACACGCTCATGCTCATGTGCTCACACTCACTCGCTCTCTCTCAAAACTAAGCATTAAAAAAAAAAAAATCCAGTCTGAGAATATGTGTCCTCTTATTTTTTTTCTTTTTTCTTTTTGAACAAGCATGCTGCATGCAATCATGGGAAAGGGCAGAGGGAGAGACACAGAGAATCTTAAGGAGACTCCACACCCAGCTCAGAGCCCAATGTGGATGGAGCTCCATCTCATGAGTAGGAGGTCATGACCTGAGCCAAAATCAAGAGTGGGACATTCAGCCAACTGAGCCACCCAGGGGCTCCAAAAGTACGTGTCTTTAAAATGGGATATGTAGGTCATTTATATTTAATATAATTGTCAGTAAGGTTAGGTTTAAGTCTACCATATTGCTGTTTCTTTTTATCATATCTGATTTTTGTTCTTTTTCATCTTCTTTTGAACTCATTTTTTTTTTTCAATTGTTCCATTTTATCTCCATTGTCAGATGTACTGTTTTGTTTTGCTTTTAATAGTTGCACTGGGGTTTGTAAAGTTCATCTTTAACTTATCAGAGTCTACCTTTAAATAACATTTTCCATTTGAAGTATGATGTAAGAACCTTAAAAAAGAACACTTCTGTTTTGATTCTCCCATCTTTTGTGCTGCTGTTGTCATACATTATATTTCTTCATGTTATAAGCCTCACGATACACTGTTACTATTTGCCTTAAGCAGTTGCTGTATCTTTTTTTAATGTGGTGAAATATATATAAAATAAAATTTGCCATTGTAGCCCCATTTTTAAGTGTATGATATAGTAGCATTACTTACATTTATAATGTTATGCAACCATCACAACTGTCTGTTGGCAGAATTTTTTCATTGCCACAAACAGAAATTCTGTACCCATTGAGCAATAATTTATCATTCCTCCTGTTGCCTCAGCCCCTGGTAATCTTTAATCTACTTTTGTTCTCTATGAACTTGCCTGTTTTTATACATATTTTCTGTAAGTGGAATCATAGAATATTTGTCTTTTTGTATCTGATTTATTTAACATAGGATAATGTTTCCAAGGTTCATCCATATTGTACAATCAGAACTTTATTCTTTTTTATGGCTAAATAGTATTTCATTATGTGGGTATACCACATTTTGTTCCATTCATCTGTTGATGGACACTTGGGTTGTTCCCGTGTTTTAGCTCTTGTGCATAATGCTGTTGTACACATTCACGTACAAGTATCTGTTTTGAGTCCCTGTTTTAATTTCTTTTGAGTCTGTACCTAGGAATGGAATTGCTGGGTTGTGTGATAAATCTCTTTTACTTTTTGAGCACCTGCCAGACTATATTCTACCATGGCTGTACCATTTTACATTCCCACTGGCAATATACAAGGGTTCCAATTGCTCCACATCCTTGCCAACACTTATTTTTTTTCATTTAAAAAATTATTTTTATTTTGTGACGTAGTATCTCATGGTGGTTTTTATTTGTATTTCCCTATTGGACTAATGAGGTTGTGTAGCTTTTTGTATGTTAATTAGCCATTTGTATGTCATCTTTGGCAAACTGTAACAGTCCTTTGTACATTTTTCAACTGGGTTGTCATTTTGTTGTTGAATCGTAAGAGTTCTTTATTCTGGATATGAAATCCTTATCAGATCCGTGATTTGGAAATATTTCCTCCCATTCTCTGGGTTTCCTTTGATGCACAAAGTTTTAAATTTTGAAGCCCAGTTTATCTTTTTTTTTTTCATTTCATTTGTTGCCTGTGCTCTTGATGTCAGATTCAAGAAATCGTTGCCAAATCCAATATCATGAATTTTCCACTTACATTATCTTCTACGAGTTTTATAGTTTGAGTTCTTGATATCTTTGATTCATTTTGAGTTAATTTTTATGCATAGTGTGTGGTAAAGTTCCAATGTCATTCTTTTGCAAGTGGATACCCAGTTTTCCCAGCATTATGTGTTGAAGAGACTGTTAATTGAATGGTCTTGATGTTCTTGTTTAAAATAAATTGATTATAGATGTAAGGGTTTAATTTTGGGCTTTCAGTTCTACTCCATTGGTCTGTATGTCTCTTCTTATATCAATATTATACTATTTTGATTATGGTAGGTTTGTAATAAGTTTTGAAATCTGAACGTGAGTCCTTCACCTTTGTTCTTCTTTGCAAGATTGTAATGGCTGTTCTTGGCTCTTCTTGAAAGTCCATATTAATGGACTTCATTTTTCCATATGTGCAGAAATGTTGGAGTTTTAAATCTGTAGACTGCTTTGGGTAGTATTGTCACCTTAATAATAATAAGTCAGTCCATGAACACAGGGTTCCTTTCTAGTTATTTACGTTTTTAAAAATTTCTCCAAGCAGTGGTTTGTAGTTTCTAGGGTACAGTGTTTTTGCCTTTTTGGTTAAGTTTAATCTTGAGTATTTTATTATTTTTGATGCTATTGTAAATGGAATTGTCTTAATTTTCTTTTCAAATCATTAATTGCTAGTGTATGGAAATGAAGCTAATTTTTGTGTTTTAGTTTTGTATCTTTAAACTTGGCCAGGGGTGCCTGGGTGGCTCAGTCTGTTGAGCATTCTACTTTGGCTCCCGTCATGATCTCATGGTTAGTGAGTTTGAGCTCTATGTCAGGCTCTGTGCTGACAGCTCAGAGGGTGGAGACTACTTTGGATTCTGTGACTCCCCCTCTCTCTGCCCCTTCCCTGTTCACGCTCACTTGCATGCGTTCTCTCTCTCTCTCACAAAAATAAACAAACATTAAAAAATAAATAAACTTTCCTCTGTTTTTGTGGGCTCTTTGGGGTTTTCTAAATAAGAGATCATGTTATCTGTGCATAGAGATAGTTTTGCTTTTTTCTTTCCAATTTGGGTACCTTTCATTTCTTTTGTCCTGGCTAGAACACCCAGTACCATGCTGAATCATTCTTATCTTTTTGCTCCTTTGAGATGAAAAGTTTTTAGTCTTTCATTATTGAGTACGATGTTAGCTGTAAGTTTTTCATAAATGCCCTTGATCATACTGAGCAAGTTTCTTTCTATGCCTAGTATATTGAGCGTTTTTATGGAGAGTGCTAGATTTTGTCAAACACTTTTCTGTCTCAATTACTGTAGGACTTATACTTCATTCTAATAATAAGGTGTATTATATTGATTTTTATTTGTTGAACCACGCCTACATTCCTAGGATATATTCCATTTAAGCATGGTGTATTGTCCTTCTCATATGCTGCTAAATTTGGTTTGCTAGTAATTTGAGGATTTTTGCATCTATATTCATAAAGGGATAATGTTCTATAGTATGTTCTTGTAGTGGTCTTTTTTTTAGGTTTTTATTTAAATTCCAGTTAGTTAACACAGTGTAATACTAGTTTCTGGTGTATAATTTAGTGATTCAAAGCTTCTGTACAATACCAATGCTTATCACTTAGCTTATCACAATAAGTGCACTCCTTAATCTCCATCTACTCACCAATCTCCCCTCTGGTAGGTTCTCTATAGTTAAGTTTTTTTTTTTCCTTGATTTGCCTCTCTTTTTTTCCTCCTTTTGCTTGGTGGTTTTGTTTCTTAAATTCCGCATATGAGTAAGATCATATGATTTTTGTCTTTCTCTAATTGGCTTATTACACTTAATACATTCAAGCTCCATCCACATCATTGTAAATGGCACAATTTCATTTTTTTGATGACTGAGTAATATTCCATTGTATATATATACCATATCTCCTTTATCCATTCATCTGTCAGTGAATGTTTGGGCTCTTTCCATAATTTGGCTTTTGTAGATAATGCTGCTATACACATTGGCGTGCATATATCCCTTTGAGTTAGACTTCTTGTATTCTGTGGGTAAATACCTAGTAGTACTCTGCTGAGGTTGTAGTTAGAGTGTCATTCAGCTCTTTCCTCATCTGAAGGTATGCCTCAGAAGGGATCTGCTTCCAGGCTTACTCATGTGATTATTAGCAGGTATTCCTTCCTTCCAGGCTGTTTTCCAGAGGCCTCCCTCAGTTTCTCACCACCTGGGCCTCACTGTAGGGCACCTTCCAGCATGGCAACTGGTGTTCGTCATATTGAGGAAGTGAGAGTATTGACATCTCTTTGTAACCTTATTTCAGAAATGACATCTTACCACTTTTGTCCTCTTCTTTTTAGTAGGAGCAAATCATGAGGTCCATCTCACACTCAAATTGAGGAGCTACACCAGAGCATAAGTAACAGGAGGCAGGAATCACTGGGGGTATATCTTATAGGCCACCTACCACAGACACGCCAATGTACATAATCTCGGAGCAGCCAAACCTTGGAAACAGACCATATTATACCAAGCCCTGTTGATTAGAGTATTTTTTTGCTCTTTGATACTGAAAGTAGTCTCTTTGTTATTGAAAGTCTCAACTAAGGTCTGTCTTGTAGAACTTAGTCTCTAACCAAAGCCAGCTTTATTAGGTAAGCTTTCTTTGTGATGATATTTGAGCATCTTCTTTCTTATGACACGTTCTGTTATTTTCATTTTGCCTTGTAGCCCTGGCAGCTGCTATGAAACTGCTATGACCAGATACTTTTATCATGGCCGCACAGAGACTGTGCGATCATGTACAATAGAAGCAGTCAGGTGGTGCCAGTCCATGCAGGATCCGTCTACTAGTGTGAGTATTTGAAAAGAAAAAAATTCATAGTATTTATTTAAAGGACCCTTAGCCCTTGAATGACTAACTCCTTGGCTTCAGTTCTCCTGAGTAAGTAAAATACTTTAAGATATTTTTTCTGAGGTTTTTGAAGCATTCATTCATTTGCCAATGACGTATATACTTGGAAGAATATGAAACAGGAAAGACCTAAGAAGAAGCCCATTTGTGTCACTTTCTAGGCAAAATTACTTCCCTTCCTTCCTTCCTCTTTCAAGATTTTATTTAAATTCAAATGAGTTCATGTATAGTGTAGTATTGGTTTCAGGAGTAGAATTTAGTGATTCATCACTTACATACAGTGCTCATCACAACATGCCCTCCATAATGCCCATCCTCCATTTTGCACATCTCACCCCCCATCTGCTCTCCTACAACCTTCAGTTCTCTATAGTTAAGAGTCTGTTACAGTTTGCCTCCATTTCTGATTTTATCTTATTTTTCCTTCTTTTCCCCTGTTTTGCTCTGTTTTATTTCTTAAATTCCATATATATGAGTGAAATCATATGGTATGTCTTTCTCTTATTTTTTTTTTAGCGTAATACATTCTAGTTTCATCCATGTTGTTACAAATGGAGAGTTTGTTCTTTTTGAAGGCTGAATATTCCTGTGTGTGTGTGTGTGTGTGTGTGCGCGCGCGTGTATGTATTTATCCATCATTCATCAGTCAATGGACTTGTGAGCTCTTTCCATACTTTGACTATTGTTGGGAGTGCTTCTGTAAACTTTGGGGTGCATGTGCCCCTTTGAATCAGTAGTTTTGTATCCTTTGGATAAATATCTAGTAGTGCAATTGCTGGGTTGTTGGGGTAGTTTTATTTTTAACTTTTAGAGGAACCTCCACCCTGTTTTCCAGAGTGGCTGCACAAGTTTGCATTCCCACCAAAAGTGTAAGAGGATTCCCCTTTCTCTGCATCCTCTCCAACATCTGTTTCCTGAGTTGTTGATTTTAGCCATTCTGAGTAGTGTGAGGTAGAATCTCATTGTGGTTTTGATTGGTTGGCAAAGTATCTTCAATACCATGAGTGTTTTACTGTTATTGATCTATCTTTGGGATAACACCTATAAAGTGAAGACTTTCCCAAAGTGCCTTAAAAGGAAGCTTTTCTTGATGTGGTTGAACATTTTTGAAATCACAGATTCTTGTTTTCATGTATTAGAACCAGAATGGTTTTGTTTTGTTTTATATGTTTTGCTTTTTTTTTTTTTTATTTTTTAAAGTAATCTTTGGGGGCACTTGGGTGGCTCAGTCGGTTGAGTGTCTGACTTTGGCTCAGGTCATGATCACACAGTTCATGGGTTCGAGCCCTGCATCGGGCTCTGTGCTGACAGATAGCTCAGAGCCTGGAGCCTGTTTCAGATTCTTTGTCTCGCTCTCTCTCTGACCCTCCCCTGCTCACACTGTCTCTCTCTCTCTCTCTCTCTCAGAAATAAATAAAACTTTAAAAAAAATAATCTTTGTACCAATGTGGGGCTTGAACTCACAGCCCCGAGTTCAAGAGTCCCATCTCCTACCAACCAAGTTAAGGCACCCCTATACTTTTTTTTTTTTTTTTGAAGCATTTAAACAACAGAGTAGTTTCTTTCCACTGGTACTTTGGTATTGTGTTTGTTTCTTTAGTTTTGATAGACCTAGGTATGCATATGTTACTTTATTTTAGTGTTCCAGAACTGCTTCATTGTCATTTTGAACAACTGTGTGTTAGTTTTGAAATCCTACTTGCTTCTGTCTTTACACTTGTTAGTATCATGTCAGTGCTGCCCACAAATTCCTATTGTTTTTCCTCTTCTGGGAAAGAAATAGGATGCAGGACATAGAGGAAAGAAAAGACATTCTATGTAAGCATATGTTTATACGTCTTTTTAGAAGTCTTTTCTCTCTCAAATTACCCAAATCCTAACTAGATTGAGCTCAGGTTTTTGTTGTTGTTGTTGTTTCTGTACAGCTTATGGAAATATGTCTTGATTTTTCACACAGCTTCTTGAGCAACAGCAGAAGATGTTACAAGCTTTTGCAAAACATGATAAAATGATGAAAGATTGTTCAGCTGGAAAAGGTATTTATATTGGAATTACTCAGACTTAAAAAAATTCTCTCATGTTGAAAAATTTTTTCTAGCTTAATACTTGCGGTTTCATTGCAGGATTTGACCGTCATCTTTTAGGTCTTTTACTCGTAGCAAAAGAGGAAGGTCTTCCTGTTCCAGAACTCTTTACAGACCCACTTTTCTCCAAAAGGTAATATAATGTAGTGTTTAATAACTTAATCAGTTCCTTTTTTCTGAAGGTTAAAAGCTTTTCTTGTCTTTTAATTTACATGTATTCATTTTTGAGAGACAGAGTGCGAGCAGGTGAGGGGCAGAGAGAGAAGGGTAGACACAGAATCTGAAGTAGGCTCCTGGCTCTCAGGTGTCAGCACAGAGCCCGACTCAGGGCTCGACCTCCCAAACCATGAGACCATAGCCTGACCCGAAGTCGGACGTCTAACAGACTGAGCCTCCCAGGCACCCCTCAAAAGCTTTTCTGAAGTCATGTAAGTTCCTATAAGCCTAGTAAAATATCCTCTCTTTATGCCATACAGTGGAGGAGGTGGAAACTTTGTTCTCTCAACAAGTCTGGTTGGGTATTGGAGAATTCTGGGACTGGTGGTTCCCATGGTACACAATGGCTATGGATTTTTCTACCATATCAGAGATGACAGGTGAGACTGCTCTTCTCATTCTTACTGTGCTATAGGGTAGGAAAGCTATCTTTCTGTCTTTTGAAATATCTTTCTTGCACTGTGATTCTTACTGCTGTCTTCTGTCACTTGCTACGTAGGTAATTATTTTTATCACTTTGGCATTTAATATGTGTTTGTTTCTCTGACCTGCTTTTGGGACACTAGTCATATCAGTCCCTTAGGTGTTTTCTGCAGAATACCAGTTAAGGTTGACTCAGTGACATACTGTCGTCATCCTTAAATCTCAGTACACATGTTAACATATTTGTTCTAGGCAAGGTGTTTTATGGTAATAAAACAGATAAAAGGCAATTGCCTATAAATATGTGGTGGTTCATGTGTCATAATAGTACTAACGTGACCAAGGTAAGAGACTAGGTAAATTAATTTATATTAAAAAAAAAATGTTTTACCAATTCAGATGCAATTTCAGATGAAGCTTGACTTATGTTTGTGGAAAGAGTGAGGAAAAAAAATTACTAAAACCTAGTAGGTGGAGAATAAGGTAATGTGAAATTGGTAGAATGGCTTAGAAGGTCCTCATCCGTATAGTCTGGCCATTTCAGAGATCTCTGAGAGCTTGAAGGGATTTGTAAACAATCATTTGGCCACATTTCGCACTATGTGAATAAGATGGTAGGCTTGGGGGCTTTGGATGGAATGTGAAAAATTAGCTAATAATATGTAATGATATATTTCAGTTTGTTTTCACACTCTAACTTTTTTTTAAAGAGTTTTCAGTCAATGTTGTTTTTCAGAATTTTATCATCTGCCTCTGTATCAAGTGTGATCTTTGCATAGTCTCTTACACCACTGGAACTTGTATTTGTTAGCATCTAAGTCCTTAGATTATCTATTCCCATAGTGTTGTTTATGTACATTAATGTACAAATTAAAGGTGGAGTTACAAAGGTTAAATAAACATAGATCTTATTATGTTTTCATATAAAGGCTCTAAGTTCTAAAATCCTCATCGGATATAGAGAGTAAGTAAGCATTTTAACATTTCTTTACAAGTATGGATCTTATATTGTGTGCAGTGAGAAGAGTTTAAGCCAGATACACCTCAGGTCTGTGACTTTGGAAGTCCTGGTCCTGGGGCAGAACATCCATTCAGGAAGTATTTAGTGAAAACTTGTAGTGTTTTAGGTGCTGAGGACACAAGACAGACAAGATTGTCACTCTTAGAGATTTTATTTTCTATTTGGGAAAAAGAAACAAAAGCAAATAAGCAAGAAGTAGTGATGAATGCTGTGAAGCACAAAGCAAGCTGATGTGGTGATAGAGACATGCCGGTGGGGAGGGGGAGAGAGAGCACTGCTTTACTCAAGGTGGTCACAGTGATCGAGAAGCTGAGGCGTTAAGGTTGAGAAGGAATTAATACTATGAATTGCCAAGAAAGCAGCTCTCCAGACTCTGATCACGGCCTCCTGTCTCCAGTGCCGCCACCCGGGCTGAACCACCATCTTCTCCCACTTAGGTTATTGCAACAGGTTCTCACGCGGCCTTCTGGCTCCACCCTTTCCTTTCTATAGACCACTGTCTACACAACAGCGCTGATGCCCTTTTATAAACAGTGTGACTCAAGTCATACCATTCTTTCACTCAAAATTCACCAAGAGCTTGTCTCACTCACCGTAAAACTCAAAGTCGTCCTGTGAGATCCTGTATGCTCAAGTTCTCAGTTACCAGTCTGACCTTTCTTCTATAGCTACTCTCCCTTCCTTGTACGTTGAGTACAGCAAGCAAGCTCCCTCCTCATGGCATTTGCGGTTGTGATTTCCTCTGCTTCATACTCTTCCTTCAAATATACGCAGGGATCACTCTTTAGTCCATACAGGTATTTGCTTAAAATTTGCTCTCATCTGGGAGGCCTTCTCTGATCATGTAAAATAGCCCTTCCCCCTTCCTCACACACACCTGCTGCATTTTTTTTTTTAATTTATTTATTTTTGAGAGAGAGAGAGAGAGGCAGCGTGAGCAGGGGAGGGTCAGAGAGAGAGGGAGATACAGAATCTGAAACAGGCTCCAGGCTCTGAGCTAGCTGTCAGCACAGAACCCGACACGGGGCTCGAACCCATGAACCGTGAGATTATGACCTGAGCTAAAGTCGGACACCTAACCGACTGAGCCACCCAGATGCCCCACCTGCTGCATTTTCTTTAGAACACTCAGAACCATCCAGTGGCTATACATGTTAATTTATATGTTCTTTCTTCCCCTCCTAGAATATAAGCCCAGAAGAACAGGGGTTTTGATTTGTCTGTTGTATCCCCAGCTCTGTAATAATGCCTTGTAAATAAGTTGAATACACTTAATGGTTTCACAGTGACTTCACTGGTAAACATAATTATATGGTCCTGGGGTAGGAAAGAGCCTGATATTTTTAATGAACAGAAAGAGGCAGTATGACTGTAAATTAGCAATTAAGTTGCTTTGGGTGGGGGTAAAAGAAGAAGTTGAAGACCGGTAGATAGGAGCTACATCTTGGAGGAAAGTGTTCTCAACTCTGGGTGCACGTGAGAATCACCTAGAGAACTTTAAAACATTACTTCTGGAAACACTGGTGTGGTTTTGGGTGGTCAGTTAATACAGGGCCTTGTAATATGATAAGAAGT
Organism: Crocuta crocuta; assembly: GCF_008692635.1. Classification (NCBI taxonomy): domain Eukaryota; kingdom Metazoa; phylum Chordata; class Mammalia; order Carnivora; family Hyaenidae; genus Crocuta; species Crocuta crocuta. The sequence goes on from NW_027530502.1 coordinate 1,460,144, forward strand.
TGGAATTTTCTCCTAAGGATAAAAATAGGCATTTTACCAGATGGAGTAGAGGTCATGCCTGTATTCATCACCATTTGGAGCCTCTTTGTGTTGTGATTTTTGTAGAGTACTAATCATTTTTTATTTGCACTTCACAGGTTTAATGTGGCTAGTACAGCCTGGAGATCTTGCCCAGAGACCAATGCAGAAAAGCTGGTTCAGCTGGTTTTTCATTCTTTCCAAGATATGATGAAGCTGATGAACACTGCTTATCTTTAGAGACTAATCACTGATTAAGTATTTACAAAAATATTAAACTGGGTGTGGAGAGTGGGTTGGTGATGAGAGATAGGAAGGAATATTGACTTAAAGGAAACTTGTTAAATGTAGAAATAGGTAGAATCATGCTTCTTAAAGTTATTCTCACAATTTTTAAGCTTCCTCTGATGCAGTAGCAATGCAAATTGATACAATGAAATACAGAATTATGCAAAAGATGATGAGCCTCAACAATGCAAATCTATAATTTTTAATAATGCAAGTGTTACTTTAACTTACAAATATTTTTTTTGGTACCTGTAGAGGTTATAAATCCTCTGACCATCGTTGTAGAGTCTGTCTTTCAAGCACTTTAACATTTTCTAGTTGCCAAAGGATATGAAATACATGATTAAATGCTAACTTCCCTGAAATCATTGCCTTCCACATTCAGCACAGGGATACAAGTCTACTCAGTTTGATGCGAAAGGCCACTACAATTGACTGATCATCTAAAAGTAGACTTTCTGTTGGATAGAAGCATCAGAGGGAGGTTTATACCCTCTGATGCACATATACAAAAAACCTATCAAAATTCATTATCTTGTAACTAGTTTGTGAATATAAAATGAAAGCACATATTTAAAATTAGAATTAGTGACTTTAAAAAGATTGAATGTTGAGTGAGATTCTCAGGATTTTATAGATTTTTTTTTTTCCTGCTGTTCAAAATAGAAAATAAAGCTGTCAATCCTATAGCTTCCTGTTTGGTGTTTGGATAACTAACCCAATTCGTGTTTGACCTTATAGTTTCCCATCTAAGTTACGTATTGCTGTGTAAAGCACCACCAAAAACTTACTGTCTTAAATCAATTGATTATTTCTCACCATGGTGTCAATTGGTCGTGCCCCATTGGGTAGCTCTTCTGATCTTGCTGTAGTTCGTTTATGTGGCTGCATTCACCAGGGTGCTGGACTGAGATGGAGGCTGTAAGGTTGAAGGTGGCCTCACCCACTGCTTGGGGACCTGGCACGTGGGACACTCTCCACATGGTCTCTGATCGTTCGGTATGCTAGCCTGGACTCCTGCACTTGGCAGTGCTAGTGTTCCCAGAGAGAAAGGTAGAATTCGCAAGGTCTCTTGAGGCATAGGCTCTGAAGTCACATGATGCCACTTATTTTGCATTTTGTTGGTTAAAACAAGTTGCAAAGGCAGTCTAGATTCAAGGAGGGGGAGGGAGTGTTATCTCCTGATAGGAGAAACAGCAGTCATTTTTAAAATGTAAATAAGTGGGCGTATTTATTTTAACTTACTGGGCATTGTTTTTATTGCTGTATATACCTCATCAAAATTACTGTATATTTAGTGTCGTGGGCGCATACACCCTTTAAGTTTTCCTATGTAATGAATTTGTTAAGGCTGGTTTATGGTTTCTTTTTTTAAAAAAAATTAACATTTTATTTTTTTGAGAGAGAGACAGCGTGAGCACAGGAGGGGCAGAGAGAGAAGGAGACACAGAATCCAAAGCAAGCTCCGAGTGGTCAGCACAGAGCCCGACGCAGGGCTCAAACCTACGAATGTAAGATAGTGACCTGAACTTAAGTCCAAAGCTCACCCTACTGAGCCCCCAGGTGGCCCGTTTGTGAAAAACTGAGTTGGCTTCTTTAGCATTTGATACATCCTTAACAGTTTATATTTCTTCTTCCTATTCTATACTATGGCCCTTCCTTTTCTATATGCTGGTACAATTTTATAGACAGGTTGCCATAGGATTTAGAATCCTTTGGTTGGCTGTTCTTAATGTCTAAAGACGTGGGTATTTTAGAAACTGTTCACCTCCTGCAGAGAAACCTCTTCCGTCCTACTTTGACATATTTCCCTAATATGCCTGACGTTAACAACTACCTGTAATGCTTTTTACAAAGAGATTTTTCGGCCTCGATCCAGAATGGTAGAGTTAAAATTTCCAGAGGCTTTTGAGTCACCATTTGGGTAATGGGAATGAGCCCCCAGCACTAGTCCTCTCTTGGTTAACCTGAAATTTAGTCCACTACACACATGGTTGCATTTGAAAAAAATCTTTGGTAAGATATGGTTACAGATAGAGGAAGTGAGTTTGTGTAGTTTACTGACCTAAAGAACCTGGAACGGGGTAGGAATGGATAATGCCTCAGACTATAAAGGTTGCCTAGATTTGTTTTTGTTCTCTGTCTAAACATATTAGGATTAGTGATAAAAAGTAATGGAGAACCTAGCATTTTATTGTTATTTCCAGTGTTTGAAATGGCACTTGAAATAATTGCAATTTTTACGGAGTTAAAAAAATTTTTTAATTTATATTTGATTTTTTTTTTTATTTTACAGGAACGGATGTGTGCCTGTAAAGTTAGCTTGTCTAAGAGTAATCTCTTTTTCTCTTGGACTTTGATGATAAAGTTAGGAATCCATTCTTTGAAAAAAAACAACTAACCTCAGGTGCCAAAAGAATTATTTGGAAGCTCTCCAAGGTAGACAGTTGGCAATGGAACAATGTACTTTTCCTCTTTCTTGTGAAAATTGTTCCAAACTATCCTGTAATCTACCCAGCTATTGAGGACAGTAAGAAGTTTCCCTCTGTCTGCGCTTTGTTAGTTTTATAGCTTTATTGTATCTGAACTTGTTTTTCTCTGCATGTGTCTGGTAACTCAACAGATAGGCTGCCATTTTTATACCTGATCAAGACAGGTGTTACTTGTAATTCCTGAATTTCAAATTCAACAGCAAATGGGATGTTTTAAACTGATATGGGATGAGATATAGCTGAATTTTGGGATTATTTGTAAAAAATGATTTCTAGTTTAAGTCAGAAAAAGTTATAATTTGACTTTACTTTTAAGAAATAATAGTTCATAAGTTCTGTGTCCCAGACTGGACACTGACCATGGAAAAGTAGATGCCTTTCTGAGCCAGCAGCTGTTGATGTGTGCCATGCTCCTTGACCTTGCCGTTCTGAAACACCACTATCAGGTCTGCGTTCTGGATGGTGGACAGGCGGTGAGCAATCACGATGCAGGTGCGGCCTTCTCTGGCTTTGTCCAGGGCTTCTTGGACAATCTAATGATCAAGCAGAACAGAAACCTTGAACATAATCATTACAGAAAAACATTTTACCTTAAAGATTCAGAGATGAGAATGTTTTAGATAAATGGCATTAAAAAGTTATTTCCTTTTTAATTATAATGAAAATGGATTCTCATACTAAGTCACCGGTATCTAAATTTTCTAATTGTTCACAATTTTATAATTTTTCAGAATTGTTCTAAAAATGTGATATATGCAGCTTTTTTTGAATACTATTTTTGGTTTATGAAGATCATTTTACAAAATATGGAAAATACTGGAATAAAAAAACTTTTATTTTTTTAAATGTTTTATTTATTTCTAAGAGAGAGAGAGAGAGACAGCATGAGCAGGGGAGGGTCAGAGAGAGAGAGGGAGTCACAGACTGAAACAGGCTCCAGGCTCTGAGCTGGCAGTCAGCACAGAGCCCGACGCGGGGCCCGAACCCACGAACCGCGAGATCACGACCTAAGCTAAAGTCGGACGCTTAACCGACTAAGCCACCCAGGCGCCTCTAAAAAAACATTTTCAAAATAACCAGTAAATTTCCATTTACTTTTTTTCATGGTTGACAGCCCAAAAAACTATTGTACAGATTAAATGGAACATGAGGGGAGAGGCCACACCTTTTCACTCTCTGTATCCAGAGCTGAAGTAGCTTCATCCAATAGTAGGATTTGAGGTTGTCTGATGAGGGCTCGAGCAATAGCAATCCTCTGTTTTTGACCTCCTGAGAGCTGAGTTCCCTTATCTCCCACTCTTGTTTCATATTTGTGGGGTAAGGTCTCGATGAAAGGATGGATGTTGGCTGCTTTGGCTGCGTTCACAATTTCATCCCGTGACACCGCCCGGCCATTGTCTCCGTAGGCAATGTTCTCAGCAATACTGCAGTCGAACAGGACTGGCTCCTGGGACACAATTCCAAGGTGGGCTCTGAGCCACTGGATGTTAAGTTCCTTTGCCTCTTGACCGTCTAGGAGCACTGTGCCGCTCAAGGGGTCGTAGAACCGCTCCAGGAGCTGGACCACCGTGCTCTTCCCGCAGCCGCTGCTGCCCACCAGGGCCAGCGTCTGGCCCTTCTTCACCTCCAGGCTCAGCCCCCGAAGCACTGGGATGTCTGGCCGAGTGGGATAGTTGAACACGACTTCATTAAAGGTCACATTTCCTTCAAACTTATCCTTCATGGATGGCGTCAAAANCCCCCCTCCACATTACTAATGGTATCTGAATAAACTTGTACTTCTCAACATTAGACAGTTCTACATATCAGGAAAAATATATTTGGAAACAAAAGCTTATGTAACAGCTACTTGGTGATCCATTTAATATTTTTTCCCCTCTTAATAGAATATTCATTTTCAGGATCAAACTAGAAGACCTGTTACTTAAGTTCCCATATAAAAATAAAGGCACTTTTTTTTCTTCTTACCCTGAAGGAATTTATAATGTGAAGAGAAAAACCACCTATATAGAACTCAATATAAGGTCAATTAAGTACCAAATGAGCAGTATAGTCAACATGCTATGAAAGATCAGAAGCAGCAAACAGCAACTATAGAAATAAAGCAGGAGAAGAAGCGATGCAAGAAGGAAAGAAACCCTTGTACAGAACTTGGAAAGCTGAATCATGAAAAAGAACATTCTAGGCTGGGGGGGGAAAACACAGGATAAAGGGTCCAAAAAGTACTGTAGGGCTTATGCAGTAATGTGAATTAATTTCCTTAAGCCTGATGTCTGTAAAGAGCTGAAGCTTTAGTTTTTCTATTAATCAAACTCTATACCTGAAGTCAATGACTAGGTGTTAAGGGTGAGCAAGGCTAACCAACATGGAGGGGTGGACAATGTGTGAGGGTGAAAGCTGGTTACTGCAGAAGAGAAATAGTAAAAATAGTTGAGATTTATTTCAGCTTAATTCAGTGGAAACTTAGATGCAAGCTAAGCTCCAGGATGAATGATCCCTGCCATCACTTAAGAGTTTTAAATCTTTGCAGGACGACTCACCTTTACCAATTACTGAAGAACATTGTTTCACTGAACCTTTTCTCATTTTTCAAATCCATAGGACTTCACTGTACTTGGGCTATAGACACAGCAGCTACAATAAGCTAACAAGGGAGAGTTGGGGACCAAAGAAACAAGAGTAACGCCCTCCAAATGAATAAAGAGAAACATTAAAGAAAAACCTTATAAAAATGTTTAGAGTATGGATTAAAATGTAAAAATCAAAACTTTGAGGAAAAAAAGGAATTTTTTAAGACCTAGGGCTAGAAAAATAGTTCTTATCAAAATTAAAAAACTTGGCTCTGCATATGACCCTGTTAAAGGATGAAAAAAAAAAAGCCATCGATTGGGACAAAATATTTGCAAACTATATATTTGACAAAGGATTAATAACTAAAATCTTTCTCAGAACCCATTTTTTTAAATTAAAAAATTGGTTAAAAAATACTTCAAAAAGGAAATAGAGATGACAAGTATGTAAAAAGATGTTCAACATTTGTCATTAGGAAATCCACCACAATTAGATATTCCTACACATCTATCAGAATTACAACATTTGGCAAATATGCAGAGGAGCTGTCATTCATCCCTACCTGTAGGAATGTAAGGGGGCACAACACTCTGGGAAACAGTTTAGCAGTTTCTTAGAAAACTAAACACGCAATTGCCATATGGTCCAGCAACTGCACTGGGGAGCATGTATCCCAGAAGCAGAGCAGATTCCAATAGCTAAAACCTAGACACAACCTAGTCCACAGGTCAGGGGTCCAACGAGCAGATACATCCATACCGTGCAGTCTTACTCATCCTACTATCAGGATGTCATGACACTAAAGAGATAAAAAAGCATAAACTACAGAGAACAGAACTTCAGGGGATTATGCTGCATGGAAAAAGCTCATCTCAATAGTCTGTGCATCCTTATGTCGCGTTCTTAAAGTAGAAAATTAGAGAAATGGAAAACTGTTAGTCGTTGGCCACAGGTTGGGTGGAGCGAGGATAAGAGGGAGAGGTTTGTGACTGTAACGGCAACATGAGAGATGCTGGGAGTAAGGGTGGGGGTGCGGGGTCAACACATGCAACAACACGCACAGAACCAGACCTCTAAGCAAATCATGGATGCCGGTGGGGGGAGTCTACACATGCAGTAACACTGCACAGAACTAAACGTAAGCAAATGATGACAACTAAGACTGACGGATCTCAGCAAGCTCAGCTGATTCCATCAGTGACAACTTCCTGGTCGTGATACTGCATTACAGTTGGGCAAGATGGCACTGGAGGCAACGAGGTAAAGGGTACATAAAGTCTCCGTTCCTTAAAACTGCATGTCAGTGTTTGTCTCAAAAATCATTAGAAACCCAAGTGCCATAAGGGATAAATCAAACGTGACTGGCAATCTGAATGCAGCCCACAACCACCAGTTTGCAACCTGAGATACGGTGTTTACAGTTAATGTCACCTCATTTGCTTCTCCCCACGTGTATAAGATCTAGACATGATGACTAATATTCTCATTTGCCAGTTAGGAAACTTGGCATCATGCAGTTCTGTGTGTTGCCCAAGGTCTCGGTGCTACTAAATAGACACATTCTCCTCCAAGACTGTTTTGGTGTGTAACTTTGGGAACTGTGTGGAGGATGAAAATCATCTGCAGTTGACTGTGATTTCATCCTAAGAAGTGACGCATTAACTTACATGGGGTAAGGTCTCGATGAAAGGATGGATGTTGGCTGCTTTGGCTGCGTTCACAATTTCATCCCGTGACACCACCCGGCCATTGTCTCCGTAGGCAATGTTCTCAGCAATACTGCAGTCGAACAGGACTGGCTCCTGGGACACAATTCCAAGGTGGGCTCTGAGCCACTGGATGTTAAGTTCCTTTGCCTCTTGACCGTCTAGGAGCTGAAAACCAAAGTCCACAAACTATAAGAAGAGCTTAAAAAGAAGAAAAAACCCCCAAATTGTAAATGAATAGATTAACCATTTGGAGCACTGTTGCATGTGGGCACTGTCAGTTTGTGAAGTAACAAGCCTCCCAGCCTCTTAAGCGCTTCTACTGTTGGAGGCCAACAAAATGATTTTTATGGAGATAAGGCCATCCTTTTCTTTATCCCACTGGCAAAATGGTAGCACTTTGGGCCCTGTCTTTCCAAATTCTTCTCCGTCCTTACCTGCCCTCTTCCAGGCAAGTGTACCATCCTACCTTTAGGAAGTCTGCAGTTAGCTGTCCCACTCTTACCTGCTGTTCCCAGAAGGACTCCAGCCTTTCAATCTGACTTTATCCCCCTCTTCTGGGCGGACCAGTTAAAAAAGCTGTTCAGTATGTGGCCCCCGGTTTCCAAAAGCTGGTTATCTCCTGTCCTGCCTCTATCACTCTTTCCCTCTGAGAACTACCAGCCTTAAACTTTGCCCATTTCCCTTTCTGACAGCACCAAGGACAAGAGTTGACTGCAAAGTGAAACAAGTTCAAAGGACACCATCTTTGGGAGTATGGTTTTGGGACGAGTTTTGATTTTTTGTTTGCTTTAAGAAGGAGGCATGGTGCTTTCGAGAAGAGTCTCGTGATGTATTAGCTGAGAATGCCGCTTCCTTCTGGGTGAAGGATTACAAACAAGTACAATTAGTCTTGACCTCTCAGTAGAGAAACTACTCCCCCCAGAGCATTAGCACAGCACACCTACACAGTGTTGTCAAGCTGTTGTTCCCCCACTGTGCCCACCTACTTGTCTGGGGGGCCAGTTTGAGGTTTATAGCACGTGGCCATCATATCAACTATGATTATAGGCCTTTGTATGTCCAGTTTTTTCCATTACAAGAACAGTGGTTTATTGGCCTCTTGAAATAAAGCCTTAAATCAAGTTACAAACTTAAGAAAGCGTGCTCACCACTGTGCCGCTCAAGGGGTCGTAGAACCGCTCCAGGAGCTGGACCACCGTGCTCTTCCCGCAGCCGCTGCTGCCCACCAGGGCCAGCGTCTGGCCCTTCTTCACCTCCAGGCTCAGCCTCCGAAGCACTGGGATGTCTGGCCGAGTGGGATAGTTGAACACGACTTCATTAAAGGTCACATTTCCTTCAAACTTATCCTAAAAAACAAAAACAAAAAACCAAAGTTTAATGTTGCTATTTTAATTGGTCTGATAATTATTAGAAGTCTTTCACAGCAACTTTAGCAAAGATAAAGTAGAAAAACAAAATTCATACTCAGTCGAAGTGTTGGCACTAGTTATTATCGAAAGCAAGTTGTTGCTACATAAAAAGATAGGAGATAAAAGTTAAATAGAGTCACGTTAGAGTTTTTCTCTAAACCCAATTTCTGGTTCATTTAGGTAACTATTTAGATTTCCCAAATGATAATTCTGAGGCTAGAGCCAAACCAGTGGCAAAGGCTCAAAGGCTTGGGAGTTCAGTGCAGTGTCTGCCTGAAGCATTGGTGGACAGCCCTGGTCTCAAACCTTGGCTGCGCCCCCCCCCACTTTTTTTTTTACTTTTTTTGGGGGGGACAGGATCCCAGGAGGGTTTTACGGTGACAGCAGAGAGCCCAATGTGGATCTCAAACTCACAAACTGTGAGATCATGACCTGAGCTGAAACTAAGAATCAAGACACTTAACTGAGCCACCCAGATGCCCCCCCGGCCACCTCTTTATCTCACTCACAGGGCACAGCAATTTTCTTAGCACGTGACATACTTAATACAGGTCCCAGAAAAACTGTCTGACTCCTCATTTCTTTCCCCACCTACTGCTTGTGCGTTAGAATGTGCAGCTGCTCATATCCTACAAAGAACACTCAGATCCAAATTTGAATTAACTTTGGGGATAGTTTAGGATTATTAATGTGAATAAGGGAGACTTCTTACCAATTTAACTCAGTCATTACAAAATGTGATTAAGGCTGGTGTTGGTGGTATAGTGGTGAGCACAGTTGCTCTCCACAAAATGTGATTAAAGCCCAATTGCTATTTATTTTTAATATTTTTAAAGATTATACTTAAGTAATATCTCTACCCAACATGGGGCTCAAACTCACAATCCTGAGGTCAAGAGTTGCACGCTGTACCGACTGAGCCAGCCAGGTGCCCCTCCACAACTGCTATTTGCATTTACCTTTAGAATTACATGCATAGGCCTTTATGCAGAAATAACTAACAGTTTTCATGGAAATTACTCAGTTCTGTACATCTGGAGTATGTAAACTTTTTTGTTTTAAGTTCATTATTATGGCTTTTATTCAATACGGGAGGTTTCACCTTTTTAAAATTAAAAACAAAATTTTAAATAAGCTCTACGCCCAACAGGGGGCTTGAACTCACAACCTCGAGATCAAGAGTCACATGCTCCACTAACTGAGCCCAGGCATCTCTTTCTTTGCTTTCAATGTGCTATCTTTCAGAATCCTTGAAACCCCTTATGAAATGTTAAACTGTTAAGAATGTTTGCCAAACACTAGCCCTGTAAGTATCCCAGAGTAAGCTAAAATAGGCTGATAGAATCATTACAAATTTATCCTGTGATTATAATCTAGCAGGCAGCAAATCTTTAGGAAAAATTAAGCAAACATTCATCAGGCAACGGAGAACTCACAGGCCTGAGGCCCTCTTCACTGTCGCTGTCAATCAGAGGCTGCCTTTCAAGCAGCATGAATAAGTGGGCTGCAGACAGCTTGGATTTTGCATAGTCCGGAGCAAAGGAACTAGCATGTCCTAGAGCTACCGCACCAAACACAATCGCTGTAAACACCCTGGAAGATAGTAGAGGAATGAAAAATTAGCTTACATAATTAGCTCTGTGATATTTGAAAGTCCAAAGACATACTACTTACCAGTATTGATTTTCTTTACTCCCTTAGGCACCCTCCACCAATCCCCGCCTGCCGCCTCCTCCTCCCCGCCCCTCCACCAAGACTACTAGGAACATTTCCATGAAATTCTACTAACAAAGGACATCTAGAAGAGAGGCAAGAGTTAATGTAACTTGCCACGGTTTTTCTCTTTCAGGAAGTGGCTTATAACTGAATCTGACTTGTGAATTACTCAAGTAATTCTAGTAACTAGTTATACCCTTTTTAGACTTGAGGAAACTGAATGAAGTACAGAGTGCTGGGGTGATAATGGGGGGCGGGGAGCATTGATCAGCCTCCAACAAGAAGGATGTTTCCTGACTTCCAGTTGGTAGTTTCTTCTAGGCTCCCAAGAGTATTAATCACTGTAGTTAAAGAAATTTTGTTAGAGAAAATAAGCTTTTACTAGAACTAGGTTTTCTTGTACAAGTCAAGTAACTATTGGCACTGCCCTAAAGTTCTACTTTCCAATGATCTTCTCTTGGAAGAATGGGAATAGATTATAGGATCTTTTATGAAGGGCTAAGGATTCTGAGATCTGCATCTCCACAAAGCTATTTACCTTCTGACATCAGAGCTCCCCTAGAAAAAGGGGACGGGAGGGAAATTGTTATCTAGCAGTACTGGAGAACTTAATTTCATGTCCCAAACTTCTAAATCTAAGATATCAAAATATATTTTAAGTACATATTTTTTTGTTTTTCTCCATCCTTCCTCACTTTATTTTTTTGTAGTGATTTGCATTACTTTATTTTTACAAATAGTTTATTGTCAGGTTGGTTTCCATATAACACCCAGTGCTCATCCCCACAAGTGTCCTCCTCCATGCCCATCTCCCTCCCCCCACCCATCAGTCCTCAGTTTGTTCTCAGCATTCAAGAATCTTTTATGGTTTGCCTCTCTCCCTCTCCCCACTATTTCCCCCCTTCTTCTCCCCCATGGTCCTCAGTTAAGTTCCTCCTAATCCTCCTATACNAAGTACATATTTTGTACTTAAATATGGGGAGGGGGAAATGGTGGGTATAATAAGGCTCTATCTTAAGTTTAGTTACCAAAAATTAAATTTTAAAATAGTGATGAGCCCACATGTTGCTGCCCAGCTTTCTTATATAGCCTATAAATTAGCTTTAGCATTAAAGATTAAAAAGTTGTCTTCCAATTACCCAGAATTTATTAATGGTAATGATGAAGTTTTAGGATGATAGTGGCCTGGTCTGGAGCCGACGGCCAAGAAAGAATTCTTAAAGATGTCTTTGGTACAAAAAAGTGATTTTATTAAAGCACAGGGACAGGACCCATGGGCAGGAAGCGCTGTATGGGCTCATGACAGGTAAATCAAGATATACCCTCAGGTTGAGAGGGTTAGGGATAGACTTAAGTCTCTAAGGGATTTTGGAAGTAAGGTTTCCAGGACCTTGAACGGCTAGCTGTTGGTAGGAAAATGCCATTTATTTCCATTTAATAAAACTCCAGTCATGAGACCCTTCAGATGTATTTGGGGAGGAGGGTGGCATAAGCTTGGGGCATGATTGCCAGCGTGTATCTTGGGGCAGTTGAGATAAAGGAAGTAGATTTACAGGATCCTCGAGGTTGGGATAATAAGCTAAGATTCTCTTTTGCACCTAGCAAAGTGTCATCAGCAGGCAGCTGAGCTCCTAGAGGGAGGGCACTCTGCTGGTTTCAAGGACTGGTCAGTGGGCTGCAGGCAGTAAGGGGATTTAATTTCTCATTGGCCTTAGTTTCCCACATCACCATGGCAAGCACTTAAACCTTTGTTCTTGGGTAGCCAGGGGTGTCTGAGGAATATGACAGATCCCACCTGGGGTGGGGGGATGGGGGTGCTAGTTTTTGCTTTGCCTTCAGCCTTGCCTCGTACTCCCTCATCAGTAGAAACAAAAAAAGTTTCTGCTCTCTACCCCCCACCCCCATCTTGTACCATCTCACTCCCTGCATGAGAGGCTGACCTTCATGGATGGCGTCAAAAGGTTTTTCTTGTCCTCTGGCTTCTGATGGGTTTGGCAATGAAAGGCACCAGCAGGGGAAGGGAGGGCTGGAGGAGCGTGAGGTGAGGGTATGTGTTTCGTTGGCTTCTGTCTTGTTAGGTGGTGGTGTTGGCACCCCTCCAACCAGCGACCACATCCGCCCCCTACGCAGTGTTCTGGGAACCCTCCCCTGCTCTGGGGCTCTTTAAGCGGAGGCTCTCAGGGCTTGGTTCCTAGCTGCGAACGGCTGAGGTGTCAGCAGCCCTGGGTACAGCTCACCTTGACGCTTCTCACCCTTTGTAAGCAGACCCTTTAGCGGACTCTTAGTTACCACTTTGAAGGGGCATCTGTTTCCTGCTGGGATCCTGAATGCTACGAACATTATATATACTTTTTTCACAGTTATTTTAATTTTGGATGAAAATGCTTTTTTTGTCTTGACCCTGTCCCCCCACCCCCATCCCACCAAAAAAGGCAGCTCCCTACTACTTTAAAATCATCCCCTCAGGGCACAAGTGATCTTAAAAAGAACGACTTCCCTTTGGCAAGACAAGAATGCAATCTAATTGAATGTATTTAGCATATTTTGAAAAGAGGAATGCATCCGTTCGGAAGACCACTGGTTAGCCTTGGAAACGGAGAAAAAAGGAGAGGCTGCGAGGCAATGCCGGCAAGGTCACCCCAGGCCTGGTCCGAGGAATCGAGCCTCTGTCAGATTTCAGTCAAGCATTCCCATCCCAACGTCAGTGCCGTCTGTGGTTGCAGATCAACAGCAAGCTACTTAACCCTCTGTTTTGAGTCCACGGTAACCAGCAATTTTCTCATTATGATTTACTTCTGCCTACACTCCCAGTAAGAAACCTTGCTCTCCTCTTGACTGGAGTTCTGTGAATGAGTACAATTCTGGTAACTGATCATGTTTAGGGGCTTGGTTAACTTTAGTTCACTCGGGTGTTTAAACTGTACCTGGAGTATTATCAAGATTAGATTTCTGTGGTAGATTCAACTCTCTGACCTCGTTTTACAACACGTGAGGTTTTTGTTTGTTTCCTCCTACTCCCAAATTTTACATAGACCTACTGAAACCTTATTATAGAATAATCTATTTTTAAATTTACTTACAGCATAACATCTCTGAAACGCATGTGTCCGTTCACGATGAGGTACGCCCCAAATCGGAAACAACCGGCATAGGAAAAATACATAAATGCTTGTGAAATACTAAAAGTAATTCCATAGACATGTGCCTTCTGCACAGAATTCCTGAAAGGCAAGTTAGTATATTCATAATCCTGTCTTTGGCCTCTCTCAGCACTTTGTCATAGAAAGAGTGACAGCTTCTAAGGCTTGTTTTCTTTTTTTTTTTTAATGTTTATTTTTGAGAGTTTTTTTTTAATGTTTATTTTTAAGAGGTTTTTTTGTTTTCCGTTTTTTATATTCTGACTCCAGTTCTGTTAGTTCGAGTGAGTGACAACCTCTCTGTGTATCACGTTTTCCAATTTTTATAATGGGAATAACCACCATGATGCAGAATTCTTTCAAGGACTAAACAAATATAAATGTCTAGCAAAGCACCTCATATTGGTTGTCCAAATGAGAGTTTCTGATATTATTACATGTTAATATCTAGCCAATCAGATATTCAACCCCTATGATATAAACCTATTTTTGCAAAAATATGGAGGATGTCAAAGTTAGGACTAAAGTTTGAATGGTCTCCATGTAATTTCTTTATTATTATCTTGCCTTCTGTGACAGTTACAGCCTTGTATGTCAAAATTCATGTTTCAGATCCAGACAAGTAGGGTCAGTGAGGTTTATGCAGACACACATCAGAAGCTCCTTCCCGAGCTACATCCCACCAGCCCCAACATAGTGTGTTTTAGACCACATGCTATCCTTTATCAGTATAGCTACATTATATATACTCCAGTATTCTACATCTTCCAAAAGAACTGTTTTTTATTTTCTCCCCGATTAGAATAGAAAGACATTTGGAAAGATGGAAAAATTCAAAATATTACTGATTTGGATATTTTAACTTAGATGCTGTGAGCATAGTCAAGATGTCAAACTATTCAACAATTTACAATGCTATTCAATCTTCAAATTATCATCAAATTAAAAGTGGACTCCTCCTTAATTCCCTTGAAGTTCAAATTAACCAGAAGTCTTAGGTAATGGCACATATACGTATACATCAAACATCAAATGGAGAGAAAATTACTTCATGAAGTGTACATAACTAACGAGATGGAATAAAATGAGAATTTCAATTCTCCCTTTTCAAATTTATAAGTGTTCAAACTATTGTTCTAGTCTACAAACTTGTACTGTAAGTTGTCTTCATTTTTGTTACGGTTAAAACATATCCGTTTGTAAAACTAGGCCCTGCCTGGTTGAAAACCAGTGACAAATAGTGACGCTGAGTTTCTTAAACTGCTCGAATAAGAACCAGTGAAACAGGAGACCTGTGTTTTCAGAGTAGGTTCGATCTGGTCCTCATCCAGAGAACAAATGGAATAGTCCAACCAAGTAAGTCTCATCTTTAGTTCAGTCTATACAGTTCCAAGAAAATAAATGTTTGAGGAATTCCCTAATATTTATCCTTAATCACCCACACTGGGTGTTTGAGTTGCCTGCACTGAGGAACATATATTTGCACAGTCCTCTGTGCCGTCTACGTCTCGGCGAACCCACCTATTCTTTCTACAGGAGATCTAAAAATCCAATCCTACAGCCCAATCAAAAAGCTACTTATTTTTAGGAAGACACTGAGAAACTATCATCCTCACAGTCCTATTGTTGTTTGAGCAGAAATTTTATTATCTTTTGAGAACAATAATTAAGCTTCCGGAAGGCACTAGCTCTTAGCAACACTCATATATGCTCATTACCTGTAAGCGCCGTACAATTTTTCAACGTACATCGACTCAAATTTTCTTTCCTGGGTTAAGGACACAACGGTCCTAATATTTTCTATTGCTTCTGTTGCAATCTGTAACGTAGAACAGATCTTGATGAGAAGTGGGGCTTTCATTTCTAGATAATGAAGAATACACACTTTAGGGCTCTGTCAGAATCCTGAAGGTTATGTTGACAGGTTTTTAATTTCTTCAGTTTTGAAAGCGATGACATAATGTGTTCTTCAAGATGAACTCTAGGACAAAACTGGGCACCCTAAAAGAAAATCTGTTTGTACCAAACACGGTGGGCAAGTCTTCAGATGCCCAGGGAAACTGACAAGCTTAGAGCAAACATGGCGGTCTGGACACCAGAAACCGGGTTTTATTCCCAGCCTTGCCCTCAGTCAGTTACTTGACTGGTTTCAGTCACAGCCTTTTGTGGCTTTGCTTTCTTTACAGGGTAAGGCCCTCAAAGAGACAGTCCTAGCATTATGCTAAGTTCCTAAGGGCTCACTGCAGGCGATGCTCATTTCCTCCACGCACATATGCCTACTTAGAGAAACTGGTCATTCACAACTGGACGGAAGATCCCAATTATAGACAACATGACTCTGCCTTAAGCCCCCCCTTAAACTAGGGACGGACACCTGGACTTGGGGAGGCCACTGTTAGACCTGGGAGGTCCTGTGGATTCAGCAATGAAGGTCTCCTTGTGGGGAGCCACACCGCGTAAGTGGAGGAAGCCCGTGAGAATATTTAGCAGGGGAGGAATGGAACAAAGGTATAAAGAGACTCAGACACAATGGAGCTTGTGGCTCTAAGAGAGGACCCGCTGGTGATTTTACAGTAATATAATCCATCTGTATTCCCGGCACTTCTGTGTCTTTATCTCAAAATCCTTTTTACCCAAACCAGTTGGAGCAGGTTTTTTTTTTTTGTTTTTTTTTTGTGTTTACAGCCAAACCACCTTTGACTAATGTTAATGGTCTGTGGCTTAGTTTAAAGCATAGTTCCTGGGGCACCTGGGTGGCTCAGTCAGTTAAGTGTCCGACTTGGACTCAGGTCACGATCTCATGGTTTGTGAATTTGAGCCTTATATCTGTCCCTCTGCTGTCAGTGCAGAGCCTGCTTTGGATCCTCTGTCTCCCTCTCTCTCTGCCCCTCCTGCTCCCACTTTCTCTCTCTCAAAAAAAAAAATTAAATAAATAAAACCCACTTAATAATAGTTGACTCATCTCAACTATTAACACAAAGAGCCTAAGATTTTATGTTTTTGTTTGATCAGCTTTAAGACATTTACCTCAGTTCTCTGTAACCAGCTGAAGGCAAGATATTTGATACTTTAGGCTGAATAACCTATCTTTAATCAGAAATGAAAAATCTCATGGTAATGATATGTGCAAGGTGTTACTTCACTTAACTGACATGCTCCCACTTAGCCTCACATCAACCCTGTGAGTTAAATATTATCCTATTTTCCTAGATGCAAGAACTGAGGCACAGAGAAGTTAATACATTGCTGAAGTTCTAATCAATCGGGTAGGATTCCCTATTAGACTATCTGCTGCCAAGTCCACATTCCTAACACATTATGCTTACTGTTTCCTCTGCTTTGTAATTCACACAAGGAGAAGCTAGTTGTTAATGACGTCACACTCAACTCTTGATCTTCTGGTCATGGGCTAGGCCTGGTTCAGCAGGGTTATAATTTTAGTCATTAGGCAGGGCCTGTGTTGAGGAGATGAAATGCAGCCTCTCCCCACCACCTTACCAGCCAAGGAGTCAACATCCTCATTACCAAGCCCTTTTGAAAAATGAAAATGGAAATGGATCCCAAATCCTGAGGTACTTTAACCATGATTAATCTGCACTCAGGTTAGTAAGAGCTTTTCTTTTTGCAAAAACAAAAAAACAAAAAACTCTCACATAACCCAAAAAACTGTGAGGGGGGTGGGGGATGTTCCAGGACCTTCTTTCTAACCCTTATTCTGTGTTAAATCAAGAGTTGACAGAGTAAACAAAAAGAATTATGACTGATTGCTAACATCTAAACTTTCCAGTTTCTCACATTATAAATATATTATATATACAAACACACACACACACACACACACACACACACAATTTTTTTTTTTTTTTTTTTTTTTGAGAGAGAGAGAGAGATGGGGCAGAGGGAGAAGGAGAGAGAATCCTAAGCAGGCTCTGTGTTGAGTGCAGAGCCTGACACAGGACTCAGTCCCACAGCCATAAGATCATGACTGCCCAGAAATCAAGAGCCAGATGTTCAACCGACTGAGCCCCCAGGTGCCCTTCTCATGTTCTATTAAAAAAAACCAAAACACCTTATTAGGTTAGAGTGGGTATTAAAAATAATTTCAGACTGGCCACTCTGAGTTATTCTCTGGTTCCTAGAATAAGTATTAGCCGGAAAGAAGGAGGGACATTATCAGATAAAATTTCTCACTGCATCCAAGTATAAAGTGAGGACCAGAGAAGTTGGGGATCTTCTCCCTTACCATGCACAGTGACTAGCAAGATTCAGACTAATAATCCAAGCGGTTATGTTTCCTTTGCCATAAGCTCATTTCTAACTGCCCTACTTCTGCCAGAATTCTGATACCTTTCAGTGTTTATATAGCCATTTTTAACTATCATCTTAGCTAGTTCAAGATGCTGTCTTTCATATAACTAGTCTAAGAAAACTTGATCTTGATTCCATTTACTGACAATTTTCCCTTTTGAAATGTGGAAGAAACAGGGTTTGGGGAGAAAGGAAATAAAAACTACAGAGTGTTTTCAGCAGTTAGTTGTGCCGAACCCAAGTCCAGGAAATGATGTCTTAAAATATATGCTGCCAGCAGTCAAGAGGATCTTCAGGCACTTGGAACACCCAGGGCTTCTCAAGTCCCAGAACCATGAAATGTCCTACAGATCTCTGGCCCCAGGAGAGGATGCGGGGTGAAGACAAGAGTGAGCATTCTGATGGAGACCGGGGCGTAAGGGGTGACGTGGCGGGGTGGGGGGGCAATACCACCCCGGCACTGACCTACAGCTGATGCGGGTTAAGAGAGAAAAGAAATGGTTTCATTGGACATAACTGGTTTAGTGCAAAACTGCTTGGATGGAGTTTTAATTTCCTACCTTAGAGGACATACATCTGATCCTCTTGAGTACTTCCCTGTAACGTGGCCATACTGTTTGTCCCACCTCACATAAGCACAGTGAAAGCCAGTTGCAGGAATATGGGTGAAAGGGCTTTCTTTGTAAAGTGTGCTGCTGCAGAAACTAGATCACAATTTATATTCATTATCTGTTTCACCTCCTAATCCTTCTGTAAAGGATCATATTTACACATGTAAGTAAAAACATTCCTTGCTATACTCTCTATTTAAGTAGTTAAAAGCATGGACAAGTAAAATGTTTATATGTAGATTTAGATACATTTCAATACATAGAGACCACATAGTAAAGGGCTTTGAAATTAGACCAGAGCTTAAATCCCAGCTATGGCTTTACCTAGTTAATGAAGTTCCTCATTTATAAAACTGGGATAACGTTGGTACCTGCTTCATAGAATTACTCTAAGGATGTAATGAGTGCGTAAACAGTAAATGGTACACAGTAACGGCCCAAGTAAACGTTTGCTCACTTGCCATGAGAGTTGGAAGCACAAATCAAAGCATTACTGCCATCTGGTGGCTACCCACCTGAATTGTAGAAATCACAACGAAGAAGAAAAGACGGCTCTTTTCTTATATACCAGCAAACCGCTACCTCAAACAATTCACTTATGCTCTCTGTCCTAAGGATTCCTTATGTGTAAAGTAGGGGTGATAATTCATTTCAACAATGGCATCGGTTTATTAAGTGAAAGGCAAAACGGACTTTGGATATTCAGAAATTCTTTGTAAGAACCACACATAAAGTGCTTTTCTACAGGCTAAGAGCCTTATGTTAACGATCCCATTGTCAGATTATAGGCATTATTATTAAACTACTTCATGCAGTATTGAAAGTTATTCAGTTGCAGTGAGCACAGTTAATTATCAAAACATGCATGCTGGAATATATAAAATAAAATACAGGTCTAAAAACAATACTTATATTAGCTGAAGCCTTATGTGACCCACCTTTCCAGCAGTTTCCAGTTCTTTTTTATCTCTTTTGGCGCTTCCAGCCAACATTTTCATTTCAACAATTCCTGACACAGCAATAATTGGAACAACTGATAACAGCAAAAGGGTCAACTGCCAACCGTAGATAAATGATATGATGATACCAGTTCCAAGGTTAGCTGTGTTCTGTGCAATTAAAGCCAGCCTGGTCCCCGTGGCCTGGAAGAGCAAAGGAAGAGCGGGAGCTGTGTTTTAAGCTTCAAATGCATAAGCTGCGGCCTCAGGCTTCCCGGTCAGAGGGAGGAGAGAGTTGTGGGTCTGGCTTATATTTGCTCCCTTTCATTGCAGTAAACCCAAGACACTGGTGCCTAACTCATGAGGCTCTGCAGGTTTTTCTTTGCTCGTGCCCCTCAATCCTCATTCCTGTCCTGCCCACATGGATTCAGCCTTCCAGAACCAGGCCATCACTGCTCAGCTCTGGGGATCCGATGTGGAGCACAGGCACATGTGCACAAAGGCAACGGGTAGAGAGCAAACAAACCCCAGCGTACTCTGGTCACCTGAAGAACCCTTTGCTGCGAATGTGTAAGAGGGTAATTTATGCACCCCCAAGAAACCAGCTGTTACGAAGTGTACATGTCTTTACAGACCACCCATCAAAAAGGAAACATCTAGATGAATTCCTGCGTGTAGGCTCACAAAGGAGGGCTGGTGTATGGGACGTGGCAGGTGGTAGCAGGAAGCTTGAGAGCAACAGCCCTCAGCTCCAAGGGTAGGGATCTACGCCAAGGAGAATCCGGCCGTCCCCGGAGACAGTTATCGCTGCGGGTTGGGCAGATGACCCAAATTAGCCTTAACTGGATTTAACGGAAGGTGGTTGAGGTACAGGTGGTGCTCGCTCACTGGACCCTCGTGTTTGCCGCTGGCAGCAATCTCATCAGCAGGAGGAAAGGAGCATTAGGATGAAGCCATCTTGGAATAAAAGGCACGCAGAGCCACACACACACACACACAGAAGGCACATGAACACAACCACACACACACAGAGGGCTCATGCACACACAGAACCACACACATGCACTCACAGAACACACACACACACAGGGCTCATGCACACATAGAACCACACACATAGCACACACACAGGGCACACACACAGAACTACACACACGCACACAGCAAACATACGCAGAGACAGACACACACAGAAGACACACATGTGTCCTTCATGACATTTTTGAGTCAATGGATCAGTCAACCCTGAAGTACAACCTTCCTCCTTACTGTTTCGGTTAGTCTGAGTTTTCTGTTATCTCCAGCTGAAAGCAGCATCGCCGATGCAGCTATGCATATTTTTATTCAAAACCACATTAAAGAAAGAGTAGAATGCAATCTACATACTCCTTGGACCTGCGAGGCATCAGTTGCAAGTCTTGTAGAAAGGGCACCGGTGCTGTTTTTATGATCATCAAACCAGCTCATGTCCTGTGGCACAAAACACACCTTTAAATTAGTTCAAAATTAAAACAAGCCAAGAAAAGTAGCTGAACCCTCCAAAACCTTCAATGCTGGAAATACCTGTACATAACATGGCCCTGGAGTCAGGGGAGACCTGACATGCGGTGCGGAGCCTCGGTCCCTGCCAGGAACACGCACCTTTAGGGCCCATTAGGACCCCCGCTCAGGCTGCCCTGCTGTGGCCAGGACAGCACGACTGATCTGGGCGCCAGGGCTGGGGTGGGGCTTCTCTAGCTTCTTCATCGGCTGCGCCTGAGCTGGAGGGCACAGGTGGGCCTATTTCACCACTCAATCCTTATCACGTGCACTGCGGACACCTCCTCCCTGCTGGGGTGGTGTCCGGCAGGGAAGGGATGCAGTGGGGCTCGACACAGCTCCCGTATGTCCTAGGTAGGAGGAAATCAGCCCTGCTTTCTCACGGTGTTTTGTTTGGTTTGGTTTCTTTAACCAGGAATTGAAAAAGTGTGTGTTAGATAGGGTTTTAACCATTGTGTGCACTCATCCATAGCATGTTAATTTCATAGACAAGAATCTTCCCCACAAAGTAGAGGTTTCTAAACTCAGACCTGCTCTAAATAGGATCCCTGCTATGGGCTCTTTTGTGAACAGGAATGTAATCACTTCCTGTCAAGGGCATGGGTAATATTCGGGCCCTCTATCTTAAGCCTCCTCTATAAAAACAGATAATTCATATTTGCACATTTCCCCACATGTCCTGCAGTAGACTGGACTTCTCAAGAGGACACATAACGCATTTTGTAGTCCAAGCTACCACCACACGGGCCCATAGTTGGTCATGACTCAGTGAATTAACAAGTAAATAAATATTAAACAGCTCATATAAGACAGAACCAAAGCTCGGTTACCAACAGTTGGGAAAACATATAGTTAGCGTGGTCAATTGTGGCACATGAATCCTACTAACCACCTTCTCCTTTGTTTAAAGACACCTTGGAGTCTCAAATGCCTAGCTTGGGCCTGCATAGAATCCAGAGAAGACATACAGCTCCTTAAAAATGACAGTATCCACGTGGATAGAGACAGTCACAAAATAAGCAACCTAAATTAAGCATACTCCCATGAAATTCCTGAAAAGTCTTCGGATTTTGAAAGACCAGTACAACTTGTAGGGCCCTGACTGGTCCCTGCATGAAAGCATGGATGGGGCAGGGCGGCATGGACATGAACTACACACACCCAGACAACAGAAAGAGGCTTGGAATGAAAGAAATCTGAACAGAAGGCATTCTCCAGCGCACATGCCTACCTGTCTTAGCATTGCTTTAAAAGCCATTAACCGAAGCCTTGTGGTGAGGATCTCGCCAGCTTTCCCCAAAGTGAAGCCCTGGTTAAAAAAAAAAAAAAAAAAGCTATTGTCCCTTTTGATGATCAGTAGTATTCTGACCCAAGTGGGCATACTCGTATTGATTTTTACATTATGTATATATTAGTCCACTACTGAGATAATGAAAGTCTGTGACCAAACACTAATTCCACGTCTCAATTTCAAATTCATGTACTTGCCCAATCATTAGCATACAAAAGAATCCTAACACTAAAAACCTTACAAATGTCCAGTTCTGGCTTCTGAAACATTCATTTTTAAAAAACTTTTAGTAATTTATTTATTTCTGGAAGAGAGAGAGAGAACATTCTAGCATGTGAATAGGGGAGTGGCAGAGAGAGAGAGAAAGAGAGAGAGAATCCCAAGCAGGTTCTGTAGTTTCAGTGTGCAGTCTGACATGGGCCTAGAACCCATGCTGTGAGATGGCCTGAGCCGCAATCAACAGTCAGATGCTTAACCATGGAACTACCCAGGTGCCCCTGGCTTCTGACACATTCTAAATGTATTTCCTTTCCCAAACTTTCAAGGGCATCTCGTGCCTAAGCACAATATCGTATAGAATTACAACTTTTGGCATGTTCCTGATACTTTAAACTAAACCACTGAAAGCAGAAGTAACAAAACTCCCTGCAGAAATACAGTGTCGTGTGGTGTAGAGTGAAGGAGGAGGTCTGTAGTATCAAGTTCCACATGAGTTTGCTGGTTCTCGGTCACAGCTCTCCCTGTTCTCAAGTTGGGGGAACAATTAGGCTATTGTTCCTCCCCAAGCGGACTTGCCAGACAATTTCCCTCTTTCTCAATTATGCCAGGTTCAACTGAAGAGCAGCCCAGATGTTCACAGCTGGGCTGGGTGAGAGTCTCCAGGCACACTGAGCATTGGTGTAGGCATGCAGAACATGCTGTGGGGGACACATCAGGAGTCTTTATGAAGTCAGGAGGGTTGGTGATCAGTATGTGGGGATGAGCTTGCCCCAGGAGTCCAAGACCAGGCCTCTCCGGTCTCCTCCTTCCTTGGCTGGCACAGCGCTCAAGGCCCACGTGGGCACTGCAGTTCCGCTCATCATCCCACTGCTCTCACGGCCTCTAAAATACATTTTTAAAGCCAGCCACTCCCTAACACACCAGGGCCTGGGGCTGGATTGCATCACTGTGCTGCTACCAGCAAGGTAATGATTTCCAAATAAAAAGCTTGGCTTACTTTTACCACTAGGCAAGACTAGGAAACCTCATTTTGCTGACTTAATGGAGTGTGTTGGTGCCGAGTTACAGAGACAAAAGAAATTTACTAAAAGTCTAGGTAGAAAAGTATCAACAGAATAAGGCTTTCTAGTTCATTCTGGCCAGGTTTACAATATACAAATGCAGTAAAATGTATGTTCTTACACAGAGTTCATCTGTTGAGGAGGAAAAGATCAGAGAACCTGCTTGATACTGTACCAAAAGTAATATACTGGCGTACTGATTTTTTTTTCTAGTTTATAATAAGTTTAACAACTGCTACTTATGTTCTTTTATGAAACCAAGTCTCTTTTCTCCTTTGTAACAAATGTCTGCTGGGGGCAAACCTGGGACATAATATAATTTAGAACACAGCAAAGTCTCTATTCCTTCCACTAAGGACACTGCCTTCTGAAAGAGCCTCACAGACTGTGTTTGCAATTCATTTCAATCTAAGATTTGAAAGTTCCATTAGATTTTAATTGATAATTAATGTGTATGAATAGATAACAAAATCTAACTAAGAGATAGTTTATATTCTCTAATGGAATGTAGACTTGATTAGAAGATGAAATCATAGGTACCTACCTGAAGGAAGAAAGTAAAAAAAGAAATAATTCCCAGACCTAAAAAAAGCAATGAGAACATGTTGCATTCCCGCTGCTTTACTTCATCGTCCTCTTGTTCAAAAACCTACAAAAGAACATTTATTTTTTATTCTTCTTCTTCTTAATGTTTCTTCATTTTTTGAGAGAGACACCAAGCATGAGTGGGGGAGGGACAGAGAGCAAGGGACACACAGAATCCAAAGCAGGCTCCAGGCTCTGAGCTGTCAGCACAGAGTCCAACCCAGGGCTCGAACCCATGAACCATGAGACTATGACCTGGCTGAAGTTGGAGACTCAACCAACGAGCCACCCAGGGATCTCTACAAAAGAACATTTAAAATGCCAGCTTGGGAAGAGGGCAAGATGGCAGCGAAGTAGGGATCTCCGGACATTTCACTTGCCCCCATCTCTCGCACGGAGAAGGACTGAAGCCATAGGAACCCTTATAGAATCCAGGAGTTTGGGAGGAAAAGGAGACAGAGTCCGCTGAGAAAACCTTCTAGCGTGAGTGCAAACTGGGGAAGATAAAATCGGGCCGGGACCAGAGACACAGAGGGATGGGGGGGATCCCCCTCTGCAGGGAGTTTAGAGGGGAAAGAGAGTGGCCGAAACTGCTCAAGACATGGTCCCTGTTTCTAGGGAACAGAAAAACCTCCGCTCGGGACACAGAGGGACTGGCTCCCTGCTCTCCAGCTGACCCTGGGTGGGACGCACTCGTCCCAGGCGACCCCCAGATGAAACTTCTCCTCGCTTGCCAGCCCGACCTGGAGGAGACGGGAGCAGAGGCTTCTGGCTCAATCCCCAGAGGGAAGGCAGAGGCTTGGGACTGCCCTGAGGAGCTCGCCTGTGAGGTTGTGTCCATGGCAATTTCAGTGGGGTGTGTGGACTGGGATCTGGAAACAAGGCCTGGCCTGGGATATAGAGCACGGCCCACCTTGTCTGCGCCCCTGGCACAGGGAGTTTAGACCCCCAAAAAAGTGAGTTGCAGTGCTTGGTTCAAGAAGGGACGGGGGTGCCGCCACTCTTCTCCCCACAACCACCAAGGCAGGACTCCTGTGGGACATACTGGACCAAACCATGCCCATCCCTGCTAGAGACCTGCTATCTTCTTTCTTTCCTCTCTCTCTCTCTTTTTTTTTTTTTTTTTTTTNCCTCTTCTACAACCATATTCCACTCTTTCACTCTTTGAAAAAAGCTTCTATTACCTTCTGCCTGCTATTTCATTTCCAATTTCGCCTCATCCTCGCTCTGTCATTTCTCTCTTTCTCTATGTTCTTCCACCAGCGCTGCATACACCAGCTATTTATATGTAGCTGGGAAATCTGGTTACATGCTTTAGACTGTTGTTTATCTATTGAGTTTCTTCTTTTTTCCTTTTCTCTTCTTTTTTCTTTTTTACTTATTTTTATTTCTTCTTATTCGCCTTCCCTCCTTCTTCTTTCTCTTTTCTTTTTCGTTTTCCCTTTCGGTTCGCGNGCATGAATCCTACAAAGAGCACAAAGACCCTAAACCCATAGTTTTCAATAACAACACTGAATGTAAATGGACTAAATGTCCGAATCAAAAGAGATAGGGTAGCAGAATGGATTTGAAAAAAAATTCCAATTATTTGCTGTCTACTAGAAACTCATTTTAGACAGGAGTACACCCTCAGATTGAAAGTAACGGGTTGGAGAAAAATCTATCATGCTACTGGAAGTCAAAAAAAAGCTGGAGTAGCTATACTTATAGCAGACAAACTGGACTTTAAAGTAATGACAGTAACAAGGGATGAAGAAGGGCATTATATAATAATTACAGGGTCTATCCATCAGGAAGAGCTAACAATTATAAATGTCTACACTCCAAATATGGGAGCACCTAAATACATAAAACAATCACAAACAGAAACAGTCTTATCGATAAGAACATGCTAATAGCAGGGGACTTTAACACTCCACTTAACAGCAATGGANACAACACATTATCAAAAGAAAAGAAAAACCATATGATCCTGTCAATAGATGCAGAAAAAGCATCTGACAAAATACAGCATCCCTTCTTAATAAAGATCCTTGATAAAGTTGGGATAGAAGGACCTTACTTAAACATCATAAAAGAATGAGAATCTTTCTTCTATGAGAAGCCCTCAGCTAACATCATCCTCAACGGGGAAAACCTNGACTCTTGAATGTTGAGAACATACTGAGGGCTGATGGGGGGGCGTGGAGAAGGGGGTTGATGGGCATGGAGGAGGGCACTTGTGGGGATGAGCACTGGGTGTTACACGGAAACCAACTTGACAATAAACTATTTAAAAATTTTTTTTAAAAAATGCCAACTTGGATTACAGGATCTTCTTCACTCCTCCCATAAATAATGGCTTGAGCATTACCGTTTAAAAACTGGGCTTTGAAAATGTGGGGTTTTATTTCAAATTGTAAAATATATGTAACAAAATATTTGTCATTATAACCATGTTTAAGTGTGTAATCAGAGGCACGAGTTATATTCATGGTGTCATGTTGTGCAACCTTCACCACTGCCCATCTCCAGAACTTTTTCCAACATCTCAGACGGCAACTCTGCACTTGTGAAATAGGAACGCCTCATACCCGCTCCCCAGCCCCCTGGGAACCACAATGCTACTTTCCATCTCTGGGAATTTGAGGACCATGTGGTAACTGACATGGAAAGAAACACTGGGTATGACTTGTGTTGCACATTTTGTTCCCCTTCCTCTGCACTGCCACCCCCCTGCCCCAGCTCGTTCCTGCCTGGCCCCAGCCGTGCACCCCATTCTACCGGGGCTCTGCTTGCTCCTGACCAACCAACGTGAAACAGCACCTCCACCTCCAGCTCAGTCTCGTTGCCCGGTCCTGCCTTTAAAGCACTTGCTGTCCCCTGACACACTAGGTGTTTGTGTTTTGTGTGTGTGTTCTCTGTCTGTCCCAATAGAAAGTAAACTGTTTGAGGGCAGGGCTTGGTTTAGTTTCTGTTTTATCTCCAGTGCCCAGGACAGCATTTGGCATGTAGAAGAGGCCCCAAAAGATAAATAACAGTCCACACAGCTCTTGAATTGCAGGAGAGCCAGAAATTGCTTTACTTTCTAATTTTAAAACATTTGGAGGGCCCTTTCTAACTTCCTACTGTTTGACTTGTGGTCCTAATAATAGACCAATGTCCAAAGCCATGAGTACTCTAAACTTGTAATGTAGAGAATAAGTTATCTTAACAAGAAAGTCTCTCCAAATGTTAGGGGTTGACTAAGATTATACTATAAAAATGGTGGGTTTAATGGAGTCTTAGATGTTTCTGGTTAACTCCCTATAAATATCCTCCATGGGAAGTTAAAGATAGGATAATAGGAGTTTTCTTAGCCTCTCCAGGCCTGGGAAGGATGGCTAAAACGATGATGTACTCGCTATTACTTTTTGAATACTTACTCTGAGGCAGACACTCTTAAATGCTCCCCTTTTAGTTTCCGTAGCATCTCTTTCCATCCTCAGCCATTCTGTAGGCAGGATTACTTTATACATGAAGGAACTGGGGACTGGCGAGGGTCAGCATGCAGCCCAAGTGCGCGCAGCCAGTGGCCAGGCAGGCCCGTACCCAGTGCCTGGCCCTGAGGGGCTGTGACTTGAGCCTGTCCTTCCTCCACCTCCTCCCACCCTTCCTGTGAGCCTGCACCTTCTCTCCTCAAGGACGAAGGGGCGCACTGCCACTGCCTTCACCTCAGTGAAGAGAGCTAATTAAATGCCTCCTTCAGTGATTTTATAACTTACAATTTCATTGGTATAATAACTTGGAATGGTTTGAAAGGCTACTTTTTCTTTTGCCTCATGTCTTTCCTCAAAAGGGAATGAAAAACTTCAGCTTACTTGAATCAGAGCCTGCTGTACTCCAAAATGGACTCCGTGGTGAGGTTGGCACGAGAACAGATTTTTAATTTTTATTAATTTTTATTTGTTGTAAAGCTTACTTATTTTGAGAGAGAGAGCATACACGTGGGAAAAGGGCAGAGAGAGAGGAAGAGAGAGAATCCCAAGCAGGCTCCACACCATCAACATGTGGGGCTCGAACTCACAGACCGTGAGATTGTGATTTGAGCCAAAATTGAGAGTTGGACGCTTAAGTGACTGAGGCACCCAGGCGCCCTGAGAACAGATTTAATTCAAACTACTACTTGATGTTTTCAAACTCACCGCTAGCATTTCTGAGAACATGACTGAAAATGCAGGCTGAAGTGCCCCATTGGCAATGGCACATGCTATTCCCACCACGAAGTAAGGCCATTCTGTTTTATTCAGCTTTAAGACCTTCAGAAAAGACACTGGTGGCACATTTTCATCCTAGAACAAACACACACATATATCTCTGTATCAGGACAAACTGGTCACAACACAACAGTTACCACCAGAGTTTGTAGACAAAGACACAGCACTGCCCTCAAGGGACTTGCAAACGAGGTGCAGAGAATGACCAGTGTGCCCAGTCTACCAGAGAGTAAGACAGTCTGTTACAAAACATTAACAGTGTCCACTGATCACATAAGGTAATTAAGAGCTGTTCACTCAAGAAGCAGTCTTCATGGTGTGACCAGCCCAGCAGAGGGATGAGATGCAGGACCTGGGAACAAAAGGCTGTAGACTTTTGTCCAAACTCAACACAGGGATGATGTTGGGGTCAAATGAGACAATACCCATAAGGATACTATAAGGATAAATGTCCTTATCAATGTGGGGTATCATTATTAACCTGGGCCTGGTCTCCTCACCCACAGAACCCTATCCAGTGCTGCCTTTTCCCATGAGATGTTCCTAACTCACAAAAACCAAATTAATGATGCCCCTTTTCTTTTATCACTGTTCCTTGGCAGGCTTCTCCTATTTCAAAGCTTAGCTTGTTTTGGATATTTTTTCCCATTTATTTATTAACAAGCCTTGTTTTATGTTAGTTTTTTTTTTTTTCCTTTTTTAAGGTGAAGACTATGTCTTTATATCCCTAGAAACTATCCTAGTACCTGGCCCATATCAGATTCTCAGCAAATGTCAAATTCAAGGTCTGCTCAAACATGAAAGATTTAGGTCATATAAACTACCTCTGGAGTCAGAATAGTCTCCTTTAAACTAGATACAAAAGCTGTACAGGGAGTCCCATAGCCTTATGGTCGTTTAAATAGGTCATTGGGTATCTCTATGCTTTGTTTTTTTTTTTTTTTAATGTATGTTTATTTTTGAGAGAGAGAGCCAGAGACTGCAAGTGGGGGAGGGCCAGAGAGAGAGACACACACAGAACCCGAAGCAGGCTCCAGGCTCTAAGCTGTCAGCATAGAGCCCAATGCAAGGCTTGAACCCATGAACTGTGAGATCATGACCTGAGCTGAAGTCAGACACTTACCCCACTGAGCCACCCAGGCGCCCCATGTTTGGGTCTCTATGACACAGAGAACTTAGGGGTAGGTTCTACTCAGCCCTCTTTTTTCAAGTCACCCATTTTCTGTTATATTTTACTTTTTTCCCCCATCAATAGTTAGCATTATCTCTAAGTCCTGGTCTCCAGCCTGATAAATGAGCCTTTTCTCAGACTGCTCTTCAACACACACAAACAGGTCTCCCCAGGTCCCTCTCATCACACTTAATTCCTCCCTCTCCTTGGGCACTCTGTCAAATCCTCTTTGATGGTACTTGGGACAATCTTGTTGACTGTGGAGTTTTCTGCCATCCCCTCTTGTCTGTGCAATTTTTCAAGGGAAGTGCTCGTCAGAAATACCAGACTCTGAAGACAGCGGAATATCTCTCAAAATAAATGAGAAAAAACTGGATACTTCCATAGCCAAAAGATGGGGGGTGTTTGTATTACTTCAGATAATGCAACTTCACAACAGTATAATTGTTACTCTCCTTTCCATAAATATACCAATATTAAGACCTCTAAGGGAGCTAGCCCTTGTCATTTCTGCAGTAAGTCATGTTGTGGGCAGAGAAAAATAGATGCAATCAATGATTAGTACAATTAGTTTCTTAAGACCAACACAAGAGTAAAATTCAACTCAACCTTTATCAAGTAAGGTGTTTTCAAGCAATCTCTTGAAATAAGAAATTATCTTTTCTTGGAATGGATTCCCCCTCTATTACAAATGTTTCTGTTGACTTGAATTAATGATACTGCAGGTCTTCAGGTGAGAAGTGTTAAAGAACATACAATTTTGCTATTTCTGGACATTGTCCCCTTCATTGTAAGAGAACCCCAATCTAATTCAGAGTGGAAATGGAAACAGTAAAAAGATTCAATTTTTCACCCTCCCTTGTAGCTAGGTATGGCCGTGGGATGAAGTTATAGCCAATGACCTAAGTGAAAGTATTATATGGAACTTCTGGAAAATCTCTTCGTTTCCTCCTACTGTTTGGAATGTGTATGCTATGGTGGGAGCTTCAGGGGCCCTTTTAGATCACGTGGATGGAAGTCACAGGCAAGGATAGTGAAGATAAGGATGAAAGGAGCATGAATCCAAGGGAACTGTAGAGCCACAACCACACTAGCCTTGGGTTTCTCAACACTAAGGCTTTTTTTATGTGAAAGAAAAATGCAAACTCTTCATTTGTTTAA
The DNA here is from genome assembly GCF_008692635.1 of Crocuta crocuta. Taxonomy (NCBI): domain Eukaryota; kingdom Metazoa; phylum Chordata; class Mammalia; order Carnivora; family Hyaenidae; genus Crocuta; species Crocuta crocuta. The sequence goes on from NW_027530502.1 coordinate 1,490,603, forward strand.
ACTGATGTTATTCTGACTTTTTCAACCCAGACCATGAGAGGTAATCCTCCCTTAACAGAATGTAAATATCAGGGCCTTTTACTTTAGACTGGCTTTATCTCTCTGTATCTCAAAGATGAATGGAGTATCTACCTTTGAATTTAAGCATCTAAACACAAAGACAGTGTTTCTGGATCTGTTTTTTCCCCACCAGAAGTCCACTTTTAATTGGCATTGATTTCAATTCATTGTCCAATACATTTAAAAATTGCAATTTCCTTTTTTTCCAGGAAGGGTATAATTCATAGTAGCAATCATCTGTGCCTGCAGTATACTTGTAAGGATAAGAATTTCGATGGCCAAACTATACCATAAAAGATTTAATTTAAGTGAAAAGCTACTTACAAGTTCTTTGGTTTCCACATCTAGGCCATTCTGATACTTTCGTGAATTCCTAAGGCTTTTATGGGTGGAATTCCTGAATATGCGAGATGTCCAGCCTTTGGGGTCCATTCCCATGGCAGCCTTTTCATTACTTAGTTCAACGTCAAATTCTTCTGACTGCATCTGGTTTCCTGATGTCTGAAAGAACAGCAAAATGTTAAGTTGTGCACGTGTGTGTCCCCACATGGAGATAACCTCCATGTTTAGAGCCATGGAGCCACAGTGAATATTACATGTGTCATGACTTTTAGATTCTCTAACAGCTTCTCAATCAAAATTAGCTTGAAAACTATAAAGAAATGTTTCAACACATAGAAGTGTGTTAAAGGTTAAAAAAGACAGAAAGTTAAATTCAATTTGAACAATATAAAAGTGCTTCCCAAAAACTAAAAGGCAAAATTTTCATCATCCAGAGGGTATATAGTTCTGTCAACATGCAAGAATGCTAGGAACAGGTCATGACTACCACCAAAGGGAAGAAGAATAGAGATATTACCAAGGGCTCATTTTTAAAGCTACAAACAAGGAAAAGCTGGTCACTCCCCATGGGAGGCAATTAAATTGCTTTCTCTGACTCGTGGAGTGTAATCATTTTCTTCTTTGTGTCTTGCTCAGACTCACGTCATCCCAGGTGACCCCACTTGCAGGCTAAGCCTCATTGTCTGCATTGGGCTCAATTCTCTCCTTAAAGGGGCCAAGGGAAAGGTAATTTAAGGATCTCTAGCTCAATGCATGGTGAAGAACATTAAGCCAACCTTGTTGGAGTCTGAGTCTGGTTCTCTGTTTGCTTCCTCCATGTCCCATCTTAATGGGTTACACAGGGCCTGAGTTATTATAGGATTGTCTTGTTCTGGCTCCTCTTCCTCAGGTCCTGTCCCCAAACCTCATCCTATGATTAGTGCCTTACTGGGCTTACAGTAGCCTATTTGGAACTCTGCATATAAACGGACCCTAGCTTTCCGGTTGTGCTTTCCATTCCTGACAAAATACCACCCATGTGCCTGGAACCACACTGCAGTGATATGTTCTGCTTGGTGGACTTCCTCACTTGCTTATAACTGGAACTGTTTTATACCACCTCCTAACCCAAACCAACCTAAAGCCTCAGATCTTAACTGATCCCTGCATCCTCACTACCATCCGCTTCCACACTGCTACCAAGTTCATTTCTCTTAAGGGCAGTTCTGTTCAAATCACATCCCAGCTCAAAAGTCTCCCACAGGTCCCCACCACATGCTCAAGTCTGGCTCCCCCAAGGTCTAGCTCATGGCAAGTCAGACTGGACCACCTCTCACGAATGCCTTTTTCCCCCCTCTTTTTGTCATCTCCATGCTATCAAAGGGTCCAGCTTAACAGACAGTTCTCCCAATAAGCCCATTGTGATTTTAGCCTTCTATGACCAAACGAACAATCCCTCTCTCTCTCCTGTAATATTTTTTTCTGTGTCCTACCTGAAGCCCTCATTTGGTAGATGCTGAGGTCACTCAGCTCCAAAGTCAAGATGGCCACTTTCTGCCAGGTGATGACAAGTATATATTTAAAACCACAAGCCCTATTTCTTACACCTGAATGTACCTTTAGCTGTTTTAAATATTTAATTACAAAAAGTAAAACAATAAATGATGAAAGAAAATATAGCGAATAGCGGAAGAACAACTCCAAATCCTGAAGACATGAAGAGAAAAAAAATGATAATATATCTACATAGAATTTTAAAGCTTTTCTATGGTAGCTAAACAAACTACATAGTGAAACTGAAATAACAAAGCAGGAGAAAGATTTCCAATACACGCAGGAACATACTTACTTTTCATACAAGGAGTTGTGAGGAGTCAACAAGAATGTCATGAATAACCCAACAGAAAAATGGCCTAAAACAGGAACACTTTAATGAAAGATAAAGCACAAATGGCTACTGAACATGTGAAAAGAGGCTCAATCTCATGAAAATTAAAGAAATCTGGAAATCCTGCTAGCTCTTCTAGGCTAGCAAACATAAAAAATAAATACTAAATGGCTGTTAGTGGTTATCAACAGGGTGTTGGATTATGGGGAGTCTTTCAAGATTCAAAAATATTCATGTTTGAATTTTTTTAATGTTTTGATTTTAAAAAATTAGAATGCATTACATTTACAATCAGGAAAAAGTTAGGATGCATTTAAAAGAAACAACTGGGCACTTAGGTGGCTCAGTCGGTTAAGTGTCCAACTTTGGCTCAGAGCATGATCTTGTGGTTCGTGGGTTTGAACCCCCGTAGGGCTCTGTGCTGACAGCTCAGCTTCAGATTATGTGTCTCCCTCTCTCTCTCACCCTCCCTTGCTCATGCTCTGTCTCTCTCTCTAAAAAATAAACATTAAAAAAAATTTTAAATAAAACAACTAAGCATCAATAATCCAACTAATGAAAAAGCAGTGACTATTCTACTTAGAAACATAACCAAGACCAGGTTTTATTAACACCAGGTTGGACTTTGGAACTGCAGGAAAAAGAAACGCTGTAGCTTGAGCATTTGGTGAACCCTCAGGCTCACTGCAGCTCTTTCCTCCAGTTCTGCAAAAGCACCAGCAAATAAACAGTTAAGTAAAGCCTACACCAGAAATGAGAAATGTGAGGGTATCAAGAAAGAGAAGTTCAAAGGGGCTACGAATTACGGATTACGGAATGCCAGAGCTGGTGGAAACATAGGTCATCTCAGTGCACACTCTGCTCGTTTAACAACAGAGGACGCCAAAACGGAATGATGTGCTGAAACCATTGTGTAGTTGGTGACAGGTGTCTTTTATCACGCGACAGCGCTCCATCTTTCACTGTACGACTTCTCCTGGGAACAGAAGGTTATGGAATACGATAGAGAAAGGTCAGGGCTCACCCCTTGGCGGCCTCCCCGCCTAAGTGCCGGTGGGTCAGGGGCATAGACACAGGCCGGCCGGGGAGAAAGCGGCTGCCTCATTTGAGGATCTAAGGTGTCTTCACAGGCAAAACCGCACAGCCTGACTACCCATTAATACAATGAAAACGAAAACTGAATGAAAGGAACATTATACATATTTTTTAAACTACGGAAATGATAAAAATGCTGTGATGGCTAGGCCATACAGAGAGAGGTAATTAGTAAAAACGCTATTACTTACCTTCTGCTAGAAAACATTCTCTGGCAAATTGTGGGAAGAGCTATAACACTTTCCATCATTTCATTTGATAGTTTCACTTTGGGGACTTTGTAAATCTCAGTAACCATTATTTATCATGCATCTATTTTGTGTTGAGTTCTTTTTTAAAAAAACAGCAGCTTTATTGAAACAATGCGCACACCATAAAATTAACCCTTTTAAAGTGTTTTTTTTTTTTTAGTATATTCAGTTGCTTATTTCTTAACCTTACAAGCTTGCATGGTAGAGTTAGTATTTTTTAAAACTATTTATTTATTTTGAGAGAGAAAGACAAAAGAAACGAAGAGCTTGAGCTAGTGGGGGAGGGGCAGAGAGAGAGAATCCCCAAGAGGCTCCCTGCCATCAGCTCTGAGTCTCACAAGGGACTCAATCTCTTGATCTGAGCATGACCTGAGCCAAAATCAAGAGTCAGAGGCTTAACTGACTGAGCCTCCTGGGTGCCCCAGATTTAGTATTATTATCTGGATGATCTGTATCTGAAATGTTAAGGGAAAAAAAACAACAACAAAAATATACATGACCATACTAATTATGGTTATATTTATAGAAGTATCTACATTTGCTTTGATCTAAGAATCATGTTTATAGAAAAAATATTGGTAGGTTATTTATTTTGCAAAGTAGCACAGGTAAACACAATACAATAGTAATACAAACCAATAATTATCAATATTACCTGTTTTAGGAGCTACAGTGAATGATTTTTTTTTAAAGACCTAACTATTCACTTCCTGGAGTCATGAATGTTGCTGATGGTTTTGTTGGATCATCAAGGAAGTGTTTTAACATCACAGAGGACCTCCTCCCACCGCTAGAGACCCTGGCATTGCCCTCTCACGGCTGCCACTTCTCCAATGGCCCCTAATCTTACGGTGGAAAAGACCTGCTAGTTTGAACACATTCCCTAGGCAATTATGGATCTCTGTCCTAAGGAATAAATGTAAAACGTTTTTGACATTTTCCTCCTCCCTCACCTTTCTCTCTTCCAGGCAGGATTCATTCGCTGATTCTGAATTCAAGTCTCAGATGCACATTTTAGGTATCTTCCTAAAGTTTTATATTTCTCAGCACAGCATTAGCTGCCTGATAGTGTGCTAATATAAAGAATACTGTATTGAGAAGCAGGAGTATCCCCGGGAGCACATACCTGCATGTTAACAAGCTTGAAATACACCCCTTCCTTCTTCATCAGCTCCCCGTGGCTTCCTTGCTCCACAATGACACCATCCTCAAAGCCAGCGATGACATCTGCATTTCGGATTGTAGATAGTCGATGGGCTATCACGATGGTGGTCCGGCCTTCTCTGGCCTAAAAGGGAGAAGGACAGATGTGGTGCAGTAGGGTTACAATATCAATGTACTGTCAGTAGCACATAGAGTTAAGCATTTAGATGATGCCTGTGTTTGTGGTTGATAAGAGTAGCTTACCCGGTGTGATTAGGGCTCATAGGCATCCTTATCTATGAAAGGTTACAGGGACACTTGAATTCTGGACCAGAAAGGAGGCCAACCCTTCCAGTATGAGGATGGATAACTCTGGAAGCTCAAAGTGTAGGCTTAACAAAGCAAAACAAGGAAAGGCTTGACCCTTCTCAAGTGTTTTTATACTTGTCTGAGGAGCCCATCTTGTCAGTTATATGATCCTCTAGCACTTTAGCAACAACAGGTTGGAATTGTTGTCAAATGCCACCTTCTCCAGGGCTCTTCTCTAAGGTTTCTTTTGAAGTGCCTGATTTCAGTTGTAATTCTGATGGGCTCCATGCAGGCAGTTTAGGTGAAAATGTAGTTTGAGATCAGGACGGTTTAAATTATAGTTCAAAGACCATCAGCCTCACTATCTCCAGAGTGGGTCCAATAATTGCTTTTTAACAAGTGCCCCTGTTTGGCCCCATGCTAGAATCTACAGATCACCCCAGTAGGTAGTTCAGTAAACTCACATATTGGCTTGGTGGGTTTATCAGTGGGCTTTTAAACCCTGGAAAATGCTCATCAAATTATTCATGTTATGTCCTTGATAAAGGTTATTCTTTTTGATAGATACTCATTAATTCTATTAAGATCACACTTTCTTTTTTTTAATGTTTATTTACTTTTGAGACCGAGAGAGACAGAGCATGAACAGGGACGGGGCAGAGAGAGAGAGGGACACAGAATCTAAAGCAGGTTCCAGGCTCTGAGCTGTCAGCACAGAGCCAGATGCAGGGCTTGGACCCACGAACTGTGAGATCATTACCGGAGCCGAAGTCTGACACTTAACCAGCTGAGCCACCCAGATGCCCCTAAGATAACACCTTCTTAAGACCACTTCTATTTTGAGGCAGTAAAACTACATCATTAGGATGGTGATTGGAGTAAAGCTTAATTCATCTAAGTAGTTAAAAATACAAATTAAAATGATAGCCTAGATTCATAATAGTCAAAAAGTGACAGCAATCCATATGTTTATCAGTTGATCAAAGGATAAACAAAATGAAGTACATTCATACAATGGAATATTATTGGGCCATAAAAAAATAAAGACATTCTGATGCATGTTTGAAAATGGATGCACTTTGAAAACATTATGTTAATATCAACAATAGCCAAACTATGGAAAGAGCCCACATGTCCAGTGACTGATGAATGGATTAAATATGTGGTGTATATATACAATGGAATATTACTCAAACATCAAAAAGAATATACTCTTGCTATTTGCAATGACGTGCATGGAGCTTGAGTACATAATGCTAAGTGAAATAAGTCAATCAGAAAAAGAAAAATACCATTGATTTCACTCATATCTGGAATCCAGGAAACAAAACAGATGAACATATGGAAAGGGAAAAAAGAAAAAAGAGGGAAGCAAATCATAAGAGACTTCTAATGATTAACAACAAATTGAGGGTTGATGAAGGGAGGTGGAGGGTGATGGAGTAAACGGGTGATAGGTATTGAGGAGGTACTTGTTGTGATGAGCACTGGGTGTTGTATGTAAGTGATGAATCACTAAATTCTATTCCTGAAACCAACATTATACTACATGTTAACTAACTAGAATTTAAGTAAATACTTGGGAAAAGCTAGAAAACATTATGCTAAATGAATGAAACCAGTCACAAAAGATCATGCATTGTATGATTCTATTTATATAAAATATCAGAATTAGGCAAACCCCTAGAGATAGAAAGTAGATTAGTGGTCACCAAGGGCTGGGGTAAGTATGGAGTGGAGAGTGACTGCTAATGAGTACAAGGTTTCCTTTGGGGATGATGCCAATCTGCAATTAGATAATGGTGATGGTTGCAAAACCTAGTGAATATGCGAACAACCACTGAATTGTACATTTCAAAAGGGCAAACCTCATGGTATCTTAATTACATCTCAAAAAAAAAAAAAGGAGCAGCATGAAAATTCTGGAAAATAATTTAGTGAGAGGGAAATACCTCCACCAAATACTACACCATTAAAACCTATAGCAATTAAATTAATAAAATCCAGGGGAAGCTATCACATGGATAGGCAACTTGATCAATAAAACAAGATAGAGAGTCCAGAAATAGACATAAAACATTTAAGAATTAGTGTATGATAAATATGGCACCGTCTAGCAGCAGGGGAAAGGTGGAATATACAATAAATGATATTGAGTCAACTGTGTAGCCTCCTGGAAAAAAATGTGGGTCTTTCTCTTTCCATCCTTACACTAAAATTACCATCTTCAACTGTGTTTAATTAAGTATAAAAGAGTTAAACCATAGGAAAAGCAGAGACTAAAGCATTGCTCTATTGGACAATATTTAAGACTGTCCGATTATTAGTACGTAGGCCCCAACAAGGCATTAATAAATATTCACTGATGTGGAAGTTGTATGGTCCATGTGTGATAAGGCACATAAGAAATAACTTGATCATTCTAATCATATTCATGATACTAATAACAGTGATATGTAAATTGCAAACAGTGATTATGTTAATATTATGGTAATAATAGGTTGATACTATCTGAACACTAAAAAAACAACCACCCAGAGGGATTACAATCAGACTTGTGAGTAAATGATTGGTGTGCAGGAGAAACAAAGGATGTATTGGTCAATTTAAAAGTTAGCAACTGTCACCCTACCAAGAAATTTTCACCGGAACAGACTTGACACAAAGAGATTTCTTTTCAGCGCTCTTAGATGTTCCAATGATGAAAAAACACTGGCAAATAAATATCCAAGATTCAAGGACACCAACTATTAAGAAATTTGGACCTTCTGCTAATTTTGGATGTGCAGGGATGAAAGGCAGGCCCGAACAAAGGGAGTACTGATCCATTAGCTTTTCTGGAACTGCTAAGGGGGAAAAAAGAGGTGGAGGGAGGTACATAAAATGAAATCTTTGGAATCATTTGATAAAATCACACAGGCTATTTTTCATTTTTCTCTTGCGCCTCCTGTATGATAACACTGTGAGTAGGAGAGGCACGTAGGTATGAAATCTGTGGTTAATGACTTTCTTTAAAAAATCAAAACAATAAATCTTCATATGTATTCTTTAAGATCTTATATTGAAAAACCTATAGTATGTTTTGATAAATAGTCACTATTTATGGAGTCAAAAGCTTATGCGGCCATTCAATTTTTTTATGTTGACATGTATGATTTCAATGAGCTGGATCATGGTAATCAGTCAATTTAGTAAATATTTATTTAGGATCTATTATGTGCAAGGCAGGTATTAAGTATTAAAAAGATATAAACACAGGAGTACCTGGCTAGATCTGTTGGTAGAGCATGTGACTCTTGATCTCAGGGTCGTGAGTTCAAGCCTGGGACAGAGCTTACTTTTAAAAAAGATATAAACATGAACCACTCAGTAATTTTGCTTCTTAGAAGATTTATTCTTTCCAGGGAGAGAAGGCACATAAATAAATAAATAACTACAATAAGGGGGTGCCACACATGAGGTACTGAGAAATGTAGAAAGGATCCACAAGAGGAAATTATTCTTACAGGATAGGTAATCAGGAAAGAATAACAATAGATAAAATAGTGTTATATCCTTACACTCCTCAGAGGAAAGATGATAAACTACAAAATTCAACTTTTTATTGTTAAAATGTAGTTTGTACCTTAGTATGACTGGCCCAAATGATTGACTTGTATCACTGGGGTGGTGCAATAATGAAGGATTTCCCTGTTAAAGACATGATTTTTGTCTGCAAAATAGATTTGCTTAGTAATTTTGCAAAGTATGGAGCCAATTAAGTAGATTCTAAATTATTCATAGTAACAATGGTACGTTAAACATGGCCACAAACACTTTGTAGGCACTCCCATCCAGAGGGGAAGTGTGTTTTTCCATTTCCTTAAATCAGGGAGGTCTTGTGACTTATTTTGACCAAATGAATATGAAGGAATTGACCCTTGTGCAATTTCCAGAACTTGGACTTCAAAAGGCTTTCCGGTTGTGTGTTTGCTACCTTGAAACCATAGTAAAAGGAAACCTGTCTAATCTACTGGAAGATAAGAAGCTTCTTGGGGAGAACTGAGCTGCCTCAGGCAATAGCCATCACCAACTAATTGCCAGGCACAAGGGTGAGGCCATCTTGAATGTTCCAGCCCAGCTGACTCTGAGTAGCTGCTTGAGGGAGACTAAGCAAAACCAATAGAAGAACCACACCATCCACTTCACTAAGTTTTGGCTTAAAGCCCAATTAGTAAAGGGGCGTTTGGGCGGCTCAGTCGATTAAGCGTCCCGACTTCGGCTGAGGCCGTGATCTCTCAGCTTGTTGTTCGAGACCCACGTCAGGCTTTGTGCTGACCACTCAGAACCTGCTTCGGATTCTGTGTCTCCCTCTCTCTCTGCCCCTCTTCCACTCATGCTCTGTCTCTCTCTCTCAAAAATAAATTTTAAAAACATTAAAAAAAAAGAAATACTGTTAGTAAAGACGAGGAGAGAAGTAAGGAAATTGCTACTGGAGCCCAGAAAGAGGGTTACCTGCATTATGTAACCTTGCAATAATTGAAAAAGAATGTTTCCTCCAGTAACTTGAAAGAAAGTTATTTTATCTACTGAACTTGTACCTCTAGCTAAGAAGTTTCCAGAGATCTCTAAACAGAATGTCGAAAGTGCCAACTGGATTCTAAAGGCTGTATTTTATAAGGTATGGGAAGAGAAAGGTGAGCTAAAGAAGGATCTATTTGGTTTGCAAGGTGAATTTAGAGGAAACACAGAAGACCCAGTACCTGTCTGGTTGGAAAATGTATCATTAACCATCTAGGGAAATGAAGCCAAAGATCAAATCTCTGAAAGATTTAACGTACATTCTAGTAGACACCTGCATCTACATAAAAGGGCTTCTAAGACTCTTGAGTAAGGGTTTCCTCATGGCAGTTTCATATACAGCCCACAGTAGAGAGAGGTTTATTTTGGGGGAAAAAAAGTTATAGATGTGGCTTTGGGGGCTTGTGTGAACCACAGTCAGATTCCAAGCAAACTCAGTTTTTAAGAGAATCCATCATCTTGGGGGCGCCTGGGTGGCTTAGTCGGTTAAGCGTCTGACTTTCACTTAGGTCATGATCTCGCGGTTCGTGGGTTCGAGCCCCGCGTCGGGCTCTGTGCTGACTGCCAGCTCAGAGCTCGGAGCCTGTTTCAGTCTGTGACTCCCTCTCTCTCTGACCCTCCCCTGCTCACGCTGTCTCTCTCTCTCTCCTAGAAATAAATAAAACATTAAAAAAAAAAGAGAGAGAATCCATCATCTTGGACTGAAAGAGACTGAGAAAATTCAAACTACAAAGAGGGCTGTAGGTCTGAAATTTCTACAGGCAGAAAGCATACTGAGAAAGCTAATCAGTGGCAGACACAGGCCATTTCATACTGAAAAGGAAAGGCCACTCAGAGGGAGGATCTAAGAGCCCAGAGGGTGGAGCCCAAACCAAGAACACTCCAGTACTGGGGACGGAATTGGGCTTTAATCAAGGACCATTCCTTTACCCTGGAGCAGCGGGGTATCTGGTTACATGCACCCGACTGCATTTCAGAATTGCTATGGACCAGTAACCACTGTTATATGCTTCCTGTTCTAATTTTTGAAAAGAGCAACTACCATTATCCCATCCTGGCATCAACACGCCATGTTGGGTGTATGTGTGGAAGACAGCTTGTCTCTTTCATTCACCGATCTCTGGATCAAGATGAGGTTAACATAAAGAACTCATCCATATCTGGACCATGTACAGATCTTCAGATACTAGACTTTGAACCGGAGGTCAGATCTGCATGAAAATTTTGAGGGTATTGGGAAGAGGTGAATTCAGTTTGCACATGGGAGAAATGTAAATAAATGTGGGAGAGGGTGTGCTGTGGAAGATTTAATATGGTCACAGATTCTTTACAGCTCACCCACCAAGAGGTAGAATCTATTTCCTTCTTCAGTCTGGGCTGCCTTGTGAATTGCTGTGACTGGCATATCACACCAGTGACACTGTGTAAGCCCTGGAGTCTAAGCCTCTAGATGTCTTCTGCCTCTGGGTACAATGTCCTGAAAATGCGATGTAAGGCAGCCAGGCTAGCCTATTGCATGAGTATTAGTATGTGTATGAGAAGCTACATGAGATGCCCGCCGACTGCCACCATGTGAGTGAGGCCATCTTGGACTGTTTTAGCTAAGTCAACCTTCCATGTAAATGCAGTCATATGCTCAGGTGAAAAGAGCAGAAGATCCACCCAGCCAATCCGCAGAATTACGGTTTTAAGTATGAATTTGGGATGGTTTGTTATGCAGCAACAGGTCACCAACTCACCAATTACCTAAATTAATAATAATCACGGTAGTGGTAGTCACCATAATAATAGCATCAGCTAACATTATCAAGTGTTTCCCATGTGCAAGGCATGTGCTAATAACTTTACATGTAGTACGCATTTAATCTTTTCAATCATCCTATGACATTACTTCTCTCCCTCTCCCTAATTACTTCTGCAGTATCTCAGGCTTAGAGAGGTCAGTTAATTTGCCCAAGGTCATGCAGCTAGAAAGAGACAGAGCCAGGACTCCAACTTCAGCCTGTCTAGTACCAAAGCCTGTGCCCTTAACCCCTCACCAAGCTGCTAATGGCTTTTCATGGAGATTTAAAAAAAAATTATGAGTGATTTATCACCTATTTTTAAAACCTAAAAGTTTATGAAATGGGGAGTGTAGGCCATAATCCTAGAGAATACAAATTGCTAAAATTGAATGAAGTGACTTGTCCAACTATGAATTAAAACCAGCAAGACTACAATTTTTCTGAAAGTATCCATATCACAAAAAAATAACATCCAATAATTTTGTTCTTTTAGCACAGAAAGTGCTAATATATTGAATATTTGTATCCTAGAAAGTATTGGGACCTGGGCTCTAGGGCTGAATGGGACTTTTTGCTGCATAAGTATCTTTCTTATCCTACCTGACTTTTCCTGAAAAAGTCTATGTCAACAGATAAATGCCCTTTGAAGTTAATTTTTGTTTTAACATATGCATAAAGAAATAATCTCCTGCTTTAAGTCATGCCTGATTAACCAACCAAATACCAGTTTCCCATGTATATTTTGATTCCTTAATATTGAGACTTAACATACATGAAAGCAATATAATTCAATGCAAGAATTTGTGTGGAACAACTATAATCTCAATCATTATTAGATTAAATTATATGATATAAGCCAAAATATAAATCTGATAAACTGGGAAGCATTGATTAACTACAGTTGATAGCACACACAGTGTTTACTTAGGATTCAGGTAGAAATTTTCTGGAGAAAATAAGATACACACAACTTGTCTCTAAAATTGCAAGAGGTAGTTTGGATAGAAACTGTTCAGTAGCTTGCACATTGATTATTAAACTTTCTCAAACCAAATATATTTGTAATACTTATGTTTCTGAAACCCATTTATATGGTGTCATCTGATTCTGATTATTATACCGTGTTGTTAGTACAGAGGATAGCAGCACTGACCACAAAAGTGTCCCAACATAAGGTTCTTCCTGTGACGCTTCAGCTTTTAAAAACGATAGTGAGGACTGCCTGGGTGGCTCAGTCAGTTAAGCGTCCAACTTCGGCTCAGGTCATGATCACACGGCTCGTGGGTTTGAGCCCTGCATCGGGCTCTGTGCTGACAGCTAGCTCAAAGCCTGGAGCCTCCTTTGGATTCTGGTTCTCCCTCCCTCTGACCCTCCCCTGTTCATGCTGTCTCTTTCTCTTTCTCAGAAATAAATAAAACATTAAAAAATTTTTAAAAATTTAAAAACAAAAATGATAGTGAGAGATTCAGGAATACCTGAGTTGGGCACATGAGCTTAGCATCTTTCAAATGCACTGCTTTTTTATGTGTTTAGACAAACACACAAATTGAACTTTATTTCCTTTTGCCTTCATGAATAAAGATAATGTTAGTGCCTACAAAACAAGGCAAGTTTCTGAGCTATTTTTCAGCTGGACCAGTGTCTAGGTAACAAGATTTTTCTCTGTACATTTTAACACAACTACTTTCTGATCAAAGCAATAGCCTATGTGCGGGAAGTAAATGAAGCCAAGTGGCAGGTGGCATAGACCTGGAATTGGGCACCGTGCACTTCGGTCAAAGCAAGCCAGTTAATGGGCCATCTACCTCTCTTGGCAATGTGACTTGACAGAAAAGGGAAATCAATAAAGCCCCAGGAGAGAGCTTCACTTGCTTTTATGTTTATGTTTTTCAATCTAGACTCGCAAAACACTGGCAAGAATTTCCAATAAAGCTTCAGTTTTGCTGGTATTCAGGGTTGACTGACCTTATCCAGGGCTGCCTGTACCTCTGCTTCACTTTCGGTGTCCAAGGCTGACGTGGCCTCATCCAGCAAGAGGATCTTGGGGTTGCGGACCAGGGCCCGAGCGATGGCGATTCTCTGTTTTTGTCCACCACTCAGCTGGGCCCCTCTGTCTCCAACCAGGGTGTCAAATTTCTGCAACAGAAAACATGGAGGAGTTCCTGATGTATTTTAAATAGAAAAAGCTAAGGAGTCTAGAAATTCATGAAGGCAACACAGAGCTTCATTTTGACTACTGTAATGAGTCCTAAATTATAATAAAATCAATGAATACTGAATTCTAAAAAACTACTTACATACACTCTGTATAAAATTTTATAGGATTTATGTACCAGACTGCCAATATAGCCCCAACTGAATAAGTTAAGAGACTTGCCTAAGCCAAGTTGGACAACCTTGCATTCAAACATTATTTAGTTTAAACTTTGAAGAAAGAAGTCAGACACATGAAGTCAAATTCTAATGTCAAGGGCAACTACATTACTACAGTCTTTACCTGTGGTAGTTTCATGATAAACTCATAGGCGTTGGCTTCTTTGACAGCTTTCTTTATCTCATCCATGGTGACATTTCCACGGCCATAACGAATGTTTTCAGCAATTGTGGTAGAAAATAGCACTGGCTCCTGACTCACCACTCCAATTATTTCCCTGAGATACCTTACATTAAAGGTCCTAATATCCTGTCCATCTATATTGATCTGAAAGACAGAAATATTTCCATTAAATGCCTAATTTATTATTTTTTTTTAAAAATTCTTTTTAATGTGTATTTTTGAAAGAGAGAGACAGAGACAGCGTATGAGTGGAAGAGGGGCAGAGAGAGAGGGATATACAGAATCTGAAATAGACTCCAGGCTCCAAGCTGTTGGCACAGAACCTGATGTAGGACTCAAACCCATGAACTGCAAGGTCATGACCTGAGCTGAAGTCAGATGCTTAACCAACTGAGCCACCCAGGTGCCCCGTTTCCATTAAATGCTTTAAATCCATCTGACATCCAAAGCATCAAGACTCTTTAATTTGTTACAAAAAGTCTTAGCTAACATTTAACTTATTTAACTTATTGTGGGGGTTAGAAATGAGAATTAGAAACAAACAGCAATGTGCAAAAATAAAAATAAAGAGTATATTTATTGGGGTGACTGGGAAGCTCAATCGGTTGAGTGTCCAACTTCAGTTCTGGTCGTGATCTTGTGGTTTGTGAGTTCGAGCCTTGCGTTGGGCTTTGTGATGACAGCTCAGAGCCTGGTACCTGCTTCAGATTCTGTGTCTCCCTCTCTCTCTCTGCCCCTCCCCTGCTCATGCTCTGTCTCTCTCTCTCAAAAATAAACATTTAAAAAAAAGTATATTTATTATCTTACACTTACAGTTTTACATAGATGGATTATTCTCCACAGTGATAGTAGGTTATAGATTTTTGGCATGCTTTATTTTTTGCTTACCATTATTTAAATTTGATTAAAACATCCACTTATTTACTTAGTGTACACATCATTTTGACAGCATTATGATGTTTTACTATATGTAATATACCATAATTTACTTTAGCATTTCTCACCTGCTGGATATTTGGCTTCTTTTAAGGAACACGGAAGAAAAATCAGTGAAGTAGAGAGTTACCAGGCTGAAGAGTATGATTTATCTTTTTCTCTGATGACAATTACTTACCTATGCAATGACTGGTATATGTTGGGCACTTACTATTTGCTGAATAAAGGTTGAATGAACAACACTCTAAAAAGAGTTTAATAATTTACAGTGTCAGGAAAAATAAATATATCTGCTTTTTTTTTTTTTTTTACAATTTACTAGCTCTGAGTTTTATCATTTTGTTTTTTTCTAATTAATAAGTGCAAGCTGGTACCTTATATTTGCTTTGTTTTGTATCTATTTATAAATGAGGCTGGACATATCTTGAAGCTTTTTACAAATGCGTATTTATTCTCAAAAGATTTTCATGTTCGTATCCTACTATAGATCCATATTAATTTCTCAAGTATTAAATATAATAGTTTCACCATATATATCATAAATCATTATGGTTTTCTTTTATTGAAGCTTTACTGATTTTTATGGAAGAGAAATTTAAGGAAAAATTAAATGAATGAATTATACCACTGGACATTTATTATTTGAGTAGTAAGAAAATTGTTCAATCGTGATGTAAACAATGAATATCTCTGAGTTATAAAATTTCTGAAGATTTTTTTAGGAGTGTCTGGGTGGTTCAGTCAGTTAAGCATCCGACTTCGGCTCAGGTCATGATCTCATGGTTTGTGGGTTTGAGCCCCACATCGGGCTCTGTGCTGACAGCTAGCTCAGAGCCTGGAGCCTGTTTCAGATTCTGTATCTCCCTCTCTCTCTGACCCTCCCCTGCTCATGCTGTCTCTCTCTTTCTCAGAAATAAATAAAACATTAAAATTTTTAAAAAAATTCTGAAGATCTTTTACTGTTGACATATAAATATAAAGTATATATATTACTCCAATAATTATTTTATTTAAAATTTTTTTATTTTTTGAATTTTAACTGGAGGCACGAACTCATGACACTGAGATCAAGAGTCATATGCTCCACTGGCTGAGCCAGCCAGGTCTCCCTTTTCCAATAATAACTTTAAAGAAATTTTCAAATGTGTATTTTTAATGGTTAGTATTTTATGAGGCTCTTTACAAGGCTCTTTATTTTTACACTTGAACCAACTTAGAGTTAGCTTTAGCAAACGAGGAAAGGATTATGTTCCTCCTTAGTAATATCAGATTTTTCCAAAATGTGCATTTTATTAAATTAATTAAATATATAATTCATGGACCTAAAACTTTGTATTCATTTCTGCCATCTCAATTCTATCTCAATGCCTTTTAATGTTTTTTGTTTTTCTTTGTAACTTGTAACCTTCTGTTTTCGTAATTGTTGAATTACAATATATTTCAGTATCAGGTAAACTCAATGTCCTAAGGTTGGTATAGTTGAGTAAATCTGAATATATACTGTGGGCTAGTGCTGTATTAAAATTAAATCTACTGATTTTGATAATTGTTTTGTGGTTGTGTAAGAGAATGTCCTTCTTAGAAAATATATACTGAAATATTTAAGGGTCAAGGGACATGATGTCCTTAATGTAGTCTCAAAGGTTCAGAAAAAAATACATGTGCATGTATGTTTCTTATATATACAAGCACATATGGAGAGAGAGAGAAGACAATAAAGTAAAGGGGTCAAAATATCATTAGTAAATGTGGGTGAAGACTCTATGCCTTATACCTTTTGTTGAAATTTCAATTTAGTTTTTTTATTTTTTAAGTTTATTTATTTATTTTAAAAAAGAAAGAATGAGAGAGCACAAGTAGGGTAGTGGCAGAGAGAGAGAGGGAGAGAGAATTCCAAGCAGGCTCCACCTTGTCAGCAGGGAGACTGACGTGGGGCTTGAACTCACAAACCACAAGATAATGACCTGAGCCAAAATCAAGAGTCAGACACTTAACTGACTGAGCCACCCAGGTGCCCCTGAAGTGTCAATTTATGGGAAAGTTTTTAACAGGCAAAAATATACCCTGGGTTATTAATGTCCCCCATGTCCCAGAAGTTTTTTAAGAGACAATCCCACTTTCCCCTGGAGATATTCCAACATTTAAGAAAATTCAACTATCTTTGATGAACTTAATTACTGTCCTATTGTGATCTTGATTATCAGCTTGTCAAAAAATGCTACAAGAAATATTTTTGACCAAACCTCAAAATTCTTTGAAAATAACAGTCTCCGTGGTCTGGATGCCTAGTTATGAAGTGCTCAGTGAGAAAAGAAGAGAGAGTCATTTAGCTTCTTTGGCTTTTTATCATCTTGCATGTTTTTGTTAAACCAGGCCAAGTGTTTGAAGCCATTATCTAGATGCATTGCAAGTCTATAGCCTTTTTACTAAAATTGATTCACATGTGAATTTATTACTAAAAATACCCCCACTTTTGGGGCGCCTGGGTGGCTTAGTCAGTTAAGCGTCTGACTTTCGCTTAGGTCATGATCTTGCGGTTCGTGAGTTCGAGCCCCGTGTCGGGCTCTGTGCTGACTGCCAGCTCGGAGCCTGGAGCCTGTTTCAGAGTCTGTGACTCCCTCTCTCTCTGACCCTCCCCTGCTCACGCTGTCTCTCTCTCTCTCTCTCCTGGAAATAAATAAAACATTAAAATAAAAAATACCCCCACTTTTGAAGGGCTAATTGGTACCCAGCTTCCCACTTTGGAGAACCTGGTTCTTCCCACTTACCATACCCTCATCAGGGTCATAGAGCCTCTGCAACAGCTGCACTGTCGTGCTTTTCCCACAGCCGCTGTTCCCAACCAGGGCCACCGTCTGCCCGCTCTGAACCTTCAGGTTGAGGCCCTTCAAGATCTGTGAAGGAAAAGAGAGAAAAAGAATCACTTCACAACAAAATCCTAAAAGAGGACTAATTTGATTCAGTTTTAAATTTGAAAAAAGTATCAAATAAGGAAATAAAGCCCCAAAGAGAAAAGGATATAAATATCTAAATAATAGGGACTTTAGGTTCTTTATAGTGATTAAACACTCCATCTGAGTTAGGAATTCTTGTAAACATTGCTTACAGTACCTTGACATTAGCTCGAGCTGGATAAGAAAAATGAACATCATTGAACTCCAAATTCCCTTTGATGCTGTCTGGTTTGTGTCCTCTTTCTGAAAAACTGTCAATTTTAGGATTCTAAATAAAACAAAATTCAATGACTATTCCATCATAGGACAAACAATTGCACATTTAAAGAATATGACTTAGCAAATTCCAAAAATAGAGCCTGGAATGACTCAGTTCCCTTCACATGAGACAAAACCCTAGTTGTAGATTTTATGAGTGTGTGTGTGCATGTGCATGTGTGTGTGTGTGTAAGGAAATATTCCTTCTCAGAAAACAGACATTTTCTGAAAAGTACAGAAAGATATACTAATTCCATTTCTGACAATATCTTTCTTTAAGCTTTTGGCATATACTCATACGTTTTCAAAATGGTCAGGGATGCATGCTTATACACCTGCCATAACAAGACATATTAAAATTGATAGAGCCAGGTATTCAGCCTCTCCTGAAAATGAGCTTATTCCTAAATAACACATGACATGGATTTGAGTTGTGAAGACTGAGCAATTGGTTGGGCCGAGTTACTTAGGAGCAGCGTAAACTGCAAGAAAGTTCAGAAGCCGCAGTTTTCTCATGACTCAGGTCAATGACACAAGAGGAACAGCCTGAATTAAAGGGCCAGATTTCAGTTAGACGTTGCATTTTTATCTGCAGAAATGCACTGACGTGCTTTAGTATGTGAAAATTATATTCTTTATTTCACTGCAGCTAGTAAAATTCAATTGAGTGGATTAAAAATCATATGAATCATGCAGTAATTTTTTTCTTTGAAAGGGGCAACCCACAGCACAATACATTGCTAATTTTTCCACCTACTCACCCTGCATATGAAAATCATAATATTCCTAGTCTAGCTACACCTTGGAAGAGAAAAAGACACAAACTTGGAAGAGCAAACATCTTTACTCTGAACTCTAATAATAAACACACTACTGAAGATGCACTTTTCCCAAATGAGGTCAGCGTTATTCTATTCCAAGATGAACTCTTAGAAATATTAATAAGAGGCACTTTGTTTCACTCACTACCAAGAAAAGCTTCCTTATTTTCACAGGATTTCTAACCTAGAGCCAAATTTAGGTATGCAAGCCTCCAAGAATGTTTTGACATGGAATGAATAAATGACTCACATTGTCAATAATATTGAAGATCACATAGGCTGCCCCTCGTGCATTGGCAAAAGCGTCAATACATGGAGCGGCCTGTCCAACACTGAATGCTCCGATCAGAATTGAAAAGAAGACCTGAACAGGAGAATACGAGGAAAAGTTAGGAGTAAGCCCCATTCTGGTGCCCATTATTATCTCAGATATGACTGAAACACATTATTACCCTAAGGATTGAGTTTGGATTATCCCTTTAACATCTTTTTTTAGCAAAAGGGCAAAATTTATAAGGTTACTACAATATTCCATCGCGCAATGGGCATCTTCAAAGCCTCAAATTTGTTTTTTGTCTAGCTTGTCAAACTATCTCTTGTTCTTCTCCTGATCGTATACAGAGTCAAAAAGATTTCTCAAATCTATTTCCTTGACTGTGAGGCTAATGGCACTAGAGGGACACATTTCTCATCAGTATTGTTATTTAGTCCTTTGTGGCTTTCTACCCTTACACATAGAATTACACAGAATGTTCAAGATGAAACACGATGGATTTTGGTCCCATGGAATTTCCTATTTTTTTAAATAGCATTTTCCGTACATATTTTGATAAGATTTTAAACAAAAGACTAACAGTTCACATATTATAAACCATTAAATCACACCTGTGTGCACTAATTCCTTTATGCAATTGTTTTAGGCTATTAGCAAACAAAATCTAACACATTTCCCTTTAAATTAATATAGAACAGCCAACAAGATAGCTTCAGGAATCCATATTATCACATAATTAGGAAAACATACATGTAGAGAAATTACTCTTTTCTCTCTGGGCATGATGAAACATCTACACACAGCTTGACTTTTCTCTGAAGACAGTAAAATAACACTTCACATACCCAGAATTCAAATATCCCTCAAATATTGATCCACTATCTGCAGTACCAGTAAGGACCAGTAAGGAAGCAAAGAAGCCTCTACCAAAATAGATGTCATAAAGTTCATGCACCAGAGCTCCTGCTTTTATGCAGAGGGTATTGCTGGGTTCTCTACATCATAACTATCACTCTCTAGTCCCGCTGGGGAGATGTCACTGTCCACACAGAACAAATGAGGAGACCAGGCTAGAAAGGAGTCAGGATTCTATCCCTCTTCTTCACAAAATTTAGCAAATGAGAAAGTGAAGAAAGTGGAGAGCTTATGAGCTGACCACCAGAAAGGAGACCAAAACGAGAAAGAATAGAGTCCACAGTTATGGAACTGGAATCTGAAGATAACACCCCAGAAAACATTTTGAAATGACTGGTTTTATAATGGCCCTTATTTGCCACCAAAGAGCCAAATTGTGTTCGATATCCTCTGTTTAGAAATACAGGGAACTATAGGTTTTAAAAGATTGCTATTTGAATGGTTACATGTTTTGATTATCATTGACATGTAAAGATGGTCATGAAATATTGCTGGTTTATAAAAAATATTGCTGGTTATAAAAAAAGGTTATAAAAAGGTTATTAAAAGCATCCGCATCATAATCCCAGTTTTGAAAGAGAAAGCATATACATACAGAATGATCTGGGAGATATATACCAAAAGTTATCATTAGGTATATACGAATTAATAGATTATAAGCAATTCTAAGTAATTTGTAATTTTAAAAACTGTCTATTCAAATCCTTTGTATAACTCGTGTATGTTATTTTTAGAATCATAAAAGAAAGCTATGTTTATTCTGAAAAACAATAAAATAACTTTCCATCTTATATTTTGTATAATGTTTTATATTATATAAATTTAGCATTCTCTCACACTATGACCTATCTATAATAATGTTTATTTTTTAAATGTTTATTTTTATTTATTTTGAGAGACAGAGAGAGACAGCAAGCAAGCATGAGGAGTAGAGAGAGACAGGGAGAGAGAGAGAATCCCAACCAGGCCCTGTATCACCTGTGCAAAGCCTGACGTGGAGCTCAATCCCACAACCCTAGGATCATGACCTGAGCCAAAATCAAGAGTCAGACGCTCAACCGACTAAGCCACCCAGGCTCCCTTGGGTTTACATGATGATACTCAATGGGAGAAAGAGGATGCCTCCAATCCATATTTGTTCATTCATAAATTTATCCAATTTTTATTTCCTTTTATATGTTATATAGCTTCTCAAGTGGTCTAACTACATGCCACTTTTTTGGCCCTAACTCATAGTGGTGACTTGTTGACCCTAGGAGGGCAGCTCTGCCCAAAGGACAGAGCGAAGACTCACCAAAAGAAAAAAGCCTGTAACCATGGCTCATACTCGGAAAGGGAGGAGTATGAAAGAAAACAAAAGGTAGATGCATAAACAATATTTTTGGTTTCTTCACAAATATTCAGGAAAACTACTTACTGTCATTGCATTTCCAATAGTATATTCTTTCGAAATAACCAGAGTGGATCCATACCAGAAGGCCAGCGCATATGATGCATATATTAATAGGAAGGCAATGCCCATGGAAATGCTTGCTGAAATCACTTTTTTAATTCCAATCTTTTTGGCATTTTGTAGGTGTTTCTCATACCTACCAGAAAATGAGAGGCAAATATTGTAACAAGAAAACAATCCACAATCAGAGCCATATTCACTTCCTGTATAGTTGGAGGATTAAGGAAGAAAGCCATCAAAGTAAGAAAGCCCTGCTGAGATCCAGCTTCCTGGGAAATGAACCAATTCGGGATCAGCCAGGACTAGAACCCATCTGAACCTTCTCTTTACTGGCGGTAACTCATCTCTCGTGGTCCCTACAGTCTCCTGTCGCTGTTCTAGAATTGCACGTCACTCGGGATATGGAAGAGTTTGCCTTCACCTTCATGGCCAGTATCACAAGCCAACATTAAGGTGGAAGAAGAGAAACCAAGACAACAAGAACGGCATCAAAATGTAAATACCTTTCAGGATGCCGAAAATAGGCTCTTTACACAATTCAATTCTCTTTTCTAGGCAAGAGAAAAACCCCTTCTGTTGCCCCATTGCGTGATGGACAGGAATTTTACATGTTCTTGTACTTTAACTTGGGCCTTTGCTTTTTTCATTTTGGTTTTTTTTTTTTTTTTTTTTTTTGTTTTTTTTTTTTTAGTTGTTTTTCTTTTTTTTGGTCAGGTTGATCTTCAACTGTCAAGGCAGGGAACAAGGTTATGAAGTGGTCACTACATATAGGATATGGGTTCTTAACTGAATTTTTCTAGATTTACGTTATGCTTTTTGTAAAGTGGAGTAAATAATGCTTACCTTGCAAGATGATTACGATTGAGAGATAGTATTAGAAAGTAGTTACCACCATGCTGGCACACCGTTGGCACAACCTGGTAATTCCAATTCCTGTTATTATTACTATTATTGTTTTAGAATTTAATCTCCTAAATATTGCTCATTCTATTATACTTTAGAGTAGCAATCAAAATTCATATTCCTGGGGTGCCTGGGTGGCTCAGTAGATTAGGCGTTTGACTTCCGCTCAGGTCATGCTCTCACGGTTCATGAGTTCGAGCTCTGTGTTGGCTCTGTGCTGACAGCTCAGAGCCTGGAGCCTGCCTCAAATTCTGTGTCTCCCCCTCTCTCTGTCCCTCCCTGCTCACACTCTGTCTCTCTCTCAAAAATAAAGACATTAAAAAAATTTAAAAAAATAAATATAATTCATATTACTGGCTTCTTGGATGTGATACAAGGGTACAAATGTCTACATGGGTCTGTTAAATTATAATTTCTTTTTACATCAGTTTAAATTAAATCTACCTTTCCATGCTAGACACAGTGAGTATGTAAAACCTAATTTTGGCTTCTTAAAATTAGGAAAAAACACAATGCATATAAATGAGACTGTAGGAAAATATCTAAAAAGTGTGTTTCTAACAAAAAACAAATACCACTTTTTTTTTTAGTTTAACCAAATGAGATGTTGAGAATTTATTAGTTGCCACCAAAAAGTCTCTTCGTTTAATTACTTAAAGCAGTCAGCCTTCCAGGGTGTTTTTCTCAGTCTCGGGCACTGCATTCACTTAGCAGAGCTGCGTCCCTGGGGAGACAGCCAGCATGCTGTGTCCAGCACGGTGATTAGTCTTGTGTGGCTGGGCCCCAGGGCCCAGGGAGATTCAGGCCAGCCCCGTGTGACACCAGGCTCCAGTGACAGCGGTGGATGTGCTGTAATTACCTTCGCTGAGGCGGCTCGCTTACTGCGGCTAATGGAGCGGTAGTGATTACACTCACATCCTGAGGTCCGAGGGAGGGTTAGTGTGCTCTGTGTGGGCTATTGTATGCAGGCAGGAAGCAGTAGTGAGAGAGAAAAAGGAAGAGATTAGAGAAAGAAACATAGTGGTTTAGAAGAGGGCTTAAGGAACAGAAAAATAGAAAATGAAAATGGAGGGGATTAGGGAAAATTTGCTTTAAATGCTGGAGAATTTCCAGAGAATTTTTCTTTAAAAAGTTGTAGGCTATCAGGAGTCCCACAGAATGGCAAACAAAAACAAAAACAAAAACACAAAAGCAAACAAACAAAAAACCCCCACAGAATCATACTTTGACTGTAGAAGGGCATGCTATTTAAAGAAAACTGGCTGCGGACATTAAAGTAAAGCAGTCTAGCCTTTATCAGTGGGCTTTGACCTTGCATGTTGGTTTTTGTATGTCAGGTTCCTTTAGAGCAGAGGTTCTTGGTCTGGGATCCATGGTCAAGGGATTTGAATGTGGAAAACATTATGTAATTATTTTCACTGACCTGTACCTGAAATTTAGCATTTCCTTGGATTATCAATGCAGGCAACGAACCCCAGTAGAATTAGCAGTAACTATGACTTTGTTTCCAGTAGAAATCGCGGATCATTTTTATATCATGTTACAAGGGATACAAATATGTTGAAATAACTTTTACCTGTATTTCTGCTTCAGTTTCAGTAGTTATTGAGCCCATAGTTCACTCTTATTAATATGTTAACAGTGAAAGCGCATATTTGCTATATCACAATTTAAAAACATTTTGAAAACTGTACTTCATTATCATTGGTTTCCTTGGTAATCCTATGTATTTGTCTTCAGTATTTAAAATCATTACTCTTAGAAGAGAGTCCATAGGCTTCATCAGACTGCCAAAGGAGTCCATGGAACATAAAAAGGGTAAACACCCTGCTTTAGAGGCTGACATTAAACTCCAGACATCTGTAAAGGGTTCCTATATTTTGTAGGGGAGCGATTAATACTAAGAAAAGGAAAGCAGCAAACACATACCACAGAAGAACGAGCAACAAAAAGTATAAAAGTGGGTTCTTTGTGCTAGCGAACAGAGAACCTTCCTGACCTGTTCAGCTCTTTGTTCTGGCCCCCAAATGCTATCACGGTCCTGATGGCCCCTAGAGCCTCCTCCGCCGCGGCTCCTGCTTTCGCATATGCAGCCAGTTCTTTGTCACTAAATGCTGAGAGTATCTGGACAGAAGGGAAACATTCATGACTTTGGTATGGGGAGAAAAGTTAAAAGAGAGCCTGTCACTGTTCAGTTTACTTTTTCTTTCCAAATGCTATCTATCCCTTTCCAAAAACTGAAGTCACTAAGTGAACAACATTCCATGTACCAGATCCAGTGGCTTCTCCACCCACTACAAAGACTAGATCTGACCCACCCTGGTGATCTGCTCCCCAAGAGTAGTCAGGAACAGAAAACCCACATATAATTCTCTAAAGAGCATTTTGAGGAACAGTCACATTCCAAATATACTGTGTTTATTTTCTCTGCTAATTGCAAAATAAATTAAAATCTTACTGCTTTGGAAAGTCATTGTTCTTTCCTTTATTGTGTCATGATTTTTAATTACAGTAAAGTCTTGGTGTGTGAGCATAATTCTTCTGGAAGCATGCATGTAATTCAAAGCACTTGTATATCAAAGCAAATTTCAAGAACCATTTGCTTAATTGTGATCATGTGACATTTGGCGTCACAGACTACTCATATTGCAAGATATCACTTGTTTATCAAGTTAAAATTTATTGGAAACGTTTGGTCATCTTGTGGAACATTCGCAGAGCAAGTTACTCAAAATCCAAGGTTTTATCGTATTATGATAGTAGTTTAAACTACTATGCCAGAAGATTTACCCAAAGAAATAAGAGCAGCGTGAAAAATCTGTAATTGAGGTAATAGCTGACATTTTAAATCACAATACAAATAAATTTCTTCATTACAGCATTAATAGCATGCTTCTCATTGTGGTTTCAACCGACATGGAACACGGATCTGCACAACTACAAGAACCAGAATCCTGTGTATTACAAATAACTCTTGTATGCATGGCCTAACACACGTGAAAATGCCCCAGTTTCACATACCTTTGCCCAAACAGCTGCAGAGAGTCCCATGATAGGGCTGATGGCCATTATCACAAGGGTGAGCTTCCATCCTCTAACGAACCCTACTATGAATCCTGCAAAAAACGTGGCTACTGCTTGAAAGAACATTCCAACCTTGTCACCAATTCCTTCACTGATTTTGGAGACGTCACTAAAAAAGATCACACCTAAGTGGTTACAGGCAGGAGGTCTTCAGTCGGAAAGCTGACGCAGACATCTAATAAACACACAGACAGGTAAAACTTGTTCACGCTACAGCAAGCCGCTTTCACAGTCTTAGCCTCTTGAACGATATTTTTCCTCACCTAAATACTGTGCAAAGGAAGAATTTCAGGATCAGTTCATGCCTCTGAGAAGTTAATATCATTAACATTGATGCTACCGAACAAGTTAATCCTGTCTGAGAAGCATTAGCATTTTGAACATGTGAGTCAATTTGTTTAAAAGCAGGAGTTAGGAAGGGCATCGCAACAGGAACAGGGACGTGCTACTTGCTTCTACCGGGACCGGGACCCATTTCTTAACCCACTCTATTCTCCATACAGCAGCCAGTGTGATCCTTTGAAAACGGAAGTCTGAACGTGTTATTCCTCAGATCAAAAGCGTCCAACGGCTGCCCATTTCACTCCGAGTCAAAGCTGAGAAGGCCTTAGTGAGGCTGAACCAGGTCCTAAATGTCTTGACCTTCTCTCCTTTTTTACTTCATTTGTTCCCTACACTTGTGTCAGGGGCTCCAGTAAGAAAAAGTTTACCGGGGCGCCTGGGTGGCTTAGTCGGTTAAGCGTCCGACTTTTGCTTAGGTCATGATCTCGAGGTTCGTGGGTTCGAGCCCCGCGTCGGGCTCTGTGCTGACTGCCAGCTCAGAGCCTGGAGCCTGTTTCAGTCTGTGACTCCCTCTCTCTGACCCTCCCCTGTTCACGCTGTCTCTCTCTCTCTCTCCTAGAAATAAATAAAACATAAAAAAAAAAATTAAAAAAAAAAAAGAAAAAGTTTACCATCTATCTCTCTCTGCAGGAAAGTAAGCAACAAGAGAACAGAGAGCTTAGTTTTGTTCACGGGTATAACCGTAAACATCTAGAATAGTGCTTGGCACGTAGTAGCCCCTTAAATACTCGACGAATAAGGGAAGAGCCAACAGTTACTAAGAAAAGCCTCTCTGCAACTTCATTCACACATTTACTTTTTCATTCAATCATCTAAATTGAATGTATATCTGTCAGGCCCTGTGGTAAGCGCCACTGACAGATAATATAAGATGTGAGCTCAGTCTTCAAATTAGCCGACTCTATCACTGAGGAGAGCAAACTAACGTAAGGAAAATACACTGTGGCGCAGGCTGCAAATGCTAGAAAGGGGTATCAGATGATCTAGTCCCAAGCCTATTAAATGCTTTTCTAGTAATTGTTTTAAATTTAAAATCTAAGCGTGACAAATATCTGCATAGTTAGTGGTTAATTTCGTTACAAAAGTCTGACATTAACGACGCACTTACTCTGTTAACCGTGTGTTGAGTTCAGTAGTATCGCTGACGTCAAACCAGCCTATTTCTTGCCGTAGAATAGCGTGAAAAAACTCCTGCCTAATTTTCCGGATCTGCCGGCCAGCTGCCATGGTCCAAAACGAAACCTGTATGTAAGCAGCAACAAGAACTCCAGCACCTAATCCTGAGTAATAATACGCATACCTGGAAAATAATTAGCAAGTTTCTTTTAAATACTGTCCTTTTTTCCATCTCTTTCACGAAAAATCTTCAGAATTGGCAATTAAGTTTACTGGAACCCCAGATTGCATAGGACATCATAACACACACACACATTAAAATCTTTTCTCTTTTCCAGAGGCGCCTGGGTGGCTCAGCCGGTTAAGCCTCTGACTTTGGCTCAGGTCATGATCTCACAGGAGCCCCGCGCTGGGCTCTGTGCTGACAGCTCAGAGCCTGGATGCTGCTTTGGATTCTGTGTTTCTTTCTCTCTGACCCTCCCCAGCTTGTATTCTTTTGTCTATCTCAAAAATAAATAAACATTAAAAAAATTTTTTTAAATCTTTTCTTTTCCTAAATTATAAGACGGTGATGGCAAATCTATCCACCTGAACTATCAGCCAAAGAAACAGATCATTTTTTGTGTTTAACTGCAAAAATAATGACATTAATGATTTTAAAACAGACACTGACAATTTGTAGACATGGTATGGGTTTTTCTTTCATTATTTATATTCTAGGCTTTCATATCTTCTTGTATTGAAAAAGTTCACTACTGTTCACAGATTACAAGTTATAGGAATAAAAAGACCAGACATGTGAAGTGCATCTTAGAGTAATTTTTCTCATATTCTTTATAGAAAGAACCCCCCCAAACAACCTTTCCTATTTGGCAGAATTTGAAAACATTTTTTAACAGTATGCTAAAAATGTCATAAATTCAAACTAATTTTGAGTGAAGTCTTAACTAAATTACAGGAAAGTTAGTATCTTTAAAAAGAACAAATTCAGTTTTGACATTTTAAAATACATTTTTTATATAGTTTCCCAAACTATTTCTAGATAAAAGCCTTTTGGGCCTGTAATAGCATACAGATGTGCTCATTTAAATCAGCAACATTGATCAATAAGTAAACATACAAACATTATGTTACAGGCTCTTGAGATTTCTATTAGATCAAAGTACTGTATCGATATTAAATTTACTGACGTTGATAACTGTGTTGTGGTTACGAAGAGACTATCCTAAGCTTAGGAACCACATTGAAGCTTTTGTGAATAAAGGTGATGTATGCATGTTACTTCAAATAGTGGAGGTTTTGGGGGTGGGTATAAATGATAACAGTAGGTCAAAGAATATAACAAAAGGTAAAGAGCATACAGATACTTTTTCTATATTCTTATAATTCTCTGTAAGTTTGCCATTATTCTCAAATAAAATGTTTTAAAAGTATATCATAGGGGTGCCTGATGGCTCCGTCAGTTAAGTATCCGACTCTTGATTTCCACTCAGGTCATGATCTCACAGTTTGTGAGTTTGAGCCCTGCTTGGGATTCTTTCTCTCTCTCTCTCTCTCTCTCGCCCCACCCCCACTCTCTGTCTCTCACTCTCTCTTAAAATAGTTAAATAAAAATGTTTTAAAAGTACATCATATTTATATATATGTACCTATATTTATATATCATAACTACATAATATATGTATACATCAGCCAATTACCTAGTCATTTCTTCTTCCAGAATTCTGCCTGGATTTAGCATTGACAATGAAAAATTCACTAAATAAAAACAAAACAAAACAAAATAAGACATTTTTGAAAGGTTGAACTATTAATAGGCATTACTAGATTTTTTAAATCTTTTTTCTTTTCACCCTCAGTGAATTCTTTTAACTTTACTCAAATAAGAAGTCCAAGGGTTTAGATGAAGGACATCTCTAGGGTCCAGATGGGGAAAGGTAGCGCTCTCAGGTTCGACCCAATCCTGGCCATCTCAGGCCTTTAGCAAAGCAGTTTCCTGAGGCAGCTGAGGGGAACTGATACAGAAGACAAAAGAGGAAAAAATAAATGGTCTCAATAGAAAATATAGGATTTAAGGGGCATTTTTTTTCACTAAAATCACTTTACAGATAATTGTTTATATTGATTTTATTTGAATATATGTGTGTTTTCCCTTACGTGTTTCCTTTTGTGGTAAGTAACAGAAAGGCTGAATTACATCCCTTGTAAGGGAGGGAAAAATAAAGACAAGGAAGGTAAGTAAATTGTTTAAAGACGAGTTAGTGGATTACTGGCAATTAGTTATCATCCTGCATTCCACATTCTGTTTTCTGGCAAAGCTGTATTCTGGTATTTTTACAGCAGTATTAATTGTTAGGAAATATATTGCCTATTAATTTGAACTAATTTGATAAAACTGTCAATGTGCCATTTCTGTTTTAATAATAACAAGTACGTACTGACCATTTATTATATAACAGGCTTTGTCCTCAACACTCTGCATGTATTCATTCATTTAATTTTCACCATAATCCAATGAGGTATGAATGCTTTATGAATTCTCCTTTCACAGATGAGGAAATTAAGACACAGGTAAAGTCACTTATCCAAAGTCACACAGCAGCAAGTAGGCAGAGAGTCCTAGCACTATACATAGAGCTCCTAAGTTTATACTGCACTGATTATTTCATATTGTAAGGATTTATTTTCATTTTTTTAAAAACACAAAATTAAAGGGGCACCTGAGTGGTTTAGTCGGTTAAGCATCTGACTCGGTTTTGGCTTTCAGGTCATGATCTCACAGTTTGTGGGATCAAACCCCACATCAAATTCTTGGGATTTCCTCTCTCTCTGGCCCTCCCCTACTCACTCTATCTCAAAAACAAATAAACATTAAAGAAAAACCCACAACGTGAAAAAATTAAAAGGAAACAGCCTATGTCCACTGAACTCACAAAATAATAGGACAAAATGTCACCAGGGCATTGTGGACAAAATATACCAGAGTAGGAAAGAAACTAGTCTTTGTTCCTTTATCATGTGTAAATAATCCAATATTCATGTTTTCTGCATGGAGTGTATCTTCCTTACCTTCTTCTGAAGAGGGGTAAGGTTGAAATGTATTTAAAACTTAAACTACTATCAGGATCAATTAATTACCAGGCATGTGGGCCTGACTGTGGCATAATTTCTCCCTCAATATTATAAGTTCTACTGATGTTCACAGGGAAGTGTTTCTGCTTATTAATCTGCTCTTCTTAGCTATCAGATCCTTAAGGACTCATCCCTATTTTACTTCTGTTCTTATCAGTTCAGTTGTGTGTGCTAATTTCCTCCCTTGGTTCTTTTTAGTGTTTTTAATTTTTCAAAATGTTTATTTTTGAGAGAGGGAGACACACACAGAGCACTACTGGGAGAGGGGCAGAAAGAGGGAGACGCAGAGTCCAAAGCAAGTTACAGGCTCCGAGCTGTCAACACAGAGCCCAACGTGGGGCTCAAACCCACAAACTGTGAGATCATGACCTGAGCCAAAGCTGGATGCTTAACCAACTGAGCCACCCAGTCACCTCCTCCCTGGGTTCTGAAATATGGCAGTTTTGGGATGCCAAATTGGAATTGTATTTGGAATTAGAGGCAGACAAGCTATCTAAAGCTTGGTATTGGTGGAAATCATGGTTCAAACCTTGGGAAAACACCACATATATGTGTATAGGGCTGATCTTCCCCCAGAACTTAAGAATCAGGTAAAATTTAACTGAATTTTACTCTTCTCCAGTGCCTACCTCAGATGTTTAAATTCTCCCAGGGAGGATATTACAACTCAGACTGATCCTCCCTCTTAGGAAATAAGGATCTATGAGCATTCAAAATTTGAAATGCTCTGTTCTCTGCATCGAAGCTGAGAATGGCAACTTAGGTCTGGGTTAGTAACCTGAGGAGCTCCTAGGAGTTTCTGCTGCCTAAAGACTAAGGTAAGGCAGATGTGTACTGATGTGTTCCCTGAAAGGTCATGGGACTCTGGATCCGGAAATCTCATGGGATTCTAGGTCTGGAAGGGCCTAGGCCTGGTCTTCTCAGATGTTACTTACTGTACCTCAGTCTCATAAACAATCTCCAAGTTGTCGTTGGGGATTCTCAATGCCATCTGCCTGTTAGATTCACATGGGGAGCTTGAAAAAAATAGAGTTGCTCAGGCTCCACGCAAGAACAGTTAAATAGGAACCTCTGGCTGCATCTAGAGCACACATTTCTAAGAAGTAACCCCAATTCATACTTTTTAAAACAAAATGTTTATTTTTGAGAAGGGGGTATAGGGTGTGGGGGGTGAGGGACAGAGGATCCGAAGCACGATCTGTGGTGATAGCAGACAGACTGATGTGGGGCTCAAACTCACCAATCACAAGATCATGACCTGAGCCAAAGTCGGACACTAAACAGACTGAGCCACCCAAGAGTCCCTCCCTGCTTGATTCTAAGGGCTAAGAGGGGTAACTCTCTCTCTGGCCTGCCTGAATGCCTCCCAGAATAAGGAAATGGAGAATTCTTGAAGTTGCCTATTCTTTTTAGAGAGTTCTCATAACATCTACTTTGGATGAAGAAATAGAATTTTAGAGTGGTTGTTTCATTGTGCTGACAGCTAGCCCAGAGCCTGGAGCCTGCTTCTGATTCTGTGTCTCCCTCTCTCTCTGACCCTCCCCTGCTCACGCTGCGTCTCTCTCTCTCTCTCTCTCAGAAATAAATAAAAACATTAAAAAAGCATTAAAAAAAGAATTATAGAGGTTAAGTAATTTGCGCAAGGTCATACAGCTGGTAAGTGAAGGGCTTAAATAACTGTATATCTTAAGGATTACAGGGGAGACATTACACAGAGCTCTGTCATGTTTAAGTCTTAAAGCAATGTCTGCCTTCCTCTATTTTGCCTAGAACTTCTCTTATCTTGTGGAAATATTCAGCACAAAACAAAGGGCTGGTGTTTATCCAGGCAACAGTAGGTGTTGTTGTTAGGTAAGGTAACGGGTCTCCAAAATGCCTTTTCCTCTCAACCATGCAGCAATGCAAAGGTGTGTGGGATTGCTCTACAGAATTTTCTAGATCATAACAGTCACACAGACATGACATAACATAGATCAAGTTCCTGATACTCTGTATAGAAATGTTTCCTATGACTCTGTCCTTAAGGTTTTGCACACAGAATGTGCACAGTTTCTGCACAACTGAGTCATTGTGAGGGAACAAACCTTGTCACTGACTAGCTTTATTCTGTTGACAGGATGGCCTCTGTTCACAATCATTCACTGTCAAATCTTGTAATTTAAACCTCGTATTCTTCTCACATTCCCTTCCTATTGGCTCCCATTTAGTCCAGCTGTCCAAGAATCCAACAATTCTAAAGAATAGATTTTAAGTAAATATCATCTCTATGAGAGGAGCAAGTGAGCTCAGCTAAGGCTAAGTACAGCTGAGTACCCGATCTTCTCTCAGACTTCATGATTTTTGCTAAACTCTATAATTCCCAACATACCAGGGAGATCTCTGGATTTAGATTGAGTATGAAATTTAAAGAGTTTGTTTTCTGCAGAGGTATAACCTGTGAGGGACATCTCATTGCAAATCTTCCAAGACTGCCTGTAGGCCTAGTGACAAATGCGGCTATAGAAGACCAAGGGCCATTTTATTTGGTGGCTACAGAAACTACGTTGGCAACTCTGGGGAGTTTAACAACCCTGCAATCACAGATTTGTAAGCGACTGGCTTGTGTCATTTCCCAGAGAGACCTTGAATTTGGCCCTGGGCATAGCACGTGGCACCTATCTGCCATGCCCAGCTTCAAAGCTATTGGGTTGCATAATTAGAAACAAGTGACAAACAAACTGTTCCCAATAAGAAAGTTGTGGAATTATTCTGGTGTCAGTAAAACCAAAAACAGGACTATTAAAATTGGCCCAAACATGAACTCATCTGTGCTAAATGCGTTGCATTATTTTAAGCTCATTTAAAAAAAGTTTAATTGAGGGGCGCCTGGGTGGCTTAGTCAGTTAAGCGTCCGACTTTCGCTTAGGTCATGATCTCGAGGTTCGTGGGTTCGAGCCCCGCATCGGGCTCTGTGCTGACTGCCAGCTCAGAGCCTGGAGCCTGTTTCAGTCTGTGACTCCCTCTCTCTCTGACCCTCCCCTGCTCACGCTGTCTCTCTCTCCTAGAAATAAAACATTAAAAAAAAAAAAAGTTTAATTGAGATAAAATACATAAAAAAATTTACCATCTTAGTCGTTTTTAAGCGTACAGTTCAGTAGCATTAAGTATATTCACACGACTCAGTAGTGTTATTCATACTGTTGCACAATTTCCAGAACTTTTTCATCTTGCAAAACTGAAACTCTATGCTCATCAAACAGCAACTCCCAATTTCCCCCTGTCCCAGCCCCTGGCAGCCACTATTCTACTTTCTGTTTCTATGAATTTGACTAATTCATATAAGTGGAGTCATTCAGTATTTGTCTTTTTTGGGACTGGCTTATTTCACTTAGCACAATATCCTTAAGGTTTATCCATGGTATAATGCATGCCAGGACTGCTTTCCTTTTTAAGGCTGAATAATATTCCATCATATATATATTAACGTATATATAATATTTTGTTTATCCATTCATCCTTTAATCTATGTTTTCAACCCTGAGTTGAAACCAACTTTTGATTGATGTGTCCAAATCTGGGCATCATCCTGCCATATATATAAACATTATAAACCTATAGATGTTCTAAGAAGTAAAAGGAAAACAAGTAGAAAACTCTTACTCCTCATTTCCTTAAAGACTATTTAAACTGTACTATCTTGCTCCAGTTTTACCTTTGCAATGTTTGTGTTAAAGTTTTGGTCACTGGTCAAACAAAGTAATCCATTTAAAACTTTCCCAAAACAAACAAACAAACAAACAAACAAAACCCCACAATTTTTTTTACATTGGGAGTATAATTGGGTTCTGAGCATTGTTTTAGATGGCAGAAAGGCCTGGGTTTGAATCTGTCCTAACCCCCACCAGCTATGTAATTTTGTACAACTTATTTATCCTCTCCAAGCCTCAGTTTCCTCATATGTCACAGAGGATAGTACTACCTACTGTGAAGGATTGTTCTTGTAAAGGTTAAGTGAAATAGGACCTAGCAGATATAAATACAATAGAAGACTACCATTATTATTATGATAAAGAGGCTCTTCTTACAGACAACAGTATTTGAGCATAAATAAAGTGTGTGTTTTTTTAGGAGGTTTAATTATTCAAAAGATGCTTTTACCAGATATCTAAAAGATATTAATATTTATGTAAACAGATCTTACTGTATGAATCATGCAATCACATTCTCTTAGGTAATTACACTTACGCTCTACACTGCTAACCAAATACATAGCCCTGAATCAGTAAACACTGAAAACTCTTACTGATCTAAACGATACAGTCCACTTTTTCTCAGGTATCTTTGCTATGTTAAGCTGCCCTTCCTTTATCAGTTTTTTTTTTTTCCTTCTATTCCACCATCTGGGTACCGATAAAACTTCACTCCATGTTCTCCAACTTAGCACCTATGAGGTTCTCTTGGGAGAAGCTGAGCCATCAGGCTTGGTAGAAAGCACTGAAATCTTCCTTTCTGTGTTGAATTTGGCTACTACGAAAATAACTCTGTCCATTGGAACCTGGATCCAGAGCTGTTGCCCAAGTCCCTCTTACAGATGACATTAACTTATGGGACTCCTTTGGCTCTTCAGTAATTAATACTCCTCTACCTGAGTTTCAAAACACATTATTCTCACACTGAAACCATTCACTCTTTAGTGAAATGGTATATCAAGGTCCAGTCAATCTGGTTGATCCAAAAACTAGGGACACAAAATGGATATAACTTTAACAAAAAGTGTGGAGGGAGAGAAAAGATAAAGAAAACCAGAAACAGAGCTATAGGCTGAATATAGCTAAGAAGTATTGCCATGCTAACTGAGATATTTTGAATTCTGTCAGTAATCACCAAAGGGAGGAACATACTCTATTATAGTTCTACAGTCTTCAAGTAAAGAGACTGCCTTGCTTGATTTAGATGCGAGCTTTCTGAATATTTCCTTATTCTGTACTAAAAGTCAAACAGAATACACCTATTTGTTGACATTTAAATGAGTATTTAAGGAACTTTCTAAGAATTATATAGCTCTTTCAGTGATATCTGGAGTCACCCAGAAATCCAAACCATTAAACAAGTAGATGAGGAATAGCAAAATCAACTTCTAATCTTACATCCAGTTAGAGTACAATGTATGTTTTTTTAAAAAACAGAGAAATGCTTACCTGGAAAGGAGAAATTTCCTGCAGTATCAACAAATTTGTCAGTCATTTGTCCAAATACTATCATCATGAGGGGAAGACCTGCTCCGTGAGCTATGGCCATGATGGTGCCCAGGGACATCAATAATTTATCCTGCCAGTCAGAATATCGAAACTAAAAAATAAAAAAAAGGAAATAAAATACTACCTTATAGAAAAGAATCTCTTTTTTCCCACAATTCTATGTTCATTGGGTTTTATTTAAAGTCTGTACTTTTATAATAGTTGCAGATAAATGTAGTAGGGAAGAAGGAGGATTTCAATCCAAATTATTGACAGATTAATTTTATGATTCCACTTATTTTGTATTCTGTGAAGAAATCAATCTGATTTTGTTTAATCAGTATCTCATTTGGTTCCATGACTGCAATATTGTTCAGGGTGCCTGTGTGGTTGGCTAAGCTTCTGACTTCAGCTGAGGTCATGATCTCATGGTTCATGAGTTGGAGCCCTGTGTTGGATTCTGTGCTGACAGCTCAGCCTGGAGCTGCTTCAGGTTCTGTGTCTCCCTCTCTCTCTGCCCCTCCCCCGCTCGCTCACATGCTCTCTCTCTCTCAAAAATAAGTAAACATTAAAAAAATTAAAAAGAAGAAATACTATTTGATCTTCCAAAAGTTCCTTAGGTAGTGAGTTAAAAACAGGAGTACACATACATGCACACGCATATCGCATCCTTTAAAACAACATTCAAAATATTTCAGAGGGAGAATTACAAAGATGGAGGACACAGATCCCCTGAGTTTAATGGTAAGTTTCCTTTAAGAAGTTTAAGTTAACTTTTGAAAGGAAGCTCCGAAGTGAAATGAAACAAACATTATGGAGTGCCTATATGTGTATTTTGGTGAAGTCTTGCTTAAAGAGATGATACTCGCTGAAGAATCTGGAAGGATAAGGGAGAATTTGCTGAAGAAGAATTGGGGAGTACAGATGAAGTGGGGGTGTTTAGGCTTAGAATAGCAAGATGCCTAGAAACTGCATAGGAGTGCTCAGATAACCTCATGAGTTTCAGAAGTTCTGAAAGAGGTTAGAGAGAGGTATAAAAGACTTGGTGGGCCTCACCAACCTTCTTGGGCTTAGTACTATCTTAGTACTTAGTATAGTGTACTTAGTACCATCACTTAGAAGGGTGATACTAGGTGTCACCATGACATGCACAGCACCCAAGAACTAACCAGCCAATCAATGTCTTAGTGCTCCAAAGACTTTGTCTCTCACTGTCTTTTTAGCTCTAATCTCACTTTTTCTTCCCATTTTTGATTGTCTGCTCTATGGCTCTCTCTGTTTTTTTCTTTTTTTTTCTCTGCCTTCTAGATTACATCCTTCTTCTCTTATATTTCCATTTCTCTACTTCCTCTCTGTCCCTTGCGTCTTCCCCCAACCACCTTCTTAATCTGTTCTCTCTACCCATTTCCATCACCCCACCCCCTTTTGGCGATGAGGCACAGTCATCAGGAGAATGAGTGATGAGTCAGGATTGGCAGAGTAGGGTCTTTGAGAGCTGAAGCAGAGTCAGACAGGGTCAACAGGCCAGGGCAGTGTGAGATCAGACACAGTTGGTGGGGAGGAGGGGTGTGCAAACTGTTCTCACAGAGTTCCAGAAGTTCAGTGTGAGGAGGCCAAATTCCATCATCAAACACGCAGGGCAAGCAAGAGTGCCGAAAGAGACAAAGGTTCAGAAGCCAGGTGGAGCTTGGAAAAGAACAAGGGGAACAGGTAATGTCAAGAGCAAATGAAGAAGTGTCCCTAAAATTGCTACAATGGGGATTAGGTGTTGCCAGAGTTCATTTTAGTGGCTCCCAGGGAAGAGAGATAGAGAGAGCACTTGGGTCTACTGGCCAGTTACAAACACAGGATTGGGTTGCCATGTAATGTTCTCCTTAGTGAACATTTACATGAAATTGAGGATCATTTTAAATACTTACACTACTTAAAGAAAATTCCATTGTCTCTAAGCTTAAATTTAAAACTATAAGAATTTCACAGCAACATCCTAAGTAAACTTAGATTTGTTTTAAGTGATTTTCAACAAAACAATTAATTGCTAATTCTTGTTAGAAACAGTTTTTTTATAACCTTCTAACAGTTGTCCTGAACCTCTTTCAGGACAAATATGTATTCAGAGGCAGAAAAGATTATATTTCAATTTAGTTTAAATTTTAACTTTTAAGGTCAAACTAAATGCTCTAAATTTCTACCTCAAGGTTTGTGTTTTATTTGCTGTAGGAGGCAGATTTAAAACATGTGCATTAAAACCAAACTTAGTTTTACAATTTATTCTCTAAAGCACTGAATTAAAAAAAAACAAACCTGACAGTTTTAAACAAAAATATCGCAAGAATCAGGGAGAGGAGAATGGGGCTTTGCGGTGAAATGAGAAATGTGCGGCAACACTTGAGACTGAGGAGGTTTTGGTGTCTTTTCATCCATTTACCTACTAAACTAGAGATTTCAGCTGACATGCCATTTAATGTCAACTTCTTTGCTATGGAATAATGGTTTGAAAGCCTCATGGTTACTCAAAGCAGGCAAACACTTTCTTGGGCCACCTCTCTGAGACATAGTACAAATGAAAAACTGATTAGACTTCTTCCAAAGATATACTGGCTTGCAGTGTGCCAGCAGAAAAGCACTGAGAATTATGTGAAACATAATCAGAATCTCTAATAATTACTCCAGAGAATTTAATCAATTTCCTTGGAAGCCAAATGTAAACATAGATTTCTTAATTATTTCTAAATTTCTGTAGTTAACAATCACTTTCATTATATGCAGTCGTGTTTAACCAAAATTTGGTGAGGGCGTGTGGTGGTGGTCATGATGGTGGTGGTGGTGGTGGTGTGTGTGTGAGAAACAGATGCAGAAATGCATTTCCCTGAAATTGGTTCGTTTGTAAGGTCCTATGAACAAAAGTCGTGACTCTGCTCTGTGTCACAGCCAGCCTATCCCTACCTCTTTTATCATGTACCTTGAGAATGTGGTCCACTGATTATAAGAAGCCAACCTAAGACAATCTTAAACTACTGGCTCCATAACTATTGATTCAAGCATGAAATCTTAATGAAAACAAGAATTATTCATATTTAATATTTCACAGCTTACCAATGTTAATGGTCCAATCAAGTTCACGCTCTTCTTTTTTTTCGTGTCCTGGTTGCTGTAAAAAAAAACCAAAAAAACAATTATTTAAGTTTAAATCTGTTACAAAATGTTTTACAGTCAATTGACTATAAACTTGAGTCATTACCACATTCAAATATTATACTATTTTCAAATACAAAACAGTGATATCCACAAATTGTCAACATTAGCCCATTTAACAAACGCTACCAGGCAATCACCAAGGGTGCAAAGTAACTGTCCAAGGTACTACAAGAATATGTGGATAAATGAGAAATGGCCACCTGTCTTGCAGAGGTCACACACAGAAAGAAAATACAGAGGTTAATATCTGCCAAGCAGTTAAATTCTTCTGTTGCTAAAAAATATGTATTGATCTAAAAATAGTAAAGTTTACTCTTCTGAAAGACTGTATGGAGTGGTGTCAGGAAATCCTGTTGGCTCTACTTTCAAACTACATCCAGAATTCAACCACTGCTCACCGCTTTTATTACTATCCCAATGGCCCAGGAAAACTCCTTAGTCTCTCTACTTTCAATTATACCAACTTCAGTCTACCCTCAACACAGCATCCACACTAATCATTTACAAACTCAAGTCATATGCTACTCTTCTGCTCAAAAGCCTATAATGGCTCCCATTTATCTGAGAGTAAAAGCCAAAATTCTTACATTAGATTTTGGCCCCTATATGATCTGTTTCCTTGTTACCTCTCTGACCATATTTCTTATTCCTACTCTTGTTTGTTTTGCTTCAAGCTACCCTGGCCTCCCTGCTTCACTGTTCTGTGAATACACCAAGCAAATTCCCATAGCCGGTCTTTATACTGTCAGTTACCTCTGCTGGGAATGCTGTCCCCTCAGACAGCCATACGTGTCTCTCCTCTCATGTCTTTCAAGTCTTCCCTCCAATACTGCCTTTCCAGTAAGACCTATCTTAACTATCCTATTAAAAATTGCAACCTACTTTTTCTGTGCTCTCTCGATTTCCTTAGCCTTGATTAGTATCTTCCATAGAATTTATTATCTTCTAACATTTGCTGTAGCTTACTCAGTTTTCACAAGTATTATTTATGTCTGTCGTTCATATAGTAATGTAAACTTCATGGGGGTAGTGATTTTTTTTTTTTTACCTACACCCATTTATTTAGCTTAATTAATTTATTAACTAGTTTAGATAGGTGATAAAGTTTTGCTCAGAAGACTTAATCCCAAATTATTTAGAACACATGTTAAAATCAAAAGACAGACATCTGCCACTAAATATGTTCTGAAGAAGGTGCCGTAGGCAACATAGCAGCATGACTGGAACTAGTATATGACTAACTTGCCACTTGCCCTAAATAACTAACATGCACTTGACTTCCTTTGAACGAATAAGTTTTGGTCTGTTTTTAATAAAAATTAGTCTCAACATTTACTTTCATAATCTTACACTCTTCACTCACTATTAACTTTCTGTATTTCTCTTCTGAACTGTTTTCTCATGTTTGCAATACAAGGCCGTGAACTTCACTTCCGAGACCTCCTGTGCGGTCTGGGGGATTACTATAGCTTTTGCAGGGATAGCTACTTTGTACACTCATCAAATGTTCAGCTGGTGCAGCACATAAATACAGCCTTCATAAAAATGCCATCTATTTACAGATTCACAGTCAATCCCAGCCTAAATTGCCAGCTTACGAAAACCACTTTTTTTTTCTAGTAGAAGTAATACCATCCGTTTCCTAATTCTATCTGGCAAACTAAATTTTCTATGAATGAATGCCACAGTACTTAGAAGGAAGAGAGCAATATCACTGTATGAAGATGATAACAGACCAAATTCTTTAGTTTAAACATCAGATAGGTGTATTTTTATTTGTATTATCAGGCCCCTTGCAGCTTGAGGACTCACTACAGAATCTGATAAATTTGTCCCTCTGGGTGATTACTTGATGACATGGGTCAATTAGTTTTGGGTGGCCTGGCATGAACTCAGAGACCATAACAGACGCAGAAACTATTTGAGGCTAAAGGCGAAAATGATTCACTATTCCCACACTGAAAGAGGAAACGAAGACAACACACCATTGACCGGTCGCTTGCTTCTGCCCCTACTAAAGCCTGTAAAGTGCGCTTAGCAAGGGCCCCAGAGAACCAGAGAGAAAGAGGGGCAAGCAAATGAAGCGCTGAGGTCTTCCCTTGGCATGTGAACAAATATTGATCTGGAAGCTCAGGTTACAGAAGAATGAGGCTGTTCAAGGTCCCCCTCCCCACATCACTGCCCCAAGGGAGAAATACAAACCAAG
>NW_027530502.1:1531392-1608185 GCF_008692635.1 Crocuta crocuta
TGTTTTTTTTTTTTCTTGTTTTTTTTTTTTTTTTTGTTTTGCTTCACTCGTCTTGTTCAAAAAGCACAGCCATTAACAGCAGATATCTCATGCTCTATACGCCTGAAATATCAGAAGGCGTCTAGGGAAGTTATTTGTAAAAGTTCTGAGTTCTATAACGCAAGGAGTATTATACAACACAGATATTCATCGAATCACACCGCACAAAGTGGTGAAGCGGCACTTTAAAAAGGTAGCCTCTTCTTTCTAAGCCTGTTCGAAGAGGAGCTTGTGTGCCACTCCTTGAGGAAAGTCGGAAATCTTAGACAAGACCCTCCAGAGAAGCCTCCAAAACGAAGGCATCAACAGACTCTCTACCCTTTCCAAGGCCTAATTGGGCCCTGCTGATTGACGTGCTGACGAGTTACCTGCTGCTGCCCAGTTCAAAGTCGCCCTCCGCTCCCCGGGGACCCCGGACGGTTCCGTTCCTTCCCGCTTCTAGATCCATGTCAACCTGGGGAGAAACCAAACAGCCTCAGGTCCAGGGGCACCCAGCCCAGCTCCTCACCGCCCGCAAGGGGGTGCGAGCCGGGCGCACGGTCGCGGGGGCAAGGGGCGCCGGGCGGAGGCGCCGCTGTCCGGGTCTCGGGCGCACCTTCCCCGCNCCTCCAGTCCCAGCCCGACCGCGCCGGCTAAGCCCGCGACTAGTCTGGTGCTCTCGGTGCTGGGTGCTCGGAGAGCCTCTCTTGGCAGGGCACCTGAGCCCCCAAAAGTGACTGTCATACTCCGTCGGTGCTCAGTTTTCTGTCTACATCCCCGCAGGGCGGGGGCGTGCTGTTTCCGGACCCTCAACAATGATAGGGCGGCCGAGGGGCCAGAGAGAGCTCCAGACTCTCTTCCCACTTCTCTGTCCCCAGGTCTGGTGCTGGGGTCACAGAGCCTAGCCATTTCCAAGGACCCTCCTTGGAGAAGAGCAAAGCTGTAGGTGCCCTCGACTACTTAGAGACAAAGAACGTTAGGGCTGGAAGGCCGGTCAGAGACCACTTAATTAAAATCCACTTTTTTTTTTTTTTTTTTTTTACAGGAATAAATAGAGACTAGAGAGGTTGAGTCCTGCCTGAGGCTGCATCAGAGGGATGAGAATCCAGTCTCCAGTGGC
This sequence comes from Crocuta crocuta, assembly GCF_008692635.1. Classification (NCBI taxonomy): domain Eukaryota; kingdom Metazoa; phylum Chordata; class Mammalia; order Carnivora; family Hyaenidae; genus Crocuta; species Crocuta crocuta. The sequence goes on from NW_027530502.1 coordinate 1,532,531, forward strand.
TTCTCCTGTCTCCCTACTCTGATCTCAAACTTCTCCCTATACTAAATTGTCTCTGCACCTAGCGCCTACTTGAGTCTCCTGTATGGGGACTGTCCCTTCTGATTAATTTCTCCACACTCCTTTGAAAAGAAAGGGTCTAAAACAGGGAGCAATACATTATTAAGGCTTTGAAGCCAGTAGGATTCAAACCCAGAGCTTCACATCTTGTAAACTGTGTGATTCTGTTCACTTCTCTGGGCCTCAGTTTCCTCATAGAGAAAATGAGGATAAAAACAACTCCATTTCCAGGTTACTGTGAGGAATAAGTGAATTAAGAAGGAAAAAACCGAGTGTGATGCCTAAAACAGTGTATGCACAACAAATATGGCCTGCCTTCTTCCTGTTCAGGTAGCAGGATCATCTACCGTTCCTTCCTTCTGCTGTGCCTTATTAGTACTGAAGTCATCTTGCGACTTTCTTGTGTCCCCAGAAAACCTTAAAGCAGAGCAAGCTCTAATGGTCACCCTTATGTATCTCACCTCTTCCATTGAGTAGCTGTCTGGCCTTGGGCACTTTAATTCTTGATTCAGTCCCTGAATCCATAAGATAGGGATGTTCTTAGGATTAGATATAATGTATGCAAAGTGCCCAGCACATAGGAAGCATCTAATAAACTAGTTTTATGGTGAAAAGATCAGAAGAGGCTGATGAGGAAAGACAAATGGGAGGCAGCAGCTCTGGTTGGTGCGTGCTCTTCAATGCCTTATCACTACTTACCTCCCTCCTGCTCTGCCTGATACCGGGAGCTAGGCAGAGCGTGCCTTGAACAACCTGCTACGTCTTGACTGATTCTATGGCATATTCTCGAATTAGAAGTGAATTTGCTTATTTTTTTCCCCTCAAAATGCCTTTTCTCCTCATCCAGTCTACTGTAACCATGAGGATTCTCTTTTTTTTGATCAACCAGAAGTTGGGGCACCAGGGTGGCTCTGTCAGTTAAGCCTCTGACTCTAGCTCAGGTCATGACCTCACGGTCACGAGTTCGAGCCCTGCATCAGGCTCTGTGCTGACAGCTCAGAACCTGGAGCCTGCTTCAGATTCTATGTCTTCTCTCTCTGCCTCTCCCCTGCTCATTCTCTCTCTCTCTCTCTCTCTCTCTCAAAAAGAAATAAAACACTAAGAAAAAAAGATTCATAAGGACAAAGTTTTTTCTGGCTTATTCACTGATGTATCCTGACATTTGCCATCATAAATGTTTCCTTAGTTCATTCTCTCTTCCACTATCTCAGATAATTTTCATCCCTTTTCTTTCCTCAAAACTCTATCATTCTTTCCCGATCTTTATCTTCTACTGATTTACTGTTTCTCATTTCACAGATAGAATCAAAGTGTTCAGAAGGGAACTGCCATTGACATGACATTTGACATTTGCTCACTCACTAGAATGTACCCAACATGTCGCCTTCCCACCTGTTTCTCTAAATGAACCAACCATGCTCCTGTTTATGTTTGTATTTTTTTTTTTAACTGTAGATCCCAAGCCACTAGGAATGCTTTTCTTGCATTTGACTAGAAGTTTGACTCGCTCAGCCCAAATGTCCATCAATGGATGAATGGATAAAGAAGATGTATGTGGTATATATCTATAGTGGAGTATTACTCGGCAATCAAAAAGAATGAAATCTTGCCATTTGCAACTATATGGATGGAACTAGAGGGTATTATGCTAAGCGAAATTAATCACATAAAGACAAATATCATATGACTTCACTCATATGAAGACTTTAAGATACAAAATGGATGAACATAAGGGAAGGGGAGTAAAAGTAATATAAAAACAGGGAGACGGACAAAACATAAGAGACTCTTAAATATAAAGAATGAAAACAGGGTTACTGGAGGGGTTCAGGGGGAGGGGATGGGCTAAATGGGTAAGGGGCATTAAGGAATCTATTCCTGAAATCATTGTTGCACTACATACTAATTTGGATGTAAATTTAAAAAATAAATTTAAAAAATAAAATACGTAAAAACAAATAAAAAGAAAAAAGAAGTTTGACTCTTTCACACCACTGAAACTGCTCTTTTAAGGGTCACTCATAATCTCCATATTGCTAAATTGAAAGGTCCATTCTATCTTACTTGACAAATTTAAGCGATTGACAAGTTTATCATTCTTTTTTCCGTAATACCCTTTCTTTATTTGGATTCCAGTTCACCACATATTTCTTGGATTTTCTCATGCTTCACTCTTTCTCAGTCTCCTTTGTCTTCCTCTTTTTTGCAACTTTTAAACTATCAGTGGAGTGCTCCAAGGCTTCCTTCTTGGACTTCTTGGCTCTCACTCCCTCTGTAATCTCAGCCAGTCTCATGGCTTTAAATACCACCTGTATCCAACAATTTCTAAATTATTACTTCTAGCCTAGACCTCCCTCCTGAATTGCTGACTGCGATATATGCGTGCATCTTTGATGTTTGATGCCCAACCATGACTCCTGATCCTTTCCCCAAGCTGGCCTCCCCCGCCCCACCACCCCGCCAACCCTGCCAACAAGCTTCTTCTCACATGGCAGCTCCAGCCTTCCAGTTGTTCGGCAAAAACAGTGGAGTCATCGTGCAAGCTCCTCTGTCTTCCACATCCCATACTCAGACTGTTGAAATATTTCCAGAATCTGACCATTTCTCTTTCTCCAGTTCTACCACCGTGGTGCAGGCACTAGCATCTCTCACCTGAATTACTACAATGGCTTCTTAACAATCTCTCTGCTGCTGTCATTGCCCGCCCTTCTGCCTGTGTCCATTCTCAAAGTAGCAGCCAGAGTGATTCTTTTGAAGCGAGTCAGATCACACCAGGTCATGTCTTCTTCCCACTAGTCCCCAGGGGCCCCCAGTGCACTCAGAGCCATGCCTGCAATAGCTCACACTCTCCATGCCCTCTCTGACTTCCCTTTCTGTTAAGTCTCCCTGCTTTCTTCCACCCCAAACACATTGGCTTCTTTGATGTTCCTCAAACAAGAGAGGCAGAGTTTCACAAAGTAGGAAACTGGTCTTTCCCTCTGCCCCCAATTTTCCTCCCCTGAGTACTCACATGGCTAAAACCCTCACCTTCTACAAGGTAGAACCAAGCCTGCTCTCCCCTTTAAGAACTGCATCTCATATCCTCAGGACTCTGAGTTCTCATTTCTCATACTCTGATTTTTATTCCAACAGCAGGTATCACTTCCAGGATACAATATAATGTATAGATTTTTTATCCTTGTTGTTTGTTGTCACCTCAGTAGTATGTAAAGCCCATGCGAGTAAAGATATTATTCACTAGAATATTCAGTGTTTGCTGCCCACACTTACTATGTGCCAGACCCCATGCTAGGCTGTGAGCAAATAAAGAACATAGGGCATGGTTCCTGCACCACGATGGACTGAGAGTAAACAGGTACAAAAATCATGCAAAAATACATCATTGCTTTATAAAGAACAGAGCCCATCACACACTTACATTAATTATCCCATTTGATTCCCAAAACAAGAAGTATGCTTAAGATAAGCATATCAGAAGTTAATCTCAATTTAAAGGAGTAGAAACTGGGTTTGTAAAGAGTAGATGACTTTCCATGTGGCTAGGATACAGTGGCATTAGGACTCCAACCCTGGCCATGTGACTCCAGCTGCCCATTCAGTATCTCTGGGGAAGACAACTGCCAGCCAGGGGCCATGCCTATCTCTATTTCTAGTCTCTACAGCAATAGACGGCTCATTAAATGTGCATTGGATAGATCAATATTTTAAAGCTATAGCATAAAAGATTACAAAAAAGAGTTCCCTATAAGGGACAAAGGGAAGAACCAATGCCATCTACCAAAGTATTTTAAAATATATATTTAATATGACAGTATGGAATATTTATGACATGATAATAAGTTATAATGCTTTATTTTAAATATAAATTCATTTGCAATAGTTTTTCCTGAAAAGAATACAATGGACTTGGTTCCTTCTCCAGCTGACCTCTAACTTGAGGATAATATGCTTTGTGGTCTCCCCCCCAACAGTGTATTTGTGGCTAACAGTTGCGACCTTTCCTCTCTGAAAATAGCTACACATTATCTTTGACTACTGTGCTCAACAGCACTCTGTTTCCAAACTCTTTGGCACCAGTACTTTGCAACCTCTGCCTAACTTTTCTATCTTCTTCTCAGGCTTTACAGGTTGATTTCTTCTTCCACATTCTTTAAATGATGCTACACATTCTACTTTTCTCCAAAATTAAAAAAAAAACAACACATGTTTTCATTGCTTGAAAACCAAAACAAAAATCCCTCTTCGCTTTTGTCTTAGCTTTCTCCTAAAAAATAATTTGCTTTTGATTTCAGTCTTCTTTTGTTGATTATAAAATTCATCTAACCAATTTGGCCTAGCACATTGGAATTCGTATGATAATGAAGATGAGGGTAGTACTGGTTCAGCTCTCTCTTTCCCAAAGCACACTTCCTTACACCCTCTTAAACCAGGGCAGACTTACAAAGGTACCCTGGCAAACCTTTGAGAAGCAATCGGGAAGAGTTTGCTATGTATCACAGTGTCATATCATTTCTGTCAGCATAGAGTAATGGCACATTGAGAGTTCTAAGGTCACATTGCCTAATGTAATTCTTGTGCCGTTTGTGGGTTATGGGAATGGTTAGGTGGACAGGAATGGCTGCAGGGTTCCAAGGTTAGAGATGAAATGAATAAGCATGAGTTAGGGTCACTATGCTTTAGGTCATTTATGTTGACTTATTCCTAAGGTTATTCCAAAAACCGTACCTTTTCAAAAGATTGCATTTACTTTGCTACAGATTAAAACATTTGCTAATTCTGAAGTATAAATACATAGTACAACAAAAAAGAACAGTAACATTAACTTTGCATTTGATATTACTTTTCAATTACAGTACTATTTTCTAGCCCTGAAATTGTGGCATCCTAAGGGTTCTTCAGCCATTTCAAGGGTGTTGTAAACTGGTCAGAAATCTACTGAAACAAAATTAATTTGGGTTTGTAATCACCTATAAATCAATTTTGGAACTCTACTAATATCAGATGGAATCTAGGATTGTCTTCACCCATTCCTTTGCTCTGTTTTTTTTTTAAGTTAAACTTTTTGTTTTGAGATACTTATAGATTCACATGCAGTTGTAAGAATACCACAGAGAGAAGTCCTGTACCCTCCCAGGAGTAATATATTGTACTTTTGTGTCTAAATTAGGAATATTAGTCTGTAGTTTTCTTTCCCTTCCTTCCTTCCTGCTTTCCTTCCTTCCTTCTTCCTTATTTCCATTTGTCTGTCTTTGTTTTACTATCAAGGCAATACTAGTTTCATAAAATGAATTGAAAAGCATTTCCTCCATTTCTATGTCCTGGAAGAGATTGTGGGTTCCCTGAACATTTAAAAAAAATTTTTAATGTTTATTTATTTTTGACAGAGAGAGAGAGAGAGGAAGAGGTAGAGAGAGACACACAGGATCCGAAGCAGACTCCAGGCTCTGAGCTGTCAGTACAGAGCCCGAGGCAGGGCTCAAACCCACGAACCGTGAGATCATGACCCCAGCTGAAGTCGGCTGCTTAACCGACTGAGCCACCCAGGTGACCTCCTGAACATTTTTTAAACTTCCATTTTGTGTGGTTCTGAATATTACTGTTGCTGCCATTTTACCTGCTTGAATAAATATAGAAGTCTCATCTCCATAACAGCCATTTACCCTCTCCTATTTATAAACAGATTGTCTTATATATTTCCTCTAGATACATACACTTAAAACCATGCCAGGCTGTGTGGCTAATTTTTTAAATAATTTTTTTGCTTCAACCATCAAAAATATTTAGAAAACACCATAGGAGAGAGAAGGTTATTGTATTAGCAATATTTTTGCTTATCACATTCTTCCTTCCTGGTATTCCAAGGTTCCTTCTTTTATCATTTCTTTTCTGTTTAGAGAACTTCTTTTAGCCCTTCTTTTAAGGTAGGTGGGCTAGTGACAAATTCCCTTAGTTTTCCTTCAATTAAGAATGTCTGACTAACCTCTGTTTCTAGCTATACTCAGCAGGATGAACAGGAAAAAATACATCTACTCCGTCTTCCTATAACTTGCTGCCTAATTTTTAAGTTTATTTTCTCCAATAAAATGCAGGAGCAAAGGAAGAAGATCCTAAAATTAGCCAATATTTGTATTTGTTGATCAATAGAAGAAGAGATGTGAAATATTAGATAAAAAGATTTCTGTAATTTATCTGCTCATTTCACCCTCCACCCTCTTAGCAACATCCAGCCCATTATGTCTACTTCTAAAAATCTGTATATTTTTATACATAAAACATGAGTGTAGGTGGACATTATCTCAGTTTGGTCTCAAGCTTACTCCACATATGCAAGCTCTTCATTCATTCAAACTTATGTTTTGTGGTATGTTACGTTATACTTCACTAATTATACTAATTTTTACGTCTTTTCCTTCCTGTGAACTTTCTAGACTGTGAGCTTCTCCAGGAAAGGAGATAACCCAAATATAGTACCCGGCACATTGCAAATACCTGACAAATACTACTCTCTGCCTTCTTGTTTACTCCTTTTTCTACTCCTACCAAGTTCAAGGTCAAGACAGAAGGCCCAGAGGAGAAACTGCATCTACAATTAATCTAGGCTTAAAGGCTTGAAGAAGACCACTGAATCCATGGCCAGGTATCATCAATCAGTACCTCAAACTAGATCTTGCAGGAAGTCCTGGCCACCTCCTAGCTCACACCATCTTAGAAGAACTTGACACATCAGACATCATGGGATTAAAAGGAAGGGGGTGTAGAACCCTGGCTTCCACTTCCTTTCTCTTACAGCTCTGACCTACTGTGTCAATATTTGTTCATTTATTCAATACATATTTATGGAGGGAGAGAGGGATGGAATTAGAAGTATCTTCCTATGGCAAAGTTTTCCAAACTGTGAACTGAGGAATGACAGCAGGTTCTTAGTAGGTAACCAGGGTCTCTTAGATAACAGGGGTCCTATGGTCAAATAAGTTTGAGAAATGCTGCTTACCACACTGCTCTCTCAGAGGGTCACAATGCACATCAAAGACTGAAAAGTGCTGCCATAAAAAAAGTGATTAACTTTGTTTACCTGTGTCACTTCCTCCACCCACATCCACAATACCCATTGAAAACATAATATTCATACTCACTTTAGCCTTGTACAGGAAGCTACTTCTAAGAAAGGTATTCTCAAAGTTCAAAGAGCAGAGAAGCAATGCAAGAACAGATGGAGGTGAAGAGTGTAGCCCTGGAAGGAAGAAAGTGTGATCTTAATTTAGCTGAGGTGAAAGACAGAAAAGGATGTGGCAGGATACATAAGAGATTTTACACACCACAAGCCTAAAAGTTAAGTAGGAATTTAGACTTACAGAAGGTATGGAGAAGATTCTTAGAAAGCCATCATTATACTGGTCAAGAATGGTAGATTCTTTTTGCAATAATACAAACTGTCTTTTATCTGTCAAAGTCTCAGCAGGAGAGGAACGGTACATTAAAATTAGGATAGTCAAGGAGGATTTAATGAAGGAACTAGTAGTAAAGATGTGGGCAGATGATGGGGCATATACTATCATGGATAGGGGAGACATTGGAGGCACAAAAATGAGAGGCCACTGTCTTCCCTAGACCAGCATGGTAGGGGAGGTAGCAGTTGCCAGAACCCATATTGAGTGTCATGCAGAGAAAACTGCTTTGAGAAGGTCAGTGAGCCCCTCCAACTGCTCCGGGGCTCCTCTTCAGCTGAAACTACAGAAGTCAATCTCCCAGGGCAGAGAGAAGGGTGGAAAGTAAATATGGAAGAGTACAGAGAAGATATTTGGCACCTGTCTCAAGGTAGAAATCCCTAGGAAAGTGGCTAAAGATATTTTAGCTCTGCTACTTCCTGACTATGACTACTCATGATTCATGCAACATTTTTGAAATGGTCACCTATTATGCCAAGACATTGCATTAAGCACTGGGAAGACACAAAGACAATAAGACGGAAACTCAGCCCTCAGGTATGCAAAAGCAGCTAAAAACAGAGTGAAAAATAAGTAAATGATTCAAATACAAAGTGAAATACAGACAAAAAGAGATGTACAAAGTATATGGGAGTTTTGGTGCCGAGAGTTTGCATAGCTAACTTGATGACCTTAGCCTTGATATGCAATGCTAATAGATAAAATTGTTAGCCAAAGTAACCTTTCTGGTATAAATACAAATTCTGAGAATTTAAAAGGTACTTGAAATTTAATGTCATCTATTAATAGCCAATAATAACCCACAATAGAAAATTTAGCTATTCAAAATATTTGCTCTCAGAATTAAAGTATATGCAAAAGACTTTCCTGCATCCTAAGTATTGTGAAATATACAGTATTTTGTATTAAGCCTCCAACATTCTTTTTTTTTAACTTTTATTTTTTATTTATTTATGTATTTATTTTTACAAATAGTTTATTGTCAAATTAGTTTCCACATAACACTCAGTGCTCATCCCCACAAGTGTCCTCCTCCATGCCCATCCCCCCTCCCCCCCACATCCATCAGTCCTCAGTTTTTGTCAGCATTCAAGAGTCTCTCATGGTTTGCCTCTCTCCCTTTCCCCCACCATTTCCACCCTTCTTCTCCCCCTTGTTCCTCCGTCAAGTTCCTCCTAATCCTCCTATACGTGCAAACATATGATATTTGTCCTTCTGTGCCTGACTTATTTCGCTCAGCATAACACCCTCAAGGTCCATCCATGTTGCTACACATGGCCAGATTTCATTGTTTCTCATTGCCATGTAGTATTCCATGGTATAGATAAACCACATCTTCTTGATCCATTCATCTGTTGATGGACACTTTAAGCCTCCAACATTCTTAAAGACCCTTTTAAACATTTGTTCTCATAGATGAAATCCTCAAAAGTGCTTTTTCACTTTAACCCAACAACTTCCATTTTGGCATGTTTCGCTCCAGGTTTTGTCTGTATGCACATGTTCTAGACACAGGCTGTCTGATCCCAAAGAATTTTATACCATTGTTTTTTTAGTCTAGGGAGGTAGATTATTACAGCCATTCAGTGTTTCAAGTAATTCAAATAGTCTCTGTCCTAGCTTGGCTGGAACTGGCACTTTCCCAAAGCAATGTAGAAAATCCTAGGTGAGTCATCTATTTAAACTCTAAAGGGTTGGAGTCGTGGGGTCATTGCCCACACTGACAGACATGTTTTGCATAAGAGAATTAAAGGACAATGAACTCTTTTTGGAAAGGAAAAAAACTGTTACACTCAAATTCTGATTGAATAGTGAAGGCTCAAATGCAATACTGGTTTGATTTTAGGAATGAAATATTGGAGTTATGACCTTGATAATATTGTTTAGTTTCCTCTATCTTTTGGCTAAAAAGGAAAAAAAATCCTCTTCCCCACTCCCCCTCCCCAGTAGAATAGTAATAGTGTGATTTCTCGCCTAAGATGCCAGGATGCTGTGTCTTCCTGATGCTTGAATGAATGAAATGCTATGGCCACAGCAGCTCTCTTGCAGGCTACCCATGTGATTGGGCGATGCAAAATAGGTTTCTAAAGTGTGTTCTTTTCTTCCCTTACTTGTGGAAGTTGTAAGGTACATATTTTCATCTTCTAATGGAAATCAAAAAGGTAAGGTGTGGGGTATAGTTTATTTATGAAATCTTACTGCACACTCGTAGGAATGTGAACCCTCTAAAATGAGGCATGTCTCAATACTCTCACTATTTCAAACAAACCACAGTGAGGACATAAAATCAGTCTATTCTGTCTTTCAGGCTTGGTTCCTACCTCACTTCCCAGACTCATCCCTGTGTTGGCCACCACCCACTCCTCCCACACACAATGCAGGAAACTGACCATCCTGAGTCACTTTGCATTTCAGCCTTCTGGGCTGTTCTACACAGTTCTCGGCATCCACACCCTTGCCCTACCATCCACCTGACAGGTAGACACTCAGTTCTCCAGGAAGCTTCCTAAGCCTCAAATCACTCCCGGGAGAAGTGATTGCTCTCTTCTTGATTCCCCAAGAAGTCTTGCATCATGGCACCAAGACATATTACTAACCTAATTTCTTGTCTCCTCAACTGTGGGCTTTTTGTCTCTAATTGTGCTGCTAGCATTTGGTCCAGAAGGCACTCAAGATAATTGCTAGAGGAATAAATACAAAGCAAAATTTCCTTTTTTATGTAAGAGAATTGGTAGCCCTGGAGAGTGAGAAAAATATGAAGTGATGGCAACCAACATTTTTATTTGCTTATATTCCATGTATTGAGTATTGTCCTAAATGCTTTATTATAATAGTTAGTGCTCAAGTAATCCAATAAGGTAGCTATTGAAATCCCTTATTGCCAATGAGGAAATAAAGGCTTAGGGAAAATAATAACTTGCTCAAAGAATCATACATGTTAACAAACCAGCCGCCAAAAGAGGAGTCCAGGACTTTTTGACTGGAGAAACTAGGTGTTTCTCCACACACTAAGTGACAATCACTAGGAGGGAAAACATTTCAGTGGAGCTGCCCAGTGGAGGAAAGGAAAACATTGAGTTTCCAACTCCAAGGTCACTTTTCCTTATGACCAAAACTGGCTCTTTTGAAAGGGTCCAGGTGAAAATATTTCATCATGTACCTTTGCCTTTTGCACATATCTGGAAGCATTCCTGCTTTTCTCTTTGCTATTCTGATTTCTTCAGACTCCAAGAGCAAAGGTCTTTAACCTTGGGGTTAGAAGTTCCAAGTGGGGCAAAGGACTACAGTTGCAGAAAGTGCCCCATGAACATCTCTTGTTTAATAATTTTTAAGAGCAACATTTTTTTTTTTCATTTCACAAATACTTTTGTTGAGGACTTTCAACTTGCCAGGTGATGACAGGAGGTGTTGGAGTACACAGGTAAACTAGGTGCCCACCAACTTATTTCAGCCGAGTGGGATCCTTTGGAAGATCAAGAGCGTTAAAGTACATGAACATCCTTCGTAGGCTCTGGAACAGTTATTACTTGTTAGCTATCCATTGGCTTACCTCATTTTGTCAAGGAGGGCTCCCAGAGGAAAGCAGGCAATGATGCTTAGCCCACCAGGGTGCCTCATGCCTCCCTCTGCCTTGTTTAGCCAGCTCCAACCTCAAAGTCCTTCTTTCTGTACTTCAAATGCTCTTTGAATAGGCCACTTCCTCCACCTGAAATCTCTCATTCATTCCCTACGGCCTGTCTCCCCACTCACACCAGTTTCTGGGTAACTCCTCACTTTTCAGATTTCAGCCCAAATTATTATTATTTCAAGAGCCACAAATCCTTAAGTCTGATTCTCCTGTTTCCTCTTCCTTAACTTTTTGTTGTGAAATCATTGTAGACTCACAGGAAGTTGAAAACAGCTGTAGAGTGCTGCGGATCCTTCATCCAGCTTCCCCAGATGATGACATGTAATTAGTGTAGGACAAAGTCAAACCCAGGGCACTGACACTGATACAATACTGTTACCAGACCACTCCAGTTTCGTTAAAACACTTCATCCTTTTATGAAATTATGGACAATTTCCATAAGGCTTTCTTTTTTATTTTGTAGATTCGGTAAGGCTGGATTACAGATTTTATGTTTTATGGTAATAATGGGCTCCCCTCGCTATTTTTTATATAAAATTATATGGCCTTAGATATTCTTAGAAATTCTATTAATATATATTATATTAGCAGAGGACTTTTCAGATGTTAATTTGGGATAAAACAAAACTGACCCAGAGGAAGGTATACATTGGATCAAAAACTTGGCAGAAAAGCAAACCCGCATTGACCCTCTACTATATACCAAGGACTTTGCCAAACACAAGACCCAAGTGGTGCAAAAACAGTCCTCTTGAGGGTTCACACACGGGGAGCAGGCATCTGAAACAGAGATGTGAGGAAGAAAAATGAATCAAAATGATTTCTTATAATTGAGACCAAATAGCTACTTTGTGTGGCAGGAAACAGACTGAAATACATACTGGCCTGAGTTCAGAATTTGATTCTGAAGAACCAAACAGTAGGGCCATCATTGTTTAGAGTTGGACACACCTGGATAATCCTAGGATGGAACTAAGGAGGTAAGAGTGGAACTTAAGCAAACAGTACAGACTGGGACCCATCTGGGTTTAGTTAGTATCCTCAAGGCCACACGTCCAAACACCTTCTACTACGATGTCACTTCTAGGCCAGAAGAACAGCCATCTTCCTTCTAATAGAGTTCCTCATCTCCATCAATGTCACAGCATTTTTCTAGCCAATTTTTATTATCCCTCTACCTTTCTCATGGACGTTTCTCACAGCCACCTGTTCTCTCTTCTCACCAACCCAATGCAGAGTCTCATTACCCTCGTTGTCTGTTTTTAAATAAAAGTATCCTGTTTAGCTTTCCTGATGTGAGTTTCCTGAGGCTACTGTATGACCACAAATTTGGTGGTTTATCATTAGAGAAAACAGTATGGAGGTTCTTTTAAAAATTAAAAATAGAACTACCGTATGACTGAGCAATTGCACTTCTGGGTACGTATCTGAAGGAAATGAAATCAGCACTCCTGTGCAGATTGCAGAATTATTCACACTGCTCAAGATATAGAAACCCACATGTCCATTGATGGGTGAATTGGTAAAGAAAATGTGATGTATATAAATATCTACAATGGAATACATGTCCATTGATGGGTGAATTGGTAAAGAAAATGTGATGTATATAAATATCTACAATGGAATATTATTCAGCCATAAATCAGAAGGTAATCTTGGCATTTGTGACATGGTTAAACTAGAGGGCATTATGTGAAGTGGAATAGGCCATACAGAGAAAGGCAAATTTTTCCATGGGGTCTTTAGTACTTATTATATTTATGATCCTATTATTTGCAAACAAAGACAATTTTACTTCTTCCTCTCTGATTTTGTTTCTTTTTCTTGCCTGGTTGCTCTGGCTAGGACTTCCAGTATGATATTGAAGAGCAGTGCTAAGAGTTAAATTTTACTTTGTTCCTAATCTTAGAGGAAAAACTTTCAGTCTTTCATCACTGGGTATGATGTTAGCAGTGGACTTGTCATACATGGCATTTATTATGTTGAGGTATATATTCCTCTATACTCAATTTGTTGAGAATTTTTAATGGTGAAAGTATGTTGTATTTTGTCAAATGCTTTTTCTGTATGTATTAAGAAGATCATATATGATTTTTATCCTTCATTCTATAAATGTGGTGTACCACATTTACTCATTTGCATATGTTGAACCATTCTTGCATCCTCGGGGTAAGTCCCCCTTGATAACGGTATTGGATCCTTAAAATGTGCTTTTGAATTCGGTTTGCCAGTAACTTATTGAGATATTTTGCACCTATATTCATTAGGAATATTGGCCTGTAGTTTTTTTTTCTTATTGTTTTATTCATTTATTTCCGGTATAATTAACATACAGTGTTATATTGGTTTTGGGTATCTTACAGTAGTATCCTTATCTGGCTTAGGTAACAGAGCAATACTAGCCTGGCTAAAGTGAGTCTTTTTTTTTTTTTTTAAATTTTTAAATGTTTATTTGCTTTTGAAAGAGAGACAGAACACGAGTGGGGTAGGGGCAGAGAGAGGGAGACACAGAATCCAAAGCAGGCTCCAGGCTCTAAGCTGTCAGCACAGAGCCCGACAGGACCTGGACATGGGGCTCAAACTCATGGACTGTGAGATCATGACCCTGTTAATCGACTGAGCCAGCCAGGTGCCCCTAAGATGAGTTTTGAAGTATTTCCTCCTCTTAAGTTTTTGTGAAGAGTTTGAGAAGGAGTAGTATTAATTCTTTAATGTAGAATTCACCAGTGAAAGCATCTGACCCTGGGCTTTTCTTCGTTTGTTTTTGATTACAGATTCAATCTCCTTATTTGTTACTAGTCTATTCAGATTTTCTATTTCTTAACAATTCAGTCTTGGTCAGGTGTATGTTTCTAGGAATTTATCCATTTCTCCTAGATTATCCAATTTATTGGCATATAATCACTTCATAGTAATCTCTTATAAACCTTTGTATTTCTGTGGTATTACTTAGGGGTTCATTTCTGAGTTTGTCTTGTCTTTGTTTTCCTCACTCTAACTAAAGTTTTGTCACTTTTGTTATCTTTTAAAAATAGCAACTCTTAGTTTCACTGATCTTTTCTATTGTTTTTCTGATCTATAATTCATTTATTTCTGCTCTGATTTTTGTTTTTTCCTTCCAGCTGCTAACTTTGGGCTTAGTTTGTTTTCTTTTTTCTAGTTCCTTAAGGTGTAATTTTAGGTTATTTTAGATCTTCCTTAATGCAGATATTTATATCTGTAAATTTCTCTCTTAAAACTACTTTCACTGCATCTCATACATTTAGTATGTTGTGCTTCCAGTTGCGTTTGATTCAAGATTCTTCTTTAACTTGTTGGTTCTTGAGGAGTATGTTGTTTAATTTCCACATTATTATGAATTTTCCAGTTTTCCTCCTGTTACTGATTTCAAGTTTCATATTACTGGGGTTAGTACAGATACTTGGTAGGATTTTAATCTTCTTAAATTTGCTATGACTTGTGACTTCTCACATGACCCATCCTGAAGAATGCTCCATGGGTGCTTGAGAAGAATGTATATTTTATAACCACTGGACGAAATGTTCTTTACATCTATTAGTCCATTTGTGTTATTGTCATCAAGTTTCCTTAAAACAGCTATTTTGAATTCTTTACCAGATAAATCACAGTTCTGCTAGTAATTTGAAGGTTTCATCAGACTCTTTCTCACAGTTTTTGCTCCTCTATTGGCAGAGTTCTTAAACTTGTGTGCCTTCTCTTGACTCCACACTGGGCCATGTATTGACTGCCTTCTTTTTGTTTTACCAAAAGTAGCAGTAAAGCTCAAGTTTGTGGTCTTTCCCTGGCCCACAGATTCGGGCCAGTCTTCTGTGTATGCTCACTAGCTGTCTGCCAAATCTTGCTCTTGCCATCACCTTTGGGAACTTGTACAGAGATCCATACACAGGACTAGGGAGGGGTTATGTGCGCGTGGGTGAAGAACGCTAAGCACTGGGCTGCCCCATGGGCCAGTTGAGGGGATCTGTAGGCAAGGTATTCTTGGTGGCTTGCAGCTGAGTTTCTTGATAAGAGTCTATGACATGCTTGGTAGGATCTATGTCTCTTCCATGTTTCTTCCATGCCCTCTGAGAGTCCTATCTGCTGCTCTCTTGGTTTCTTCCCACCTCCTAAAGCCACGTAGCTCGACTTAGTTCTCTGGATGAGGCAAATAAACCTCTGTGCAGCATTTTGCACTGCTGGGGAAGCCAGGTCCTAATTCACCCTTTTGACTTCCCTCCACAAGAGAAGTCAGGGGCTAAGATCTCTCTTGGGCCCTCAGCTATGCCTCCTTGGGAGCAGGGTGTACAAATCAAGTCAAACTGTTCCTCTGACTCTCTCCAATGCATTCAAGCTAGAATTTTTTTTTTTTTTTTTTTTTGGGCTCTAATTTTTTTGCTGTAACTTCTCCTCTGCATTCCTGAACTTCTAAAGAGTCTCTCTCATCCACGGGTGACTGTCTAAAACAGTAGATTTTTTTTTTCTAGCACTGTGGCTGAGAGGGCTTGGAGCCAGTTCACAGGCCACTGCAGGGTCCATAGCCAGGACTAAAGTCCATATGCCTATTTCCCAACATACAAGTCGGTGAGACTCCTCAGGACCCTTGGCTTATGCTGCTGGATCTCACAGCTCCCACAGAGGCACTTTTGTCTGTTGATAGATGCCAAATTCTTGTTGTTGAGGTGGCAAGAAAAAAACGAGGGACATCTTATTTATTTTAAAAATTTTTAATGTTTGTTTATTTTTGAAGGAGAGACAGAATGTGAGCAGGGGAGGGGCAGAGAGGGAGACACAGAATCTGAAGTGGACTTCAGGCTCTTAGGTGTCAGCACAAAGCCCGATGCAGGGCCCACACTCACCAGCCATGAGCTTATCACCTGAGCTCGTACACTTAAATGACTGAACCACCCAGGTGCCCTCAAAACAAGGGACATCTTATTCCACCATGAGATTGCGGTTATTCCTTCAGGGTATTTTATTTCAATCTACATTTCCTTCATTACTGAGATTGTGCACTTTTTCAAAAATGTATTTCTTCTTGGAAGCAGAAAAGACCCCAAATAGCCAAAGCAATCTTGAAAAAGAAAACTGAAGCTGGAGGCATCACAATCCAGTACTTCAAGCTGTATTACAAAGATGTAATCATCAAGACAGTATGGTACTGGCACAAAAACAGACACTCAGATCAATGGAACAGAACAGAGAACTGAAAAATGGGCCCATAAACGTGTGGCCAGCTAATCTTCGACAAAACAGGAAAGGATATTCAATGGAATAAAGACAGTCTCTTTATCAAATGGTGCTAGGAAAACTGGACAGTGACATGCAGAAAAGTGAACCTGGACCACTTTCTTATACCATACACAAAAATAAACTCAAAATTGATAAAAGACCTAAATGTAAGAGAGGAAGCCATCAAAATTCTTGAGGATTTGCTTAGGCAAAAACCTCTTTGATCTCAGCTGCAGCAACTTCTTACTCAACATGTCTCTGGAGGCAAGGAAAACAAAAGCAAAAATGAACTATTAGAACCTCAACAAAATAAAAAGCTTCTGCACAGTGAAGGAAACAGTTAGCAAAACTAAAAGGCAACTGACAGAATGGGAGAAGATATTTGCAAATGACATTATCAGATAAAGGGTTCACAAAAAAAATCTATAAAGAACTTATCAAACTCAACACCCAGAAAACAAATAATCCAGTGAAGAAATGGGCAAAAGACATGAACAGACACTTCTCCAAAGAAGACATTCAGATGGCCAACAAACACATGAAAAATGCTCAACATTACTCATCATCAGGGAAATACAGATCAAAACCACAAGGAGATACCACCTCACCCCTGTCAGAATGGCTAACATTAACAACTCAGGCAACAACAAATGTTGGTGATGATGCAGAGAAAGAGGATCTCTTTTGCACTGCTGGTGGGAATGAAAAATGGTGCAGCCACCTGGAAAACAGTATGGAAATTCCTCAAAAAATTAAAAATAGAACTACCCTACGACCCAGCAATTGCACTACTAGGTATTTACCCAAGGAACGCAAATGTGCTGTTTCGAAGGGGTACATGCACCCCAATGTTTATAGCAGTGCTATTGACAATAACCAAAGTATGGAAAGAGCCCAAATGTCCATCAATGGATNAAACCACAAGGAGATACCACCTCACACCTGTCAGAATGGCTAACATTAACAACTCAGGCAACAACAAATGTTGGTGATGATGCAGAGAAAGAGGATCTCTTTTGCACTGCTGGTGGGAATGAAAAATGGTGCAGCCACCTGGAAAACAGTATGGAAATTCCTCAAAAAATTAAAAATAGAACTACCCTACGACCCAGCAATTGCACTACTAGGTATTTACCCAAGGAACGCAAATGTGCTGTTTCGAAGGGGTACATGCACCCCAATGTTTATAGCAGTGCTATTGACAATAACCAAAGTATGGAAAGAGCCCAAATGTCCATCAATGGATGAATGGATAAAGAAGATGTGAGATATATATACACAATAGAGTGTTACTCAGCAATCAAAAAGAATGAAATCTTGCCATTTGCAACTATGTGGATGGAACTGGAGGGTATTATGATAAGCAAAATTAGTCAGAGAAAGACAAATATCATATGACTTCACTCATATGAGGAATTTAAGATACAAAACAGATGAACATAAGGGAAGGGAAGCAAAAATAATATAAAAACAGGGAGGGGGACAAAACATAAGAGACTTAAATATGGAGAATAAACAGAGGGTTGCTGGAGGGGGAATGGGCTAAATGCATAAGGGACATTAAGGAATCTATCCTGAAATCATTATTGTACTATATGCTAACTAACTTGGATGTAAATTAAACAATAAATTAATTTTTAAAATGTACTTCTTCTTGGGAATTACCTGATCATGTCTTTTGCCTATTTTTCTTTGGAGGTGATGGCAATTTTTTTTCCTTTTAAAATTCTTTATGGGGAGCCTGGGTAGCCCTGTTGTTGAGTGTCCATCTCTTGGTTTCCAACTCAGGTTGTGATCTCATAGTTCAGGAGACAGAGCCCAGTATAGGGCTCTGTGGAGACAGTGTGGAGTCTGCTTGGAGTTCTCTCTCTCCCTCTGCCTCTCCCCTGCTGTCTCTCTCTCTCTCTCCCTCAAAGTAAATAAACATTAAAAAATTCTTTATATATAAATAATATCAAGGTTTTTTAAAATTATGTTTATTTACTTTGAGAAAGTGAGAGAGACAGAGTGTGAGTAGAAGAGGGGCAGAGAGAGAGGGAGACAGAATCCAAAGCAGGCTCCAGGCTCTGGGCTATCAGCACAGAGTCCAACCCAGGCTGAAACTCACAAGTGTGAGATCATGACCTAAGCCTCAGTCGGACACTCAACCAACTGGGCCACCAGGCGCCCCATCAAGTCTTTTCAATAAATATGGCAAATCCTGTTCCCACCTAGGTGAATCAGTCAGCTTAGATCCAACTCTTATTTAAAAACAAATTTAATGTTTAGTTTTGAGAGACAGAGAGGGAGAGAAAGACAGAGATGTGAGAGGGGGAGGGGCAGAGAGAGGGAGGCACAGAATCTGAAGCAGGTTCCAGGCTCTGAGCTGTCAGCACAGAGCCCGATGTGGGGCTCGAACTCTCAAATTGCAAGATTATGACCTGAGCTGAAGTTGGATGCTTAACCAACTGACTCAGCCACCCAGGCACCCCCAGCATCCAACTCTTAATTTTGGCTCAAGTCACAATCCCAGGGTTGTGAGATCAAGCCCCGTGTCAGGCTCTGTGCTGAGCATGGTGTCTGCTTGAGATTCTCTCTCCCTCTGCCCCTCCCTGGCTCACTCTCTCTCTCTCTCTTAGGGAAAAAAAAATCCCCTAAAAGCCCTTTATAAGAGCAAGACAAAATATTTGATGTATGTCAGAGTAGACACTTCTCAACTGTGCATCTTGGGCCACACCTCATCCCCTAAAATTCTGTATTGATGTGTGTGGTCGGTTTGAGAGCCATCATAATGTGGACACATAAGAACCAGCAAGATCAAGCCCACAAAGCATGAAAGCAGATGGTTTTGTAGAACCCAGTGTGAAAAGACACGTATAATAGGAATTATTTACACTATTTAACCATTCTCACAATAATTAATGGGAGTTTTCAAAAGAAGTCCTTTTTTTTTCAAATGCAGACATAATCTTCAATATTCTAACTGACAGATTTACAAGCATTTTAGACAACATGACTCTGGTCATATAAAAGTTTAGTTTTATTATAGCACTTTATGCAAACATTCAGTACTTTTTGCCACTTCTATCATCTTTCAGCAAGGCAGTAAGTTACAAATAAGAAAATATAAACAAAAATTACACAATTATTAACAAAATCTACTTTGAATTATCCTATAAATTTTATAATGCAATTAACAACAGTATTTTATTCCATTCGATAATGTTTCTTTTGGTTCCTTTAATTATAAAACCTGAAGGCTCTGAAGTTGGTGGAATGATCTTCAGCTGCGGAAGGAAATGTTAAACAGATAATTCTACATAGCGTTTCCAGTGAAGTGCTCGCTTTTTAACTTTGATTAAATGCCATCTTTTAACACAAATAATAGAAAATATTTATATGGTCGTGTGGTCACAGTTCTCTAGCGCTTTGCTCCAGCCTGGACACTGACCATGGAAAAGTAGATGCCTTTCTGAGCCAGCAGCTGTTGATGTGTGCCATGCTCCTTGACCTTGCCGTTCTGAAACACCACTATCAGGTCTGCGTTCTGGATGGTGGACAGGCGGTGAGCAATCACGATGCAGGTGCGGCCTTCTCTGGCTTTGTCCAGGGCTTCTTGAACAACCTGATCAGTAACCACAGGCATTTACGCTGATTAAAAATCATTCTCTCCTTTCTTCCTTCATAATAAGGCTCACTATCTCCCAATAATAGGTCCTCCTTTAATAATGGTATCAGTGAAATGTAACAGAATTTACAAAGCCAGAAATCTGTCATATCAGAAGATAATCCTAGTCTGGATTAGTTCTGAGGCAGGAGTTATCTATTTTCAAAGTTATGACAATAAATGCAGTCTGTCTGATCATTTAAAACCATGTACAGGTGTGTCCATCCACACGACATCCTTCAAAGCCACCCTCCAGTCCAGCAATACAGCAAATTCAGGAAGACTGAGCACAGACTCAACTTCTGGCATTTTTTTTTTTTAAATATTTTTTTTAATGTTTTATTTATTTCTAGGAGAGAGAGAGAGACAGCGTGAACAGGGGAGGGTCAGAGAGAGAGGGAGTCACAGACTGAAACAGGCTCCAGGCTCCGAGCTGGCAGTCAGCACAGAGCCCGACGCGGGGCTCGAACCCACGAACCGCGAGATCATGACCTAAGCGAAAGTCGGACGCTTAACCGACTGAGCCACCCAGGCGCCCCAACTTCTGGCATTTTTGAGATAGGGTATATCTCAGAATTGACTTGTCTTTCAGATACCTGAATACTCAACTTTTTCCTAAACTGAAAATAATTAATAATATATATCTCCGGTATCGTCAGCTTTTTCACAGTATTAATAACCTTCTGCTTTTTTATATAGTCACTGAGAAGATGCCCCCAGTAGAAATAGGAAATTGGTCTCCTGAACATAGCTTCTAAGGGTCAATACAGAGATCCAGGGCTATTTTTTGGAGCCTAAGTGTGTAAGTGCTTTAAGACTGATTTCTCCTATTTCATCTTAGTTCTCTTGAATAACGGCCACAGAAAGTGTTTAAATTCCACTGACAACTGACATAACAATCAATGTACCTGGGCTGAATTTTGTTCTCTATCTACTATGGAAGACAGAAGCATAAATGTAAACCTTTTAAGGACAACCAATTTGAGTGTGAATGAATTAAATTCTTACCTTTTCACTTTCTGTGTCCAGAGCTGATGTAGCTTCATCCAAAAGCAAAATACGAGGCTGTCTTACAAGGGCACGAGCTATTGCAATTCGCTGCTTCTGGCCACCGGAGAGCTGGGTTCCTTTGTCTCCTACTCTGGTATTGTATTTCTGTGAACAGGGTTTTGTTATTATGAAACGTAGAACTGATAATTCTAAAAAATAGTGCGCTCAGAGAAAATAGGATTACTACCATAAATTCACACAAAAATTTAAGTTCAGAAGCTGAGAATGGGTTCACAGAGAGTTAAACAATAAAAACGGAGCTCTAAACAGCAGGTTTGAGTTCTCTTCTTGAAAATAGACATTTGGGTCCTAGAAATTATATTTTATTTAAACAAGTCAATATTTTCATCAGGAAGAATACTGTTACAATGTTATTCTCTTCCAGTCTTCTGGTTTCATTATATTTAGGACAAAGATTGGTTTTGATGAAGGAAATCTGAATTGTACAGGCCATGCAGAAATAAATGAAGCTCATCTTACTTACAACCAGCAGGTGGAGCTCTCTGCATTATTTTACAGTCAACGAGGGAAGAAACTCAGGATGCTGGCCTTTTGGTATCTGTTTTTATAAACTATCTCTTATGCTTCAATAATTTTAATGGATGGTAAGGAATTCCACTTTGATATCTAACTTTAATAGCTAAAATGCCCTCTTTAAAATTTTTTGATTTCAGAGTTCTCCCCAAGTTCTTCAGACACCGTTTTACCACAGTAAGTAACTGTCATTAACTATTTAATAGAATGATAGGAAGAAGAGTTAAAAGGATATGTAGGGGAGAGCAGGAACAAGAGGTGACAGAATGTGTAACCTAGAAGACAATATTATGGGCTCTGATCCTGCGCCCAGAGTTTGACTTAGAAATTTATGTTCTATACAGGATAGCCTATTTTTATTTGCTATTATCTGGTAACCCTAGTTCAATGGCACTCAGATTGAGATCTCCACATGCAGGTGGAGTTAGAGGACCCCAGGTGAGGCTCCAGCAGATGCTCTGGACTGGCTCCATCTCAGAGCTGCAGGTGTCTCAGAAGGCAGGAGTGACGGGGTGCCTGGGTGGTGCAGTTAAGTGTTCCACTCTTGATTTCAGCTCAGGTCATCTCACAGTTCACCAAGCTCCACATCAGGCTTTGTGCTGACAATGTGGAGCCTGCTTGGGATTCTCACGTTTTCTCTCTGCCCCTCCCCCACTCTCTCTCAAAAATAATTAAACATTAAAAAAAAGGCAGCAGGGGCACTGAAGTGTGTCCCATGTGAGTGTAGGGATTCCCAGGTTGCAATGAGATAATATCAATCCTGCTGAAGCAGGCAAAGGCAGGGCTGTAACCCTGAAGGGAGCTGGTAACCAGAGTAGCCTCCTGCAGTGTGACGTAAATCCTAGTAGGAATCACTCAGGTAAAGAAGTGGGTCCTTGGGCAGAAAAAAAAGGACTTAAGGAGTTCTGCCTTCTGTTTCTACATCTAGACATTGAGGAAAAGAATCATGACATCTATAGGTGTGTGCTCTGTGTGCAAAGATCAGGAGCCCAGAAAGGCTGGGTCCCTTTGGTAGACAAATAATGAATGCCAGAGNTGGACTGGCTCCATCTCAGAGCTGCAGGTGTCTCAGAAGGCAGGAGTGACGGGGTGCCTGGGTGGTGCAGTTAAGTGTTCCACTCTTGATTTCAGCTCAGGTCATCTCACAGTTCACCAAGCTCCACATCAGGCTTTGTGCTGACAATGTGGAGTCTGCTTGGGATTCTCACGTTTTCTCTCTGCCCCTCCCCCACTCTCTCTCAAAAATAATTAAACATTAAAAAAAAGGCAGCAGGGGCACTGAAGTGTGTGCCCTGAAGTGTGAGTGTAGGGATTCCCAGGTTGCAATGAGATAATATCAATCCTGCTGAAGCAGGCAAAGGCAGGGCTGTAACCCTGAAGGGAGCTGGTAACCAGAGTAGCCTCCTGCAGTGTGACGTAAATCCTAGTAGGAATCACTCAGGTAAAGAAGTGGGTCCTTGGGCAGAAAAAAAAGGACTTAAGGAGTTCTGCCTTCTGTTTCTACATCTAGACATTGAGGAAAAGAATCATGACATCTATAGGTGTGTGCTCTGTGTGCAAAGATCAGGAGCCCAGAAAGGCTGGGTCCCTTTGGTAGACAAATAATGAATGCCAGAGGACAAGGTATATTTAATAGGCTACTTAATATTTACTGTCTGTGTTTGTCTTTGTTAACTACTAGCCCAGTGGCTCTCAAACTGTAGCCTGGTATCTGGGATATTAAAACACACATTGTTAAACTATTACCTCCAAAGTTCCTGATCCAACAGTTCTAATATGATGGTCAATGCCCATAATTAGAGATCATTAGTAAAGGGGACTGAAGCTATATCTTTCAAGTTTTCTACCCTTGGAAAGGACTGATTATCCACAGCTGGGCGAGAAGGTTAAAAGGAGGGAAGAGCCACCTGGGTGGCTCAGTCGGCTGAGTGTCCAACTTCAGCTCAGGTCATGATCTGGCAGTTCGTCAATTCATGCTGACAGCTCAGAGCCTGGAGCCTGCTTTAGATAATACATCTCCCTCTCCCTCTGCCCCTCCCCTGTTCGTGCTCTATCTTTCTCTAAGAAAAAACATTAATTTTTTTTTCATTTTAAAAAATGAGGGAAGAGGGACAATTCCTCCTCCCCAGGGGTCTATGGTGTGGTGGCAGCAGTTGTCAGAAGAGCCTCAGGTAAAGGAGACCCTGGGAAAGAGTTAGGGCCAGCTGTTTTTGCCGTCCTTCTGCATAAGGAGATTTCCTTTCCACGGGTTTGAGGCTACTGAGCTTTATTTTTAGGGGTGCTTCCTTATAATAAAGAAATTAGTCATAATGGGAGGGGGTATAGATATATGGGGTCAAGGTGACTTCAAAACGCAGGACCTGGGGCACATGGGTGACTTGACCAGCTAAGTGTCTGACTCTTGGTTTTGGCTCAGGTTATTA
Source organism: Crocuta crocuta (assembly GCF_008692635.1). NCBI lineage: Eukaryota > Metazoa > Chordata > Mammalia > Carnivora > Hyaenidae > Crocuta > Crocuta crocuta. Next base: position 1,556,544 of record NW_027530502.1, read on the forward strand.
TCTTAGGGTTTGTGGGTTTGAGCTTCACATCGGGTTCTGTGCTGACAGCACAGAGTCTGCCTGGGATTCTGTCTCCTCCTCTCTCTGTCCAATGCTCCCCTGCTCTTTCTCAAAAAAAACAAAACAAAAAAAAAACAACAAGAAAAACCCAAACTTTAAAAAAAATGCAGGACCTAAGAAGCTTAAGAGAGGGCAAGAGATTCCTTTAATCTAACATCCCAGGAAGAATTTAGAGAGCATCCACAGGCAAGAGTCCAGAGAGCCCTAAAGAAGGGTTTCAACAATCAACCCTATAAGCAGAGCTTGGGAGCCATGAAAGGTGCAATGATGAAGATTACATGGTATGAAAGCCACTCCAAAGGCTGAGCTCTATTCAGAGAAAGCCTTCTTTCTGACATGGGCTCAGTTCTCCAGCCTGGCCCAACTCCACCGAGGCAGGTCTGCAGCACGGGGGAGAGCAGCAAGGAAGTAGAAGGAAGGTCAGGAGAGAAATGGGGGCAGAGCAGCTTGTGCCTGCTCCTGCGAGCCCTATGCTTAGGCCCAGAGGGAAAGGCCTTCCTCAGATATGCACTTTGTTTTTTTTTTAAATGTTTGTTTATTTCTGAGAGAGAGACAGAGCATGAGTAGGGGAGGGGCAGAGAGAGAGGGAGACACAGAATGTGAAGCAGGCTCCAGGCTCTGAGCTAGCTGTCAGCCCGATGCGGGGCTCGAACCCACAAACTGTGAGATCATGACCTGAGCTGAAGTTGGACGCTTAACCGACTGAGCCACCCAGGCGCCCCAGATATGCACTTTTCAGTCAGGCTTGCTCACAGGGAGAGCCAGTTGGGTGATCACACAAACATGATAGCAAATGGGGATAGGAAGTGTGGCTAGATGTTGTGTACAGGGGGTGTGTATTTTGGTTGCTCACTTCTCTTCACCTTTGGGAAACCAGGCCTTTAGAAATCCAACTGTGTATCAGGGAGGCTGCCACAGGCTCCTGGGCTACTAACGTGGAGAAAGACTTACATCAGGCAGTGTCTCGATGAAGGGGTGAATGTTGGCCTCCTTGGCCGCGTGCACAATCTCTTCCTGGGACACTACCCGGCTGTTGTCTCCGTAGGCAATGTTCTCAGCAATGCTGCAGTCGAACAGGATGGGCTCCTGGGACACAATGCCCATGTGTGCTCGGAGCCACTGGACATTCAGGTGCTTTATCGCTTTCCCATCAATTAGCTGAAAAGGAGAGTTCACAGATAACTTCAGGACCAGCACATTTTTAACTTAGCAGAATCAGTATTGTTACTTTATACATTAAAATTGCCAAGTACATGTGGTACTCTGTTGTTGAGTTTGGACTGTCAAAGTTAACTAAACAAGGTCATGACTGTATGCTCTGATGGTTTCCCATACATGCATGTGGTAGGCAGGATAACGCCTGCCCGCCTAGAGATCCATGTTCTAATCTACAAACCACTGAATGTTAGATCACATGGCAAAAGGGAATTAAGGTATAAGGTTGCTCATCAGCTGATCTCAAAATACGATGATCTGGGATTATCCAGGTGGGCCCGAAGTAATCATGAGAGTCTTCATGCAAGAGGGAGGAAGATAGTGTTAGTGATGCAGTGTGACAAACACTCAAGTCGTCATTGTTGGCTTTGAAGATCGAGGAAGGGGCCAGGAGCTAGAAAAAGTAAGAAAAGAGTCCCTTGGATCCTCCAGAAGGAACACAGTCCCAGGAACACATTGGTTTCAGCCTGGTGAAATCCATTCTAGACATCTGAATTTCAGAATTTGTAAGGTAATAAGTTTATATTGTTTTATACCACTGAATTTGCTGGCACCTTCATTCTTATGTATTAGTTTCTCCCAAGAAAAGTAGCTGAGATTAAACTGGAAATAAGTAACTACTGTGAGCACTCAATAGGTTTTCAGGTCAGGCTTCTAAGAATCAGGTTTTGGAAGAAGGGGACACAGTGATTAAATGGAACAGAAGTTCAGTGTGGGAAGGTGGGTACTATATCTATAAGTAGTTGTTGATCTTGGGGAAATGAATTAATTTCTCGAACAGTTTTGTTGTGGGTAAGACGAGTATTATGATAATAAGGCCTAAACTCATAAAACTGAGTATGTCTGGATCATGTCTGGAGCCCACTCAGCACTATGCAGGGCACTGAGTAAATGCTCAAAAATTGTCAGAGACCGGTAATTCTGTGCCGCTGTCATTGAAACTACAGTGGATGGAGAGAGGCCTGCAGGGGGATAAAAGGGTGGACAGACATCTGGAATGCTGAGCCAAAGGAGTAAGAAGGAGAAGCTACCTCTTCTCTAAGTGACCTGGCTCCCTGGGGAGTGCCCCTCACAGCCTTGCTCTGATGCATGTGTCGGCCCCAAAGATCTACTTTGCAAGAGAACTCTGGTATTTCGATGAGAGCTATTCATCCCCCCTGAAGAAGACATCAGTGACTCAGCTTCAAGCTTTTCTCAGAGTGGTGGTGACTATATCCTGAGCCGTATATACTCTTTGGTTCTATGTGCCTGGCTGGGTACACCTGGGCGACAGCTGGCCAGGGGCAGGGTCCAATCTTTGCTGCAGGAACACGCCTTCTGTTTGTGAAGCTGGCAAGCGCAGGGATAGAAAACAAAGCCAGGACCTTGTTAGTACCAAGCCCAGTTGCCATGGAGACTATTCCAGCATCTGTGTTCCAGGATTTCTTATGGTGTTAAGTGAAGGTGGGAAGTAGAAGGTGGAGAGAGGCAATAAAAGCCACACAAGGATGTGATGAAACACCAGGTCTTGTTAGATGGAACACAGTACTTGAGAAATGGAAATTTCAGGAAAGAAGGAGTGGTTTAATTTTTTTTTCAAGCTTATGCTGCTGAGAGGAAAACAGACATTGCCTAACTAATATAATTAGACAAATCTGAATGATCCCATCACATTTTAATGAGTTTCCCTGTCACCCTGCATTCAGTAACACTCTTGGCTCTCTTCACCACCCCCCCCCACCATGATACACTGGAATTGGAAACTACTTAAAACCTGTGTTAGCTGAAACATTCTTTCTGTAGAGAAAACATGTTTAGAAATCCAAATATAAAAGAGATCAATGCAGAAGTTCTTTGGCTGAGGCATGGATGAAGGTCTGAGGGAAGACCAAGGAATTTTGGGGAATCAGTGAACACTGTTCAAAAGATACTGGCCTAAATAAAAACAAGGAAAGTAAACACATTGGTAATAACAAGATTAATCCAGATTAAAATGACCAGCTATCTGTATTCCAGGTTGTTAAATGTACTGCTGCTTTCATTGACACAATCAAATATGTGTTATTCTGCTATATGTATTTACTATGAAATCACAATTACAGATAAAGTATTGAGCACTGGCTATATTATAGGTCCTGTGATAATCTTATCTCATGCATTCTCTTGTTTAAACTTTACGACATCCTTTTGTGAGGTAGGTGTGGTTTTAGTCTCCATTTTATAGATTAAAAAAAAAAAAGAGTGAAATGACATGCAAGAGGTCCCACACTAACCAGAGGAGCTAGGATTGAATGTATACACTATAGGCTGGGTTTTGGTAACACAAGTGTCTTGTAATTGAAAGATACCTTCTGTCCTCCCTCAAAGAGGAATGTCCCATGTTAGCTCTGGCACCTACCACCTAATAAACCGGACTAAGACAACAGGCTTCTGACAATGGTGCATGGCATGGATTGGAGAGAGGAGAAGGGAAAGGTTGGGGAAGACTCAGACCACAGCCCATTTTACAGTGAGGCTAATGAAGTTTAGCTTCAAAGGTCCTGACCTGTAGGTAACTGCTGGGAGCTGAACCATGTTCTGGGACGGGGTGAGGTGGGGCGATGGCAGAAGGCCAGGCTGCAGTCAGGAACCTTCCAGGTGAGTATTTATGATAACCTCTCTAAAGAGAAAAGGGACCTGAATCTTTAAGGTTTTGATATTTTGTTATTTGTTTTATTAGAAGTAAATATTCACTTTGTACCTAATTTTGTATTCATAACTTTGTATTATTCTTTTATGGAGACTCCCTAGAAACGTATAACCTTCAAGCTCCACAAAACTTGGAACCTCCCCTCTCTACAATGTGATGGCTTCATTTTTCAAGACACCCCAAAATTTAATCTACACCATTCAAATTTATCAGTTCAGTGGCTCTCAAACAATGGATGGCACCAAAATCACCTGGGAAAATTGTAAAAATTAAAGGACCAGACCCTGACCTAATGGAATGAACCAGGGTGGCTATGTTCTTTAGTAGTTCTGTAAACCATTCTGATGGATGGAGAACCACAGCTCAGGTCACTGTTTCTCAAAGTATAATTCAAGGCCAACTGATGGTCACAAAGATTTCCTGACCTCAGGGTCACATCCTTTCTTCAGTTCTTATGATCAGTCATGCTCAGATCCATACTCATTTTTACATGGCAACATGAGCTAATTGCTCTTAACTTACTGAGTTATTAAGGGTTACTAATTAATGTAACATTAATAAAACTTGGCACATTTTATTAGTGTTTCTTGAGGACACTTCCGCTAAGAAGTTTGGCTGTTATGCACCACTTGGCAGTACTTCAAAGCTCTAGCACGAATGTACAGGAGCAGATAATACTGTTCCTTAAATAGATAAAGACACTTTGTTTTCCTTGTATTATCAGTGTTGGCTTGAGATGGTTATTGTCCAAGGCACTGACCATTCATTTCTATATTCCTCTGTGTCTACCTTTCCAGATATGAAGGGACCAAGAGGCTAAAAACTATTTCTCAGACTCCCTTTTGGCTCTGGAAGTAATGGAGGTTTTGGCAGTGAGATGCACTGTGCAAAATCTGTAAGGCGTAGGCTAATTCTCTTTAGGAGCAGCAGTAAACTAACGCATGTGACTATGAGTATAGTAGGGAGGCCATGATATTTTTTTTATTCTTCCTAAATGGGTTATAGTTTGAAAGTTTAAGAATGAGATCTTTCATTAAATCTGCTATTTCAGCCCAAATAGTCTATATGGATATATGGTCATTGGGAGCAAATCACTGTAGCCCACATTACCTCTTACATCAAATGACATCTTAACGACTCACCCTTTCAACCCCATGCAATGGCTCTACTTATCTCTTAAGAACCAGCTCTAGGGCTATCTTTTATATAATTCATCAAAGTATAGGCCTCATCTCTTCAGTGAAAGTCTTGGAGTACAGGCATTATCACCTATTATTTATTAGAGCTCAGCATTTAATGCATTGCTTACTCAACAACTATTAAAGACCATAATCTGTCCTGAGAGCTAACATTTCCTCCTGTAATTGCTTCATTACTCTCTTCTTTTAGAGTCATTTGTTCAAAGTTCAACCACAAAACTGAAGCATAAAATCAGCATTCACAGAAAATATAAAACAAGAACGTAAAAACAGGGGACAACGCTTACGCAGCTGTTAAAAAACAGACTGAGCAGAATACAATAAAAATATTTATGACTATAGGTTGAAAGTTTTTTTTTGTTTGTTTGTTTTTTTTAAGGTTTTTTTTATTTATTTAGAGAGAGAGAGAGAGAGACAGCGTGAGCAGGGGAGGGTCAGAGAGAGAGGGAGTCACAGACTGAAACAGGCTCCAGGCTCTGAGCTGGCAGTCAGCACAGAGCCCGACGCGGGGCTCGAACCCACGAACCGCGAGAACATGACCTAAGCGAAAGTCGGACGCTTAACCGACTAAGCCACCCAGGCGCCCCTATAGGTTGAAAGTTTTATTTCCATGTCAGTCATTAATGCAAGTGGGGCCCATGTGGAGCTGAGGCATCAATGTGACTATACGTAACAGTGTCCATTCTTGTTTGGTCAGTGCCTATGCCATTCCAGTTGTTAAATATTTTTAATATCACCTCTGAGTATGACCAGTAACTAAATAAAACTTCTTGCTATAAATTCTATTCCTTCCTAATTTGATTCTTTTCCTGTTCTCCACTGTAGTCACAGTGCTCCCTTCGTGACTCCCATGTCATCCACAGTACCTAAGAGAGTTCCTAACAGGCACTGAGTAAATGTTTATTAAATGTTGAATGAACAAACCTGACCCTTCATTTATTCTTTTAGTTCAGGGAATAAAAAGGAATCCCTCTATATTTCTTTATCTGCTTCCCAAATTTGTTGATTTCACTTTTTAGAAGCTATTTCAATATCCTCTCTCAATGGTTTTATCTCATCCTCAGCCATAAAAATGCTCAAGATTTCCTCCTTGAACCTTTTCCTGGGACTCTGCTTCCCCACTCACGCTGCTGCTTTTACTGCCCTTTCTCTCACCTTTGATCTTCTAGATGATCTGCACTCAGTCTCCACTTCTCCTTCCAGCCATCCCTCAGCCATGCTAGACTGGTTCCCCACCAACACTTCACTAAGAATAATTTAAAATGTCTTAAGTAGCCCATTAAATTGTCAAATCCTATCATGTCATTTCAGTCTTCATCTTACTCTACCTTTCCACAGCACCTGTCATTGCTAACTATCTTCTCCTTCTCGAAACATTCCTCATCCCGGGCACTTGCCTTACTTGTCTCTCCTAGCACCCCTCCCTCTCCTCTATCTTTCTGCTACTTAAATTTTTGTTGGATCCTCTCAATAAAACAGAAATGTAACCAAAGGAAGAGAAGGGAGATGGGCGATAAAAAGGCTGCTCACAAAGGAGGGCAGAGGGGCAGTTTGAGAGAGAGGCCAGAGAGGTTGGCTGGGGCAGCAGACACAGCTTGGAGATTCGTATCTAGGATGTCAGACTTTAAGTGAGACTGTTGTTTAAAGGTTGGAAAAACTGCGGCTTATAGTAAAAAATTAAACACATCCAGGCATTCCAGTGATGAAACACTTAAAACAAGGTGAATAAGAAAGCGTGCTCACCACTGTGCCACTCAAGGGGTCGTAGAACCGCTCCAGAAGCTGGACCACCGTGCTCTTCCCGCAGCCGCTGCTGCCCACCAGGGCCAGCGTCTGGCCCTTCTTCACCTCCAGGCTCAGCCTCTGAAGCACTGGGATGTCTGGTCGAGTGGGATAGTTGAACACGACTTCATTAAATGTCACATTTCCTTCTAACGTATTCTAAAATCAGAACAGTAACAAAAGAGATGATTACTGCGACCCTGAACATGCATTGTGCGATGAACCCCCTCTATCACCAGGTGTCAGAAGACGATGAACTTGTATTATAATTAGGCTGTATTTGTAACTGCTAGAATGTAGTAAAAGTAAGATCTAAGAGAGTCAGTGTTTTTATAGCCTGTACTGTTAATACAATGCAAATGTGATAACTCAAATCTGTTTTCTAAGAATAAACTACATAAAATAAAACCCAATTAACAGGATTTGCTTATAAATTGGGTAGTATTTCCATCTCTCTGTAGCCTTGTTATACAAAAATGCTGGATGTTAACAGACATTATTAGCATTTATTAAAATGACCTCATGATCTAGAAAGTTTTATTTTATTACCTGTAAATAAAAAAAAGACACATTTTATTAAATTTCCTCTTAGAATACTTTCACTCATCAGTTAGGAATCAAAACATATCATCAAAACTTCAAACTCACGGGCGTCAGGCCTTCTGTGCTATAGCTGTCGATCATAGGGATTTTTTCAATGATCATGATGACGTGGGCAGCTGATATTTTGGCTTTGGCATAGTCCGGAGCAAATGAACTGACCTGCCCCACTGCCATGGCACCGAAGACAATAGCTGAGAATACCCTGCAAACACAAAGACAAAATCTAGCGGAGTTGTGGCTATAATGCTAGATAGCTGATGGTTCTACAAGAGAGAACACTGCCTCAAAGAATGTTAAAACACAAGTTAAAAATATAAAACAGTCAACACTTCTAGTAAGTTCTCATCAGTGTAATAGATTGTAAAAGGGCCCCTCCTTTTTCATCTGTCTCTGTGTCCTCACCTTCTTGTAATGGGACTTTGCAGCTCCTCCGTTTAACAAGTGGAATTTGTTTTTCTACCCTTTGAATCTGGGTTAGCCTGTGACTGGCTTTGGCCAACAGGATGTGGTGGAAGTGACTGTTGCCAATTCTAAGCCTATGATTCAGAGGGCCTTGTGTGCTTCTCTCTCTCTCTCTCTCTCTGACACCACCACAAGTGCAGCTAGCCTCTGGAGGACAAGGCACTGATGACAGAAAGCTGTGGGGACCACAGCCAGCCAGTTCGTCGTGCTCCACACACACAAGTAAGCCTACGTGCAATCTGTTATGTCCATCCCAGATCAGCAGAACTGCCCAGCTGACCCACAGACTTGTGGGCAAATATGACTGTTTATGATTGTGTGACACTGGGGGTGAGTGGTGGGTTGTTATGTAGCATGATTGTGGTATACAGGCGTCTGCAACAACGTGGATGGACCTAGCAGGCATTGTGCTAAGTCGAATAAGTCAGATTTTGAAAAAGAAAAATCCCATATGATTTCACTCAAGTGGAATCTAAAAACACAGATGAATAAACAAGGAAACAAAAGTAGAATCTGACCTGTAAAGCAGAGAACAAACTGATGGTGGCCAGAGGGGAATGGGTGAGCAAAATGGGTGAAGGGGAGCGGGAGACACAGGCTTCTAGTTATGGAATGAATATGTCACAAGAATAAAAGGTGCAGCAGAGAAAATCCAGCCAGTGATATAATAATAACCTTGGATGGTAAAAGATACTAGTTGAACTTGCAGTGAGCACAGCTTAACATATAGAGAAGTGGAATCACACTATGTTGTGCACCTGAAACTAATGTGACACTGTGTGTCAACTATTAAAATAAATAACAGATCCAGGCATTGGTGCTGAAATTACATCAGATGCTTAGAAAATGTGTGAGCTGTATAGAAAAGAGTTCCTTAGAGAGACAGGTAGCATGCTGCTCTCAGGATGCACTCATATTCTTAACCTATGACATAAAAATCATAGCAGCTTAAAGCTAGGAAAGACTCCACAGGATATCAAGTCCAGTGCTCAATGTTTGTTCCATGGGCACTTCCCCTAAGTTAGCCTCCATTCTTTGTTTTAGGAAGTAGCAAGTTTGATTAAGTTTGTTGTTCAGAAGCTCTTTTTCAAATGAAGAAAAATGTATATCCTTTTGCATTACAGCCCTTACTGGAATATTTTTTAAAAGGCCCTGTGTTTCTTTGATGACTCCTGTCTTTTTCAACACTCGAGCTGTCCCACTGGGCACATTTCTCAACAATGCCTTTTTATTTATTTTTATTTATTTTTAAATTTTTTTTAGTATTTTATTTATTTCTGAGAGAGAGAGAGACAGTGTGAGCAGGGGAGGGTCAGAGAGAGAGGGAGACAGAGAATCTGAAACAGGCTCCAGGCTCCGAGCTAGCTGTCAGCACAGAGCCCAACGTGGGGCTCGAACCCACGAACTGTGAGATCATGACCTGAGCTGAAGTCAGACACTTAACCAACTGAGCCACCCAGGAGCCCCTGCCTTTTTATTTTTTTTTTTCTTTCCAAGTTTGTATTTAAATTCCAGGTAGTTAACATACACTATACTATTAGTTTAGGTTTAGAATTCAGTGATTCATCACTTACATATAACACCCAATGCTCCTCAGAAGTGCCCTCCTTAGTACCCATCACCTATTTTGTCCATTCTCCCACCCATATCCCTGCTGGTCACCATCAGTGTGTCTGCTACAGTTAAGAGTCTATTTCTTGGTTTTCCTCTCTTTATTTCTTCCCCTATGTTCATCTGTTTTGTTTCTTAAATTCCACATGAGTGAAATCATATGGCATTTATCTTTCTCTGGCTTCTGTCACTTAGCATGATACTCTCTAGCTCCATCCACATCATAGCAAATGGAAAGATTTCATTCTTTTTGATGGCTCAGTAATATTTCATTGTGTATATATAGTACCTCTCTTTATCCAATAATCAGTCAAAGGACACTTGGACTGTTTCCACAATTTGGGATATCAATTCCGCAATTTGGAATTGGAATATCAACATGCCTTTTGAAACAGTGGGCCTGGAACTAACATACTACTTGGGAACCCTCCTGGAAGAATACTGTGAGCCTGTCGCATCATCTCCTCTTGACTCTAAATAAATCATACAAATGGTTGGTCAATCTCAGGCTTGTCATCATTTACCCCTGGGAGATCTTTTAAAAAATGGACTACCTTTCAGACAAGCCTCCCCTTTCCTCTACTTGGAAGATTGATTTTCCCAATCTAAATGCTCAACCATCAGCAACTTTTATCAATTCAATGCCTTACCTTGAAGTAAAGCAATATATCAAATAGTTATCTAATCGAAGACCCAATGCCAATGATGCATGCTTTTGCTCTTTTGGTCCAAGTCATAAAAAGCTCTTGTAGATCATTTGTCAGAAAGAGATACTAAGTGGAAAATTTAAATCTTCTGTTGGGGTCGTCCTGAGCAAACTATGATGCACACACATGCCAATGTTTCAACAGGCTGGAAATATTACACTAACACCTACATTAGCTAAGCTGAGGTGATTCTGGTTTAAATGTAAAACTGTATTACCACTGTTTATGGTAGGCTATCAAAGGGCAGAATCTCACCCATCACCAAATCTACACACTCAGAAAGATTCTATCTACTTTTCACTACCCAACTGCATATTTGAATACTTGGGGGTGCAATTAAGTTCAGGCCTGTCTTCTCCTGACTGAGGTACAATTTTCTGCATTCACAACAATCAGGCAGAAATCCCAATCTAGCCTTTCCCTTGTCTTTTCTGAATTTCTTTATCTCTTATATTCTAACTGTTCTTCTTTTATCAAGGAAAGAATATTTATGCTGGAATCTCCCAGGGCTTGCAGAATTCAGTGTTCTACACCTGCTCTTTACTTGCCCCTCCTGGAAACCCCTCAGTGAATCACTACCCCATTGAGCCACAGATTCAGAAAGGTCAAAGGTATGAGTCAGCACTGGGGAGGGGAAGTCACTGATTCCCTAAATGAAACAGGGTCCTTCAGAGATCATACAAAGAGACTCAAGAGGCAAATGCCACCTTCTGAATCACCATAATCTCTTCACAAAGCTTCACAGTAAGGTTTTCTACTTAGATATGAAGGATGTTCATCTCTGTTTTATTTCTAGGGTTCAACTCTAAATATTAACCTGATACTTACAAGAGAACATCTTGAAAATCCATGAACTGATTTGCCACCAAGTAGGCACCAAACCGGAAACAGCCAGCATAGGAAAAGTACATCATTGCCTGGGTGATGGAAAACGAGATTCCAAAGATATGTGCTTTCCTCAAAGAGTTTCTGAAAAGGAGACATTAGGAAACTTACTTGACTTTCATTTTTCAGTCCTTAAAAAATAAGGATGGATCAGCAGTGGGATGCCAAAAACAAAAATGGGTTCTGTTTCCAAAAAAGTTAAATTTGGTCCTCATTTTCCCACTTGTGAACATTTAGGAAACTGCCTGATGGAGTATTAACTGCACCTCAAAGTACTGAGGTAAAGTTAAAATAAGCCAAGGAAAACCTGAAGAGCCCATTAGAGGTTAATAAGTGGAAGTTCCTTCTCTTGCCCCAACTTTTGCCTCAACACACATTTACCCAACACCTACAAGCTGCAGGGAGCATATTGGGTGACATAGAAGAATCAGTCATGTTCTTGCCCTTGGGGACCCAGGAGTTGATTACTATTATGCAGTGAGGGAACTTTATGAATAACATGTTAAGGGAAGAAAGGAGGAAGCACAACTCTCTGGAGAAGTTAGAGAAAACTTCACAAAGGTGTTAACATTGGTGGATTTTCTGAGCCATGTGAATTGGCTGGTGAGTGGGCAGCCCTCTGGGCCTCCTACCCCTGCTTCAACCAGGTCAATTCCATTCATATCTATTTCATATATTGGGATTACAAATGAAAACATTTTCAGGAAAAAAAACCTCTACTATTATTTTTTTAAAATCTTGAAAACTCATCAATAAGGACCAGCTCTCTCCATTTACCATATAAGAAACTGAGATTCGGGATGGGCTTACTTTTTCCAACTCTCGCTGGAGGAGCTCATTAAATTCCTTTAATACAGAAACTCTCCACTACAGAAGTGTCAAAAGAGGAAGGAAAGGCATACTCAAGACATACCACCCCCTCAGGTCCCACAGATAGCTCAAATTTCATGTTCCATAGAGAACTCATTCCCAAGAAAAGCAAATAATAGGGTCATTACCCAAACTTGGCATCAGAGAGGAGTCATTCTCTATCCTCTCTCCTTCTACTTCCCATCAGCTACCCACTCTGTAGGTTCTACCTCAAAGAGGTCAGGGTCTTGTGACTTCTGTCCTGGCTAACTACAAGTGTTTCCCATTGGTTCCCTTATAGTAGCTTCTAGTAGCTTCTTCACTTGTTCCCTACCTTCTGGCCAAATTAATCCTTCTGAAAACAAGTCTGATGATTGAAAAACCTCCCCGCACTCCCCTCCCACTCTTCAGTGGTTATTACCTGTATGGTACCTGCAAACTCTGTGCATACATATATTCAAACTTTTCCTCTCGAGTCAAAGAGACAACAGTTCGGAAGTTTTCGATTGCTTCAGTAGCAATCTGTAACAGACAGCCCCCAGTCACAGAGGTGAAAAAACAGTGGTAATTAGTGTGAGTTCCAAAAAAGGGATTAATAAAATTAATTTTATTACATATTACTTATTTATTATGACCTATGATCCTCACTATAAGAAGATTGTAATTTGTAAAATCAAATTTTAGATCTGGAAGGAAGATTGGCTAATTCAGTCTCTTTACAGAAAGAGAAGCTAAGTCTAAACAGATGAGACACTTATCTAAAGGCCAAATTACAGGGGCAAAATTAACCTGAGAACTCAGTATTTTACATCCAGTGCAGTGCTCTTTATTCTATGACGGTCACGTTTTACGTTTATAGTTATTTTATATATATTTCAAATGTGATATTTATATTTTCTCTTTATGGTAATGATTCATGAAAACTGAAGAATGTTTGGAAAATATTGAAAAGATAAAAAAGATTTTAAAAAAGCTGCAGATAGGTGTATTTTATATATTAGCTTACCTGTTTTTTTTCTAAGCATATACATACTTAACAAAATTGGGACCAAATTTTCTATTTGGCTTTACATCATTTTTTACCTTAATAAATATCAAGAGCATTTTCCAAGGTCATGGCTTATACATTAATAATGGGATGTTTAATGGGGCACTTAATATCTCAGTCCATTAAGCACTCCTTTATTGTTGAACGAGGCATTGGGATTATTAACCATCTGTGGCTCACCCTCACCTGCAAAAAGAGCTAATAATAGAACCTACCTCATAGGATCACAATGAAGATGAAAGCATTTGCCAAGGAAACACAGTAAATGCCATATAAGCATTTGTTTAAAAAACAACAACAACAAATACACAAGCATGCAGGAAGAAAAAAAAAAGAGGAAAAGCAGGAGGAAGAGGGTGGGGGGGAGAAAGGAATAACAGCAGCAGCAGCAGGAGGGTAAAGGTAAATGGAAACAAGATGCTAGCAGGAAGCATGATTAAAAGGAAAGACTCCTGATAATTTAAGCTGGATAGAATATACAACTGTAGGATTTTTGCATTATTTTAACCTTCCCCATCATATGTAATTAAATGAGGCTACTTTCCTCAATAAAGGAATGGGTTTCAGCTGGCTTGAGGGAAAGAAAGAGAGAGGAAGGGCTGGTGCGAAGAGGGAGGGAAGGAGTAGGGGAAGTGTGTGAAGATGATGTTTGACTTAGAAAAGCCTAATAAAATTAGTCGTCAGCTTGTGAGCCTAAGAATTGGTTTTGCTCCTTCTCTTCAGCTTCCAATCTGCTGAACAAGTGTCAAATAAGATGGCTCTGAGGAATGGTTATAAAGACATTCTCCACGTGCAGTAAGTAGTGAGTAACAGAACAGAACTGATTAGAATATTTTACTCTGTTAGATGGAGAGTTATATTTAGACTCACCTTCCCAGCACCTTCTAGTTCTTTCTTATCTTTCAGTGCTTGTCCAGACAACATTTTCATTTCAACAACTCCTGCTATTGCAATGATGGGTACAATTGCTAAGAGTAAAAGTGTCAATTGCCAGCCATAGATTAAGGATATAATAATGCCTGTCCCAAGATTTGCTATATTCTGGGTAATGACAGCAAGCCTGGAACCTATAGCCTATAAAACAAACACACAAAACAAATTAGAGAAACACTTTCATATTCTCTTTCAAATCCATGCTTATACTCTCTTCCACATTATGACAATACAGCTTCATGAAATTCTATTAATTATCTACTCAGTTATGAAATAAAAGCTAAAGCTTTACATGTAAGTTCACTTGGTTTCTAAAATAAAGATTTTCACAACTTCAGAGTAAATATCGAAAGTAGAAGATCAATAATTCAGAGATAAATTACATATTTGTATCTATTGTAATTTTTGATACCAAGAAAATTTTCAGTAATCAATGAAACCATGGTCACTAAAGCAAGCTCTGCAAATGAGCAAGATAAAATAGCCTGACAGTTATATTACTGGAAGCTTCCAACATCAGATGCATAGCTACTCATAAGTTAAGCCTAATATTTGTCATTAAGATATCCAAATAAATGCTGGCCTTCTTGAGATGCTTACTGTGTTTAATTTAATGTGCATTTGATTAGGAACAATGGCACAGATATGAAAGTTACGGAATTTACTTTAGGATATTAGGCAGGCATCAGAGCCTTCAGTGTGAATGCCAGAGGGGGATTGAAACATGACTTTCAGTAGCGTGCAGTGACTCCCAGTTCTAAAGCCAGAAGTCAAACTATAAAATCAATTTTCTACTCTATACTGTACTTCTCTCCTCTACCCTGGAAACACCTGAGCCCTCAAGACATTCCAAATTCCTGCTCTGATGCCCAAATCTGGAAATGGCCCATATGTTTTCCACTCCCAAAGTTCCCTCTGCCTGAGTGGGGCCAGACTTAGGTAAAGATTATGATGGAGTAGAGTCTAGAATGGTCACTACCTCCTCTGTGACTTTGGACAAATTTCTCCCAACCCTCAAAATGAGCAAAATGCACTGATTAATAACCAAAACTTCTTCTCTCAGTTCTAAATTTTAGAACAGAATCCTTCATACCCCCTTTTCCATCACTCCAACATCAACCCTCTGGAATCACTCAACAGTGTTTATGTGATATAAACACTACACCAATAATTAGGGGGAAAGGGTACAACAATTAGCAGGAGCCTCTGTACATTAAATTCTATACCAGAAATTGCATCAGACAACATAAATGATGGAGCATTTCTTTTTATTTGATGCAGTCACTGAGTTTATATTCAAGGGATGCTTAACCAAATTTGGCTGAAATCAAAGAATGAAGTGGATTTCAAAGCCAGCTCTCTGTATTTGTAAACTTTCAACCTGGAAGTCAAAGGTTATATAACCTGAAAAGAGTCTGTGGTGTTGGGAGGATGTAGGTTGCTCCTGTTCTCACAATCTTCAACTCCTCATCAGAACTCATTTCCCACAGCAATCAACTGAGAGAAGTGCTCAGAACACCCCCCAAGTTCAAGGCAGGTGAACGACTCTAGAACATTAACCTTTTAGACATATGATTGTTCAGCTTTGGATGGCAGTCAAGGCCGTGAAAATAAGTAAAATGGATCAAAGATGACAAATCCTTGCTTAATGTACATGAAAGGTGAGAGAAAAGATTGAGAACCTTAAGCTGATGATGTGTGGGAAGATTATGCTCCTTGGCTTAACCTGATTTAGCACTTGGGGGCCATGGCACCAGTTACCATTCTTTATTCTAAAGACTAACACCCACTGTTCCCAAACTAATCCTCATATAGAGTAGGAGTCTAGAATTCTGAGGATCACAATGAATGGATGGAAGAGCACAGCCTGGTAATTTGCATTTCAAAAAGCAGAGCCAAGTGAAGGTAACACTCCAGAAATCATAGCCCAAGTGTGAAACAGGGTCAGATCAAAATAGGTTCACTCCTGAAACCCACTATCACCTCTCATAACCTCTCCATCCCACTATACATTCACATATTTATATCTCACTTTCTCTTCTAATCATTTTTCTGCTCACTCTTCTTTGTCACTCCCTGTCCTGCTATTTATTTCCTCCTCCACACGTGATTGTACTGCTTGAAATCTAATTTAAAATATTTGTGCTTACTGGGGGGGAAAAAGCCTATTTCCTGAACCTCATTCTGAAATTAGAAACATTTTTAACTTCATCCTTCCCTCAACCACCTTCTCCTGGGGAAAAAAATTTTTATATACATGGCGGCTTTTGATCTCTGTGCAGCTCTCGTTTGCTTTTTCCCCTGCAGAATTCTAGTCCTAATACAAAAATAAAATTTAAAAGCTCACCATTTCATAGGCAAAATATTGAGATCTATTTTCTCCTGATTTATGTTTAGCAGAATTAAGCTACTTACTCAAAAATACATCTGAAAAAATGTTTCACCAATGGTGAAGTTAAATATGAAAAAAATTAACCTGGATCAACATTATCACTAACTACATACACACAAACTGGGGTTAGCTCTGCCTTGGGTGCTGTGATTTTTGACAGTACTGCTTACCTCGGGTATTTTTAGATATAAAAAACTAATTTCACCACTTCTCACTGTGGAATAGACAGATATACACACAGATGTGTATGCATATGTAAGTGTGGACATATACATATGTGTACATGTATGTTACACATGTATGTGTGGATGTATTTACACACCTACACACATATCCCCCATCATATACTGGTCAGCTGGTAGCATAAAGTGGATACACTTGTGCTGTCTCAGCAAATTTGTGGAACTTGTGCTGTCTCAGCAAATTTGTGCAGAGAGAAAGGAAGATACAAAATCGGAGCAGGCTCCAGGCTCTGAGCTGTCAGCACACAGCCCGACATGGGGCTCTGACTCACAAACCACGAGATCATGACCTGAGCTGAAGTTGGCTGCTTAACCAACTGAGCCACCCAAGCACCCCTACAATTTTCTCTTGTCTAACTGAACACAACAGACTGGTCCTTCATGATATGCTGATAAGTACTTCTTTTTCTAAATAATTATCCTTCTGTGTGTGTCTTGTTAATAGCATGATTAAGTAACTAATAAACAACAAAAGAGAGCTTATAAGTTATGTATACACTGTACAGTATATAATGTTTAAATAGTTAATATTTTTGCTATAGGGCACACAAATTGTGTTAAATATTTATTTAACCTTTTAATGATTATGAGAACACCTGTAATGAGAAAATTAATTTCAGGCCAAGATACAAAACAGCCAATTAAGACAAACAGCAGCACAAAGGAGACACATACCCCTTTAACTTGAGCAGCGTCATTGGCAAGCCTGGTTGTTAATGCTCCAGTGGTATTTTTAGGGTCATCAAACCAGCTCACATCCTATGGCACAGAAAATGACTTTATTATCTTAAAGCTCTATTTATAAGACTCTTAGCTCCTAGGGCAATGACAGGGTTGGGTTGGTTATCACTTATATCCCCTGTTATTAGCACTCAGGATTTGACACTCAATAGACAAGAAAGGGACTTAATAGAAAAACATATACATAATTTTATTTCTTAAAATAATTTTTCGAGTGCCTGTTTTGTTCCAAATGTGATTTTAAGTGCTGGATCTATACAACAGTGAACAAAAAAAAGAAAATGTTGCTGCTTTCATAAAGCTTAGATTCTAGAGATGGATGCCGCAAGTCAATAAATATACTAGGCCAGGTGGTGATAAATGCAATGAAGAAAAATAGAGCAGGGTAAGAAGGAAAAAAGTGAGGAAAGACACTATTTTATAGATTCGGCAGGGAACAGAGAAGGCTTCTCTAACGTGATATTTGAGCAGAGATCTGAATGAAGAGAGGGAGGAAAATATTTGAGGGAAGGAAGAAATAGCATGTGCCAAGGCCCTGAAGCAAAGGCATATTTGATGCATTTGCAAGAAGGCCTTAAGGGCTGCCAACAGCTTTAAGAGCACCTTTGTGTGAATCTGTAAAAGGGTCTCTTCCTCTGGACAGATTTCCATTCTCATTTGGCTTTCCTACCCCTGCCCTCTCTTATCCTTGTGTAGTAAGCCAGTGTGCAGACTGTACACTGGGGGAAGGGGAAAGTTGTAGAAGATGAGGTCTGAGAGGGAGTGGGGACCACATTATGACCTCGGATGCAACTGTAAAGATTCTAGATTTTATCCTGAGGGATATGGGTAGCTTCAAGCAGGTTTTGAGCAGAAGAATGTGACTTGTCTTATGTTTTAGAAGGATGACTCTGGCTCAGAAGGGGTGAAAATGGATCTGAATAAGGATCGGGGCAGCAAGACCAGTTAGGAGGTTATTATAACATCACACAGAAAGAGAGGAGTCAAAAAGGACCTCAAAGTTCTTAGTCTGAACAACTGGTAGAATGGAGCTGCGATTATGGTCTGGGGGAAGGCTAGGTAAGAAGTAAGCCCTGTGTGGAGGGGAGAACTGAAAGTTCAATTTTTTAACATTTTTTTCAAAAGTGCAATTTTAGATAGAAGTTTGAAATGCTACTTAGACATCTAAATACAGAAGTTGAATAGGCAGTTTAGATAACTATAGTTCAGGGCAGAATTAATAAATTGGGTTTAAAAAAATCAAAAGAAATCTAGATTAAAATTTAAGAATTACATAAAACAGGATTTTTTTTTCTGTAAAGCCACTTACCTTTTAAAATACATAAATACTAAAAAGATTGTGAGTCTGAAGTATGAATTTACATCTTTTAAAAAATTTTTAATGTTTTTTATTTATTTCTGAGAGAGAGAGAGACAGTGTGAGCAGCGGAGGGTTAGAGAGAGAGGAAGATACAAAATCTGAAGCTGGCTCCAGGCTCTGGGCTAGCTGTCAGCACAGAGCTCGATGTGGGGCTCGAACCCACGAGCCGTGAGATCATGACCTGAGCTGAAGTCGGACGTTTAACCAAGTAAGGCACCCAGGCACCCCAAATTTACATCTGTAATAAAAATAACTATGGTCCTGTTATCTGTACTGGTGACTTACAATTAAAGCAGTAAGTATTTCTGCCCCCAAAATATTTATGAAAACAGAAAGTGTTCTAAACTATCATCGCATGTAACACTTTGCTTTTTAGAATTATTGTGTTTACTGTTGGTGGGAATGTAAACTGGTACAGCCCCTCTGGAAAACAGTGTGGAGGTTCCTCAGGAAACTAACAATAGAACTCCCCTATGACCCAGCAATAGCACTGCTAGGAATTTACCCAAGGGATACAGAAATGCTGAGGCATAGGAGCACATGTACCCCAATGTTCATAGCAGCACTCTCCACAATAGCTAAAACATGGAAAGAGCCTAAGTGTCCATCAACAGATGAATGGATCAAGAAGATGTGGTTTATCTATACCATGGAATACTACATGGCAATGAGAAACAATGAAATCTGGCCATGTGTAGCAACATGGATGGACCTTGAGGGTGTTATGCTGAGCGAAATAAGTCAGGCACAGAAGGACAAATATCATATGTTTGCACGTATAGGAGGATTAGGAGGAACTTGACGGAGGAACAAGGGGGAGAAGAAGGGGGGAAATGGTGGGGGAAAGGGAGAGAGGCAAACCATGAGAGACTCTTGAATGCTGACAAAAACTGAGGACTGATGGATGTGGGGGGGAGGGGGGGATGGGCATGGAGGAGGGCACTTTGGGGATGAGCACTGAGTGTTATGTGGAAACTAATTTGACAATAAACTATTTGTAAAAAAAAAAAAAAAAAAAGAATTATTGTGTTTAAGTGCCTCTTCTACAGACATGTAACTTCCTTGAAGACAGGGACTGCTGAGGTTTGAAAGCCTGACAATACTTAGTCTTATGGCAAGCAAAAGTCCTTAATGTGTATTTGCTAGATTTAATAATTTATGGAGAGGGCATTACACAAACCGTCAGCTCAGCTACTGAAGTATAATGGACCTACGAGCTGGCCTGGGAGCTGGTGGGGTAATGGGGCATTTGGCTCTGGACCAATCCTAAGTGGAATCTCAGTTATAAATATGGTTTGGCTCAGAGACATAGGACAGCACTCCCATCAAATAGTGCTCTGTTACTCATTCAATTCAGTCCTGGCTCTGCCAGTCACTGGCCAGCAATTGCCATAAACGTGCTTCTTTTTAAGTAATGGTGGTATGGGTGGGAAAGGACTGAGGAACTGAAGACAGCTGGGAAGATGTGAATGTCATCTAGAAATCCTCACACAGCAAACTGATGCTTCTCAGCCAGGGTCCAGTTCTCCCGGCATGTCCAGGGCATCCTTCTGGAGCCTCCTTTTATTCACTGGCAAGTGATCAGTAATTTTAAAATGGCAAGTTATAAAGTCACATACAAAACTTTCATGATCGTTAAAGAAACTCTCTGTTACAAGTGGACTGCTTTGGGTTACATTCCCAGAAGCTCCCTCCCGCTTTCCCCAGGAAAATATTCGTATCTGCCTGTTGTTAGGGTTTTGAAGGTGGACAATGTAAGAGGCATTCTAGTAAGCCAGTGTCAGCTTGCAAGGAACACTATGGCTTGAATTAGTGTTATCAGTCTAACCTCAGCAAAGAAAAACTGGGCAGTCAAGATACATTTTGATTTGCGGAAAGAAAGGGCACAGGCGGCATCTCTTGGTGGGAAGAAATACAAATGTCTTGGGTTTCTGAGGGGAAAGAAGGAAAGAGAGAGAGGAAAGGGATGAGAGGTATTGCTGCCACCAGCTGCCAACACAAAGGCCGGAGGTGAGCCAGCTCTGGGGACCATCTGTGACGATCCCATTCCTTGTCCCACCCACAGCAGATGGGACAGCAGGGCCTCTGAGCCAGACCTGGGGTAGCAGTCCAGCCACATCTCTGAGGAGAGACCGAGGGAAGACCAAGGCAGGAGCTCGCTCTGAGTGACCCGACCGCACTCCCGCTGTACGAGCCCGCGGGCCCAAGCAGGAGCTCTGTACAGCCCAGCACAATCCTCAGCAGACATACCTGTCTCAGCATGGATCTGAAGACCATGTATCGGAGCCGCTTGGTGAGGATCTCCCCAGCCTTGCCAAACGTGAAGCCCTGTGAAGGAGAACACAGCACAAGGAAGGAGACTTGTCAGAGACCCAGCCGCAGATTATGCAAAAGGAGGGAGAGTCGATGCCATGGCTAACGGGGACACTGGACAAAGCCAGAAAACCTGATTCAGGGTTGGCTGTGTTTCGGTGACTCTATTCTAAGGCACCTAGCAGCTTCATAGCCAAGAGGGCCCCGTTGTGAAATCATCACTGCTACTTCCCAGCTACTGGTGGGCGGATCAAGGATTGATTAGTAAGTGTGTTTCTTTGTTCCTATTCCTCTCCCTGCTTATTTCTCCCATTGAACCAGGGTCTGTCACTCAGGAAGCTGAAGTTGTTCCGAAGGCAGGGGTGCTCTAGGCAGGGTGGCTGTATTACGTATCATCCAAACCAGGACATTTGGAGAATGAAAAGGGGTGCTGTTAACAATTATACCAGGACTTGAGGTGTAATGTGGGAAAAGAGAAATATTTGGTCATCCCAGCCATAAAGGAGGCAGAGACCAAAGATATCAGATTCCCAGTTTCCAAGTTTAAAAAATAAAAAAAGTGTAGAAGTGAAACAGACTGGGAAAGAAGACTGACCGAGAGAAGGTTTTCTGCACTGGTCCTCCTCTTCCCCAAGGATATAACCTTCTGTGTCTGGGAAGGGGGAAGAGTTACTCCGGCAAACAAAGAGGCCGATGTGAGAGTGCTGCCGTGTGGGGCCACATCTGGGGAGGGAAGACATCAGAACCCTCGTCCCAGTGGGTATGGGGATATAGGATTAGGAGAAAGCAATGTCCCCTTTCGTTCTCGCGCTCCAGAAAGCAGCAGTCTGTGGGAAGGCCTGACACAGAATCGCATGGGGAAAGCAGAGTGGACATGGCCGAGATGCATCAGAAGAGGAGAGGCCAGAATAAGAGCCCAAGTCCCTGCAGAACCAGAGATGTGGAGGAGGGCCCCCATATCTCCTCTGGGCCCCTCAGTAATGTTACTCAGAGAGGGAAGAAACACAGGAAAAGAGCACAAGGGAAGAAAGAGCCAATTCTTCCAAGTGGTTCTGATAAAGGGGCACAGCCACGTTGGACCACATAACTGAAGGCTGTGGGTCCGGCCAGCTGCCAGCATGCAGCAGGCAGGCACCTGACGTCCGCAGACCATCACTCTCCACTACACCTCCGCTAACACAGACACTGGTCTGAAAGAAGGAGGAAAGGGAGGAACCCTGGATTAATTGAACCGAAGCCTGAAATTACTAAAACAGTTACAATTACTTAGAAATGGCCAGATTAAGGTGTCTGTGACTAGAGAAATGAGAAACATCTCCCTCACTGCAGGAATATTAATTACTGTTAATTTTGTAGGGAGCTAGCCCTTGTTGAGTGCTTACGCTGACACTGTACTTTATTATGAAGTACGTAAACACACATACATATATGGATGTCTGTGTACATATGACAACCCTTTTAATGATGGGAGAATGTCATCCTTATGACAACCGTATAATCACTTGACAAACAAAACTAAGCTTTAGAGAGGCTGTTAAGTTGCCAGAGGACACAACTTAAGGTAGCAGAGCTGGAACCTAAATCTGGGTCTCCGAGAATCCCAACCAGAATGGGAACCCAGAGCCTGAGACTTAATCACCCACAGAACTCCCGCCATTTATTTGTAAATGAGGGACTGGGCATTTTAATATCATTGGGCACAGTGCCATCTCTACACCCCTGAGGTCCTATAATTTAGAGCCTTTGTTCTCACTTAGTTTGGCCAGGCAAGTCAGACTCCAATCTCCTCGAGCATCATCATGTTACAAAGGTACTGCTTTTACTGCCTTTGCTTTGCTGGTTCAAATCTCCCAAGTATGAGGGGACACTTCAAAGCCTACCACCGTCAAAACTCCTTAACCAACTTCACACTTGGCAATCTTTCCATTCTATGGCTAACAGCTGCTATGGCAATCTTGCATGTAGTTAAAGTATCACCTCTATTTTACTTAGGTCAAATTACCCAATGAGATTTTGTGGCTTGGTACTGAAAGTTCATTCAGTTTTTTTTTTTCTTTTGTACCTATTATAATGCCAAGAAAAACAATGTTCAGTCCATATAAAACATTAATACATGCTTACAACACATTAAATAAAGAGACTTACTCAGAATTTTATCTGAAAAAATTACATGTGGCTTGGGGTGGCTGACTCTTATTTTGGCTCAGATCATAATCTCCTGGTTCATGGGACTGAGCCCTGAGTCAGACTCCATGCTGATAGTGCAGGCCTACTTGGGATTCTCTCTCTCTCCTCTCTCTCTATTCCTCCCTTGCTCTCTCTCTCTCAAAATAAATAAACAAATAAACTTTAAAAAATTACATGTGGCTAATCATCTATTCATTCAATAAGTGATTGAGTGTTTGCTACTGCCTCACACAGGCCATCAGAATTTGATCACATTATTTCTTCCTTCTCCCTTTCTCTCTTTTAATGGTACAGTGGTTTAATCCTTAGAATCCAGATTTGAGGTATCCATTCCTGTAGGAACTAGTTGTGTTTCCTCCTGTAGCCAAAAAGATTTGTTTGGGTATAATAAAGCTAGCTTTGTAATTTATAACACACACACACACACACACACACACACACACACACACACACAGCATTTATTCCTTCCTTTGGGTTTCTGGCATTTCCAAGTTTGTGGTAAAAGTTTCAGTATGGGCACACCTGGGTGGCTCAGTCAGTTAAGCATCTGACTCCTGATTTCGACTCAGGTCATGATCTCAGTTTGTAAATTCGAGCCCTGCAGCAGGTTCTATGCTGACCGTGCAGATTCTACTTGGAATTCTCTCTCTCGTCCCACTCTCTGCCCCTCCATCCCTCTCTTTCTCTCTCAAAAGTAAATAAATAGGGGCACCTGGGTGGCTCAGTCAGTTAAGCATCCGACTTTTGCTTAGGTCATAATCTTGCAGTTCATGAATTTGAGCTCCGTGTTGGACTTTGTGCTGACAGCTCAGAGCCTAGAGCCTGCTTCAGATTCTGTGTCTCCCTCTGTCTCTGCCCCTCTCATACTCACACTCTTTCTCTCTCTCAAAAATAAAGAAAACATTAAAATAATGTTTTTTAAATAAATAAACTTTAAAAAAGTGATTTTTTAAAAAGATTTAAAAAAGTTTCAGTATGAATTTTTTTCTCCAGTCTACAATAGGGCAGACATCATGCTTGTGTAACCTTAAGGAGCCCATTCAAATTTAGGAGAACCAGACACCCATCCGAAGAAGACACACACAACTGCTGATATTCTCACAGAGAATGCTTCTGTGTTAAAACGTTTAGAAGGTGGAAAAGAGCTCCTGGAGTTGTATTCCAAAGATAGGTTCTGGAAGGTCGTGTTAGTAGGCTTCCACCTGTGGGGTTTGATGGACGAGAGCAGGACTGGTGATAACAGCTTCTTCTGGCAGAAGGAGAGCCCTAACAGACTGACGCAGAGTGCACGAGAAGTTCTTTTATGTCAAACTTTTTTTAGGATCCAGCTTTATAGATGAGCTTGTTGGCCCTGAGTACAGGATTTTCTCATCTACACTTTGAACATTACAGGAAACAATTTCCTTCCTTGTACTTTATCAAGTTGGCTATTTATCACGGCAGAGCGAAGGGGGATAGGCCTTTTAAAACTGATGTTGAGAGGCACCCGGCTGGCTCAGTTGGCTAAGTGTTGGGACTCTGGGTTTCAGCTGAGATCATGATCTCCTGGTTTGTGAGATCAAGCCCAGCATTGGGATTCTTGCGTTTGGGACTCTCTCTGCCCCTCCACCACTCACTCTCTCAAAATAAATAAAAATGAAAAAAATAAATAAAATTGATGTTGAGATTGGCAGCCATGATAATTCTCTCAGCTTTAACTGCAGACATACCAACAGCATTAATCACGGTGGCAATGGCACCCTCCATGAAGGAATCCATGTGTGCCTTGCAAGTAAGTACCTCCTTGAAAGACGCAAATATCCTTTCTTCAACAGGATTATGGTACATTGCATATTTAAAGCCCAGGCCTTCCTCAAAGCTTCTGGCAAAAACGGGGGCCTGTGACATTTGTTCTTCTTTCATAGGCTTTGTGTCAGGAAAAAAGGTTTTGAAGCCTCTGATCCTTTGAGTAGATTTACATTTGCACAAAGGCAAATGTTTCCAGGAGCTATCTTCACCTTTCCTCAGGAGTTGGTCAAAAAGGAGGCTCATGTCCTTGCTTCAGCTGGGGCTAGGGAGAGAATGGTCCTTATAAATGACCTTCTCAGAATTAAACAACCTTGGAATTGGCTGTGGATCCCTCAAAGGTGGGGACTCATCTCCCTGTGGGCCACACAGAGCACAGCTTCACAGTCTGGCTCTAAAGGTGTGTGGGGTTCTGGTCCCAAAGGACGCATGGCTGCTGGCCAGCACATTCCTCCCCCATCACAGAGACGAACATGACCCAGGTCACATTATTTCTTTCACCATCAAGAGGCAGGTACTAATACTCCTATTTTATAGACAAGGAAACTGAGGCTTGGTTTAAATTATTTTATGGCCCCAAAACATAAAATTAGGAATTGGAGCAACTCATACTCAAACCAAAGTCTAACATCACATTATCATACTAAACTTTCAGAGCACATAACTTCTTTACAATTTTGTTCCAGCCAAATGATTTGCAAGCTGTAAAACCTGACTCTTCACAACTGTGTCATACACTTTCTGTTTCAAGACTGGCATTCTTCCATCATTAACAAGGTTCTTTCTCCTTTAGCAAAAGTTGAATGATAAACTCTTCAAACATTTTTTTAAACCAGTGTGACTTGGTTAAAGTGTTTTTTGTTTTTGTTGTTTTCAGGACATACCAAGGCATTTTGAGTATTTAAAGAGACTCGCAGTACTTCTATCCAAACTTTTGCCCAGGGCTCCCCTGAATTCCATTTTTGAGTCCCTAGCTTTCATTTCCAATCATCATATTAGATCAAATACCCACTTTCCTCTGATTTCATTAATATTTCAGTTAGGAGAGGTCAGGTTGGAGAGGAAAAGGTAAGCAAGCAAAGTGGAAGCAAAACATCTGTTTTAAATATGTCAAAGAAGGGGCACTTGGGTGGCTTAGTCCATTAAATGTGTGACTTCAGCTCAGGTCATGACCTCATGGCTCATCAAGGCACTGTTAGTGCAGAGCCTGCTTGGGATTCTCTCTCTCTCTCTCTCTCTCTCTCTCTTTCTCTGTCCCTACCCTGCTTGGGTACTCTTTCTTGTGGTCCCTCTCTCCCTCTCTCTCTGTCAAGGAAAAAAAAAAAAAACTTAGGAAAAAATAATAAATGAATATGTCAAAGAAATTTGGTTGCCAATAGTCCAATTAATAAGAACAAATTACACAGTATTTATAAATCTCCCCAGTTGAATAATGCATTCCCCAAAATGAGTCAAATGAAAATGTAGATATTTACCTGAAGGAAAAATGTAATGAAAGAAATAATTCCAAGTACTAGAAACAATAATGAAAATATGTTACTATTCTGTCGTTTTGTTTCAGGATCCTCATCTCTGGTAAACACCTGTTAAGAAAATATTTAAAAGTTTCAGTTCAAGGACTAAGGAAGTCATTCTGGGTCTGACTCATTTCCCATCAAGCACAGTATCTGGGGGTCAAGACAGCCTTAGTATAACAGAAGTCAGGGCTGGTTTCCCTAATGCCAAACCTAAAGGTGTGTGTACTCTGTCTTCCTTAGGTGCTGAGAATGGGTGTGCCATTCCTAAATGGATCCATTACTTTTTCTGTGCACCCCTCTTGGAGTAATGAGTGCCCCAAGAGCCACATATACTATGAAAAGCAGAAATGAGAATAAATACCATCTTCTTCTTTTGATGAGAAACCACCTTGAATGGCAATTTGTTTTACAATTTGAACATTTCAAACTGGAAACAAACTTGCTGATACTGTTTTGGTAAACTAGAGAGAGGAACTCATTCATTCAGCCCAGGCCTTCGGCAAGAAAGGAGCCTCCTGAGTCAGCCTTTGCTGGAGGATGGCGGGCTGGACAAACAGCTGACCCAATACCACACATGGAGATCTTCCCAGAGATGGTAAGAAGGTTCATAGGCTGTCTTGGGCTTAGAGAACACAGAGAATAACCACTTCACAGGGAAAAAAAATAACTCCCTTCCCAGTGGGCTCAAACTGTCTTGTAATAGTGCTACACTCCTAATCCAACCCACTCAACTTTATACTCTGTAAAGGAAAAAAAGCCTTTTAGAGGAGATTAAGTTAATTTTTCTTGATTAGTTATTGTAACCAAAAAAAAAAAAAAGCTAACAATCAGTGAGCTCTTATTCTGTGACAGATATTCTTCTACACAAATTCATGTATATTATTCCTTTTTCTTCACAATCGCCTCCTAAGGTTTACTATCATCATCATCACCACGTTACAGGGGGTAACTGAAGCTCAGAGAGGCTAATTAACCTGTTTGAGTTAACACAGCCTGCATGTGATGACCTAAGAGATAAATCTAGCTAATCTAACCCAGAGCCCAGAGCCTTAAACTCTGTGTTACAAACCTTCAATGAGGCTGCCTAACCACTGTGCTAGCCCTGGATCATTTGCTTCTGGACTTACTGCTACATGAGGAATGAGAAAAATATAAAATCCTTAGACTGAGTTTTTGTTACACACAGCCAAACCCTTCCTAACTACCCCATTTCCATTTTTTTTTTTCTGATGATGCAAACTATCTACCTCCCTGACTGTAGAATAAATGTGAGAACAGGGATCAGCTCTCTGTGGACCACCAGCCAAATGTCTATATAGAGCTTTAATGGAATGTTGCCATGTGCATTTGTTTCTGTGTTGTATATGGGTGCTTTCGCACGACAACAGTAGAGCTAAGTATTTGCAACAGAGACCATCTGGCCCTCAAAATCTAAACTGTTTACTATCTTACCCTTTAAAGAAAAAGTCTGCTAACCCCTGTCCTAGAACATATGCTCTATGCAACCAGACACTTTAACTCCTTCTTGTTATTCTTCACCACCTAGAATAGTATATGGCACAGAGTAGTCATTGAAAAAAATATTTCTTGAATGAATACATTAAACATATGAATATCAACCAGAAATAAGTTAGCCAGGCATGAGGAGAGAGCTGAATATTTGTGTAGTTTTTGGTATAATCACAAGTTAGTGCTTGGCATCCTTCATGGAGGGATCAACCTCTTTCTCTGCCATGTTTTCGGCAGCTATGGCGGCAAGGGTGTCCTCAGTTTGATACGTGAACATCTGCCATGAAACAGAGAGCATTCCTGCCTGGGTTGTAACTTTACTGTATAAAATGCCATCATTAAAAGCAGGTACAATCAACATATGTCAACCTTTCAGAAGCGTTTGCTTTTTGTTTTTGTCTCAACAAGTGAGATGGACATCCCACAGAGGCGGCATGCCAGGCCTGCTCATGTCCTGACAAGCGTGTCTGTCCCAGAATGGCTCTGTCTCAAGCCTGTCTGACAAGCACGCTGGTGACAGGACTTTTCATAACGTTTACTCTGAGCCCAGTGACAGCGGGCAAGAGAGAGTCATCTAGTCTGTTTCGTGACTATTTGAGGAATCTGGGCTCTGAGAAAGCAACCAACTGCAAGGACGAAAGAAGGCTTGAAAAATTAGCCTTCCTATCACAAATCAGACTTGCATTCTGAGATCTTCAAGTTGCAGAGTTTCATATGAAGGTCCATATTTGTCTGTGGCTTGTGTGTACACTTATAAACATAAACAACTCATTCTTTAGTCAATCCAAAAAAGGACTCACAAGTCAATCCAAAAAAATGGACATAAACACTTACCCCTATAATCCTTGAAAATATTACTGAAAATGCTGGTTGCAGGCCTCCATTTATAATAGCACAAAGTATGCCAACCACAAAATAAGGCCATTCAGTTCTATTCAGCTTCAGAATCCTCCAGAAGGACACTGGAGGTACCTGTTCATCCTGGAAAATAAAATATGACAACAGGCTAGTTACAAAAAGAACTGATCCTTAATCGATTTATTGATGCACAGTTCTTCAATATGTACAAATCTTTAAATAGAGGTTTCTTATTCCTGTTTTCTTATGAGTTGATGGCTATTCAACTTTTTAAAAGGTTGTTATATTACCCCTTTATATTTTAAGAAATAAACGCTGTTTCCACAAACATTCAACCTGGCATTTAGAACTTCACACTTGGAACATGACAAGAGGATTTATAAGGAGGGATAGAAGAATAGAGATAGCCATATTTGAAGACCCCTTAGAATCTCTTTAACATTGTAAATTCTAATTCTAAAATTTTGTCCTATAAATTCTCAAACATTCTAACCTGATTCTAAAATGTTGACATTTGGTCTGTGGAAGGTTTTGGGAGACAGGATAGGAGTATTCTGGATAACCCTTTCTTATTCTGACCACTATCATCCCAGTGCTATCCCACCAAACTACAAAAGCCACAAAAAGAGGGTTGAAGACATAACTCTACATCCTCCTCCATACCAAGTCCTCTTTTGTACCAAGCTTTCTATCTTGGCTTTGTGATGCATGTATACTCTTGCGAGTTGATTTTCTTCTAATTAAACTGGATCCTGAATCTTTTGGAGACATTTCCAAGGCATCAATTTCACTTATGGATTCACCAATTGCATTTTCTAATTCAATTTCATTTCCTCTTGTCTAAAATAAACAAGAAACATGCACAAGTGGGTTAGGCTGGGAAAAAAACAATGAAAATTAATTGTCAAACATCAGCTATCAAAGAAAGTGGTAATTTACGTCATTAAAGGAAAGGATAAAGTTAAGTTGCTGAGGGTTTCTGAGAATGTGTGAATATGATATATTTGAAAATCAAAACCACTGAAGAAGGACTGCCTCTTTAATTATGCTATAATAACATGACATCCTTTCCATGTATCTTTTGTTGTCATCTCCTTTCCGTGGGTGTTTGGGGCTCAATCATATTTGCTGTGGACTAGTGCTATCAGTGGAAATATGATCCAAGCCATTCTATGACCTATATTTGTCATTTAAAATTTTCTGAACCTGGGTGGCTCAGTCGGTTAAATGTCCGACTTTGGCTCAGGCCATGATATCATGGTTCATGGGTTTGAGCCCCATGTCAGGCTCTGTGCTGACAGTTCAGCTGGTTTAATCTAATATATCCAAGCTACTGGCATTTCAACATGTAATCAATGTAAAAACATACTGTGATATTCTGCATTCTTCTTTGGTACCACATTCTTGGAATCTGGTATGCATTTTCTACTATAACACTTCAGTTCAGAATAACTACTGCTGATGTGTCAATATCTACATGTAGCTAATGCCTACTATGGTGGATAGATTACCTTTCAATGTCTTTAATTTTTGTATTTTCTCTAGTTACCTTTCTTTATTTTCCTTCCTTTTAAATGGGAAAAATATCTGGTCTGAATTCCCCAATTGTTTTCTCACTGATGAAGAAAATCAAGTCAAGTAACATTTATTTATAGTACTAAACACACAAAATCAGCTTATACCGGAGATATTTCATGAAAATTCTAGAGGTGGACTATACCTGCATCATGACAAGTTTGAAGTAAATGCCTTTCTCTTTCATGAGTTCATCGTGATTTCCTTTCTCCACAATGACTCCATCATCAAAACCGGCAATGACATCAGCATTACGAATTGTAGACAAACGATGAGCTACCACGATGGTGGTCCGGCCTTTTCTAGCCTAAAGAGAGAAAAATTCGGTTTTTGAATACATGATCAATTCTATGCAAAAATCCATTTAATTTAGATTTTACTGAACACCAATGCCTTGGACACTGTAAATCCATCTAAACTATATAAGGTAGTCTCTTGCTTCAATGAACGTAGAGTCGATTGAAAATGGTTTAAAAAGATGTTTTTATGGGGCGCCTGGGTGGCTTAGTTGGTTAAACGTCCAACTTTAGCTTAGGTCATGATCTCGCGGTTCGTGGGTTCGAGCCCCGCGTCGGGCTCTGTGCTGACTGCCAGCTCAGAGCCTGGAGCCTGTTTCAGTCTGTGTCTCCCTCTCTCTCTGACCCTCCCCTGCTCACGCTGTCTCTCTCTCGCTCTCTCTCTCTCTCCTAGAAATAAATAGAAATATTAAAAAAAAAAGATGTTTTATTATAATACATATTAAAACAAATATGATAAGCACATGGTAATGTTATGTACGCTTCTAAATATTTTATTTAACCTCTACCACCCTCAGTTGTAAATAATAATGAGAGGTTTATACAAGGTAAAAAATGCTACAGTCCAGGCACTGGCCAATCAGAGCAGACACAGGCCAATGTGCAATACTGGTTCAGACTACAAGGCGTCAGTCTAGGGAACCATGGTGTTCCATCTCACAGGATTTCCGGATGATTAAGATGGACAATGAATATGAGGCAGCAAAGTCCAGGCTTCAGTGTAACACTGATCTGAACTCAAATCTTAGTTCTTCCAATTATAAATTCTAGGATTTTATCTAAATCTTTTAACTTCTGTGAGGCTCAATTTTTCACATATAAAGTGGAGATAATATTACTTCTCATTCATTAAAATAGTTGTGATGACCAAATAATATCATGTACAAAAGCTTTATGATATATACACTATAAGTGCTTAATAAATGGTACTTTCTCCTAGATAGAAGCATTATGGAAAAACTGAAGAGTTATGCAAATGTTTTTTTTTTTAAAGAGTTCCCCATTCTTTATTTTATTTTTAATGTTATTTCTTTTTGAAAGAGAGATAGAGAGTGAGCACTTAAGCAGGGGAGGGACAGAGAGAGAGGGAGACAGAGGATTTGAAGCAGGCTCTGTGCTATTAGCACAGAGCCCAATCTGGGGCTCAAACCCACAGACTGTGAGATCAGGACCTGACCCAAAGTCGGATGCTTAACTGACTGAGCCACCCAGGGCACTCCTGAACAGCTATTCAAATATTTTTAAATGCTCAGTGTCATCTTTGTTTTAATATTGAACAGGGCTTAAAAGACTTTAATACAGAACCAGAACTTGTCTGAGATTTCTTTTACCACTTTCCCTTTCCCCAAGGCTTATGACTTTTGTTACTCTGTATTTCTCTCCAGGAACTTGCAATAAAATTCCCAACTAACAACAAGAAATATTAAGATCAATATAAAAGAGGGAAGTAGGAAACTCTGACAAGAAAAAAACCAATATACCTAGAAATATTAGGTGGTAGCAACCAGAAGGAAGAGAAGATAATGGATCCATTTTGGGGATGTTTTTAAGAAAACAAGGGGCATGTGGAATTCTAAAATATACATTTTAAAGGAAAATATATTAATTTTTTAAAACATTTCTTTATTTTTAAAAGAGAGAGACAGAACACAAGTGGGCAAGGGGTAGGGAAAGAGAGGGAGACACAGAATCTGAAGCGGGCTCCAGGCTCTGAGCTGTCAGCACAGAACCCCACATGGGGCTCTGACCCACGAACCATAAGATCATGACCTGAGCCAAAGTTGGATGCTTAACTGACTGAGCCACCAAGGCGCCCTAAATGAAAAATATTTTTGGTGTGACCTTTGAAAATAACTTTTATTTATAATTTAAAATATACTTCCATTTTCCATCCTTCAATAATCTATTCAACAAACTGACAGGATGTTTAAAGGAACATCCGGTGTTATTTTGTTATTGGAGAAGCGGAGAGCTGGAACAAATATGCGTTCATCTTCAAACTCTACTGTGACATTACTACTACTCAAGGCACTTCTGGGGTAAAAGGTCTTCACATTCCAGAGAGGAAAATGGCGACAGAATAGGAGGACCTTAGGCTCATCTCCTCCCACAAACACAAGTAGATAACTACCAAGTCATCCTAAGTACCCCCAGAAATTGACCTGAAAACTGACAGAACAAATTCTAAAACTAAAGGGAGAGAAGAGATCACATCAAAGAAGGTAGGAAGTGCGGAGATGTGGCTTATGGGGTGCTACATAGGTGAGGGAGCCATGGTCATAGAGAAGGGTGAGAGAGAGAGAGAAGAGGGGCACACAAGGGAATGCATAAGGAGACTATTTCCCCAAAGCCATTGACTTAGAAAACATGAGGGGCAGAATTTTGTGACTTCTTGAAACCAGTAGGGCTTAAAGCTTGGACAAGTGGGTTTGCCTGGGACAGAGCCAGGAGTGTACGGTGCTGCTCCTGGAGAGAAGGCAGGCAAACAATCTGGGGGCAGATAGCGTGTCAACAGCTATCTGAAAAATGCTTGGGGCACAATGGGGGATGTTATTAGCTCTTTGAGTAGCATCGCTGAGAGGCAGCCTTCATGGCAATGCTCCCTGGGGACAGGGGAGCTGGCTAGCGCCATTTCTCTCCCCCACCTCAGTGTAAACACAGAGCCACCCACAGGAAGCAGCACAGCACCACAGCACCAACAGAGGCTGCCTGACTTGCTATACCAAGCTCCATACCCCTGTGGTCTGGCAAGACTGCCATTGTAAGTGAGGCTTTCCTCAGTCCCAGAGTGGTGGGCCCCTCCCCAAGAAGACCAACACAAACCCCTGCCCACTCCACATCTCCCAATCAGAGAGTTCTGCAGGGCCTCAGTTCTGGGGAGTTGGTGTCAAGTCTCATTTCACGCAGACCAGAGCACACCTCGTTAGGACTTACTACATTCAGGCCAAGGATCAAACACTGCCCACAGCAGACAAGAAGAGACTCTGCAGATGCCTGGCCTGAAGGATACAGCAGCCAAAACACAACAGTACAGCACACACCAGAGACACTTTCTTAAGTGGCAGGCCCTGGGTAGTATATGACTACTTTTTTATAAGGTCATTATTTTCAGGAGCAGGGGACATAAATGGCCTTTCTAACACAGAGAAGAAGGCAGATACTTAGAAAATGCTAAGACAGGGGAATGTATCCCAAATGAAATAATAAGAAAAAGCCATGGCCAGAGAACTAAGCAAAACAGATATAAGTAACATGCATGATGGAGAATGTAAAGCAACAATAATAAGGATCCTCCCTGGGCTTGAGAAAAGAATAGAAGACATCAGGAAGATCCTTATCACAGAAATAAAAGAGTTAAAAAAAAATTAGAGATGAAAAATGCAATAAATGAGATTGGGAACACGTTTGATGCAATGAACAGCAGGCTGGAAGAATCAAAGGAATAAATTAGTGACCTAGAAAACAAAATAATGAAAAATAATAAAGCTGAACAAAAGAGAGAAAGAATTGCAGAATATGAGAATAGACTTTGGGAACTCAGTGACTCCATCAAACATAACAACATTCCTATTATAGGAGTCCCAGGAGAAGAAGAGAAAGAAAAGGGGGCAGAAAAATTATTTCAGGAAATAATGGCAGAGAACTTCCCTCATCTGTGGAAAAAAACAGACATCCCGATCCAGAAGACAAAGAGAATTCTTATTAAAATCAACAAAAGCAGGCTAACACAAAGACACATTGTAATTAATTTTGTAAAATATAGTGATAAAAAAGTCTTAAAAGCAGGAAGAAAAAAAGAAGTGTTAACTTACAAAGAAAAACCCATAGGACTAGCTGGAGATCTCTCAATAGAAACTTGACAAATCAAAAAGGAGTGCCATGATATATTGAAAGTGCTGAATGGGAAAAATATGCAGCCAAGAATACTCTATTCTGCAAGGCTACCATTCAGAATAAAAGGAGAGATAAGAGTTTCCCAGGCAAACAAAAACTAAAGGTGTTTGTGACCACTAAACCAGCCCTAGAAGAAATATTAAAGGGGACTCTGAGTACAACTGAGAAACCAAAAGTGACAAAGAAAAAAAAAGTATCAGAAAAAAAATCTCTAGAAACAATGACAAAACAAGTAATAAAATGGCATTAATTACATATCTATCAACAATTACTTTGAACGTAAATGGATTAAATGCTCTCATCAAAAGACATAGGGTGTCAGAAATGAATAAAAAAATAAGATCCATCTATATGCGGCCCACATGAGACTCATTTTAGACACAAAGACACCTGCAGATTGAAAGTGAGGGGGTGGAGAAACATTCATCACAAGGCCAGAGTAGCAACACTTATATTGGGTAAACTAGACTTTAAAACAGACTGTAAACAGAGGCAAAGAAAGGTATTATATAATCACAAAGGGGACAATCCGACAAGAAGATATAACAACTACAAGTACTTATGCACTCAACATGAAAGCACTCAAATATATAAAATAACAAACATAAAGGAAATAATTGAAATAACACAATAGTAAGGGACTTTAACACCCACTTACATGAATGGACACATCATCTAAACTGAAAATAAACAAGGAAACAATGGCTTTGAATGACACACTGGACCAGATGGATCTAACATATAGATTCAGAACATTTCATTTTAAAACAGCAGAATACATATTCTTTCCAAGTGCACATGGAGCATTCTCCAGAATAGATCACATATTAGGCAACAAAAAAAAAAAGCCTCAACATATACAGAAAGATTGAAATCATATCATGCACCCTTTCTGATCACAACACTAAGAAATAAAGTCAACCACAAGAAAAAAATCTGAAAAGTCCACAAATATATGGAGGTTCAACAACATGCTACTAAACAATGAATGAGTCAACCAGGAAATCAAGGAAGGAATTTAAAAATACATGGAAACAAACAAAAATGAAAGCACAAAAGTCCAAAAAGGTTTTGGACTTCCCTCTAAGAAGCAAGAAAAATCCCAAATAAATAACCTACCCCGACACCTAATGGCACTAGAAAAAAAAACAACAAATGAAACCTAGAGCCTTAGAAGGAACAGTAAAGACTAGATCAGAAATAAATGATATAGGAAACCATAGAAGAGGTCAATAAAACCAAGAACTGGTTCTTTGAAAAAATTAATAAAACTCAAAACTTCTAGCCAGACTTATCAAAAAGAAAAGAATAAGGACCTAAATAAATAAAATCACAAATGAGAGAGGAAAAATAACAACGAACACCACAGAAACACAAACAATTATAAGAGAATATTATAAAAAACTATATGCCAACAATGTGGACAACATGGAAGAAATGGATAAATTCCTAGAAATATATAAACTACCAACACTGTAACAGGAAGAAATAGAAGACTTGAACAGGCTGTAACCAGCAAAGAAATTGAATCAGTAATTAAAAAATTCCCAACAAACAAAAAAGTTAGGGCCAGATGGCTTCAGAGGTGATTTCTACCAAACATTTAAGCAAGAGTTAATACCAATTCTTCTCAAGCTATTCCAAAAAATAGAAAAGGAAGGAAAACTTCCAAATTCATTCTATGAGGCCAGCATTATCCCAATACTGAAACCAGATAAGGACTCCACTAAAAAAGATAACTATAGGCCAATATCCCTGATGATCCTGGATGCAAAAATTCTTCATAAAATTCTAGCAAACCAAAACCAACAATACATTTAAAAAGTCATTCACCACGATCAAGTGGGATTTCCTGAGGATAGTTCAATATTCTCAAATCAATCAACATGATACACCACATTAATTAAAGAAAAGAACTATATGATCATTTTAATAGACACAGAAAAAGCATTTGACAAAGCATAAAATCCATTCATGATAAACACCCTGAACAAAGTAGGTTTAGAGGGAACGTATCTCAACATAATAAAGGCTACATATGAAAAATCCACAGTTGGGAGTTCGGTCGGGAAGCCGCTGAGCCCGCGACGTCGCCTCCCGAAAACATTGTGTGATGTGATCCCTATGGTCCAGGAAAGAAAGATACCTGCTCATCGAGTTGTCCTTGCAGCAGCCAGTCATTTTTTTAACTTAATGTTCACAACTAACATGCTTGAATCAAAGTCCTTTGAAGTTGAACTCAAAGATGCTGAACCTGACATTACTGAACAACTTGTGGAATTTGCTTATACTGCTAGAATTTCTGTGAATAGCAACAACGTTCAGTCTTTGTTAGATGCAGCAAACCAGTACCAAATTGAACCTGTGAAGAAAATGTGTGTTGATTTTTTGAAAGAACAAGTTGATGCTTCAAATTGTCTTGGTATAAGTGTGCTAGCAGAGTGTCTGGACTGTCCTGAATTGAAAGCAACTGCAGATGACTTTATTCATCAGCATTTTACTGAAGNCAGTTAGTGAGTTCAAATCCCATGTCGGTCTCTGTGCTGAGAGTGAGGAGCCTGCTTGGGATTCTCTCTCCCTCCCTCTCTCGCTGTCCCTTCCCCACTTGCATGCTTGTTCTCTCTCTCTCTCTCTCTCAAAATAAACTTAAAAAAAGAGAAAAACCCACAGATAATATCATCCTCAATGGGGAAAAACTGAACTCTTCCTCTATGGTCAGGAACAAGACAGGGATGTCTGCTCTCATCATTATTATCTAACATAGTACTACAAGTCTAGCAACAGCAATCAGACAACACAAAGAAATAAAAGGCATCCAAATTGGCAAGGAAGAAGTAAAACTTTCACTACTTGTAGATGACATGATACTCTAATAACCCAAAAGATTTTACCAAAAAACTGCTAGAAGTGATACATGAATTTAGTAAAGTTGCAGGATATAAAACCAATATGTAGATATCTGCTGCATTTCTACATATCAATAATGAAGCCGTAGAAAAAGAAATTAAGGAAATATCCCATATACAATTACACAAAACCAGTAAGATACCTAGGAATAAACCTAACCAAAGAGGTGAAAGACTTGTACACTGAAACTATAAAACAGTGATGAAAGAAAATGAAGATGATACAAGGAAATAGAAAAACATTCCATGCTTATGGATTGCAAGAACAAATATCGTTAAAATGTCTGTATTACTCAAAGCAGTCTATAGATTTAATGCAATCCCTATGAAAATACCAACAGTCTTTTTCACAGAGCTAGAACAAACAATCCTAAAATTTATATGGAACCGCAAAAGACCCCAAATAGCCAGAGCAACTTTGACAAAGAAAAGCAAAGGTGGGGGCAGTACAATTCCAGACTTCAAGTTATATTACAAGGCTGTCATAACCAAAACAGGATGGTCTTGGCACAAAACAGACACAAAGACAAATGGAACAGAACAGAAGACCCAGAAATGAACCTACAACTATATGGTCAGTTAATCTTCAGCAAAGCAAGAAGGAATATCAAATGGGAAAACCACAGTTTCTTCAACATATGGTTTGGGGAAAACTGGACAGCCACATGCAAAAACATTAAAATCAACCACTTTCTTACATGAAACACAAAAATAAATTCAAAATGGATTAAAGACCTAAATGTAACACTTGAAACCATAAAACTCCTAGAGGAAAAACAGGTACTTACCTCTTTGACACCGGCCATAGCAATTTCTTTCTAGATATGTCTCCTCAGGCAAGGGAAACAAAAGTAAAAATGACCAGTGGGACATATCAAAATAAAAGGCTTCCACACAGTGAAGGGAACAATCAACAAAACTAAAAGGCAATCAACAGAACAGCAGAAGATATTTGCAAATGGCATATCTGATAAAGGGTTAGTATCCAAAATATATGAAGAATTTATAAGACTCAACAATTTAAAAAATGAGTAATCCAATTAAAAAATGGGCAGAAGACATGAATAGACATGTTTTCACAGAAGACATCCAGATGATCAACAGACACATGACAACATCACTCATCATCAGGGAAATACAAATCAAAACCACAGTGAGCCATCACCTCACACCTGTCAGAATGGCTAAAATCAACAACACAAGAAACAACAGGTGTTGGTGAGGATGTTGAGAAAAAGAAGCCCTCTTGCACTGTTGGTGAGAATGCAAACTGGTACAACCACTGTGGAAAACAGTATGGAGATTCCCCAAAAAATTAAAAATAGAACTACTCTATGATCCAGCAATTGCACTACTGGGCATTTACCCAAAGGATACACAAATACTAATTCAAAGGGATACATGCACTCCAATGTTTATTATAGTAGCCTTAGCTATACTAGCCAAATTATGAAAACAGTCAAAGTGTCCATCAACTGCTGAACAGGTAAAGAAGGTGTAGTGTGTATATAGATACACACACACACAAACACACACACATATACACACACAAACACACACACACACACAATGGAATATTACTTAAACATACAAAAGAATGAAATCTTGCCATTTGTAATGACATGGATGAAGTTAAAGAGCCTTATGCTAAGTGAAATAAATTCAGTCAGAGAAAGACTAATACCAAGTGTGGAATTTAAGAGACATATCAAACGAGCAAAGAGAAAAAAAGAGAGAGGGAGGCAAACCAAGAAACAGACTCTTCATTATATAGAGCAAACTGAAGGTTGCTGGAAGGGAGGCTGGTGGGGGGTGGGGGATGGGGATGAAGGAGTGCACTTGTTGATGAGCACCAGGTGATGTATGGAAGTGCTGAATCGCTATATTGTATACCTGAACCTAATAACTGTATGTTAACTAACTGGAATTTAAATAAAAATGTAAAAAAAAAAAGTCTTCACATTCCTTGTCCTCATAGAACAAGCCTGGTTACCAATACGTGCCAGTGACCAAGCACATAGTATCTAGCACAGGACACTCAAATCTGATTTGGTGAACAAGTCATGAGAACTCAAAAACTGCAGGAAGGTCAAACTCTGTTGACAGTCAAGGAATTTTCAGGGCCCTGGTAAGTTTCTAACGTCTTGGAAATTAAATGTGAAACTTCATATTATATTTTCCTCTTGTTGACAGCAGCAAAAACAAAAGGTCTACGTAACTGGGTTATCTCTAAAACTATATTTTCAAGACTGCAATGAAGACCAATTTTCATTTGAATCTATATTTCTCATTTTTTAATTAAAAAAATTTCCAAGTACCTTTCAGTGAAAGTTTATTCATTTCTACTTAAAAAAGAAATAAACAGAAATTAAATGAACAGGTCCAAATAGGACTGGAGATTTCATTTTGATGGCTTAAAGGATCACTTTAGGAGCCATCAGAAATGTCGCTTTTTAAAAATAATATTAAAATAATATTATGCTCATAAATCAGGTCGGTTTGAATTGAGGCTCACAGACCTTATCCAGGGCCACCTGAACCACTGCTTCACTTTCGGTGTCCAAGGCTGACGTGGCCTCATCCAGCAAGAGGATCTTGGGGTTGCGGACCAGGGCCCGAGCGATGGCAATTCTCTGTTTCTGCCCACCACTCAGCTGGGCCCCTCTCTCTCCAACCAGGGTGTCAAATTTCTGCAACACAGAAGATAAAGGAGGGGAAAGTTAGCAAAAGAACAAGCTATCTCAGGACACATTTTAAGATGGAAAGTAATCCCATAAAAAACCCAAGGCCCACAGGCAATATAGTCCAGTTCCTTTGAACTTAGCAATAACTAACACTATTTTTTTTTTAACAAATATGTCTACTACTAGTTGAAGGTGCTAGAGCTTGAAAATCTGAAGTAATCTTGATCTTTCTTCTTAGAAGGTTCACCTATGTTTTAGTAGATTGCTAACTTCTTATGCATTAGCCAGCATTCTATTCTTTCAATCTC
Organism: Crocuta crocuta; assembly: GCF_008692635.1. Classification (NCBI taxonomy): domain Eukaryota; kingdom Metazoa; phylum Chordata; class Mammalia; order Carnivora; family Hyaenidae; genus Crocuta; species Crocuta crocuta. The sequence goes on from NW_027530502.1 coordinate 1,597,133, forward strand.
TAGCAGGCAAAGATGGAGGACTTACTTACATTAGGGAGTTTCATGATAAAGTCATAGGCATTGGCTTCCTTGACAGCTTTCTCAATCTCCTCCATGGTGACATTTTCACGGCCAAAGCAAATGTTCTCAGCTATTGTGGTGGCAAACAACACAGGTTCCTGACTCACCACACCAGTAATTTCCCGAAGATATCTCACATTTATGGTCCTAATGTCCTGTCCATCAATACTGACCTGAAAATAAAAAGTAAGTGTGATTTCCACACACTGCAGATATGTAACGTGAAATGTGCAATGGTAACTGCTGACTGCTGCAGCATCTAGTTCGGCAAGAATCACCTCACCGTGCCATCTGTGGGGTCATAGAGCCTCTGCAACAGCTGCACCGTCGTGCTTTTCCCACAGCCGCTGTTCCCAACCAGGGCCACCGTCTGCCCGCTCTGAACCTTCAGGTTGAGGCCCTTCAAGATCTAACAGAATGAATGAGAAATAAACTTAAGGGCCATACACAGATACTGGGACTATGGACTGACAGTTCAAATCAAACCTAGGTTTAAATACACAGTTCTTAAAAATCACTAAAAGAATCAGAAACTCTGCATCCAGTACACAGTGGAATCACTGATGAATCATTTATCATTGTACCTGAACTTCTTTTCGAGATGGGTAACTGAAGTGAACATTTTTGAACTCCAAATTTCCCTTAATATTATCTGGCTTGTGTCCATTCTTCGAATAGCTGTCAATGTTTGGTTTCTAAACAGAATAAAATTTCAGAAGGTTACTAGGTTACAATTTCTATTTTTAGTGACATCTGTGGAGAGTTGGATAAAGCGATAAAGAAGTTGGCTTAATGAGAAAGAGTTTAGAGAGATGGACAAATGGCTAGCCCAAACTCACATTATCAATTATCTTGAAGATTTCATAAGCTGCTCCTCTTGCATTTGCAAATGCTTCAATGCTTGGGGAGGCCTGTCCAACACTAAAAGCCCCAATTAATACAGAAAAGAAGACCTGAGGAATGTGAAGGAAAATCATCAAATTACTTAGTATTTCTTACTTTTTTTTCATACATCTTTCTTCTAAGATTAATTAAATGTTATTTTTTATTTTGTTCAGCTCATTAAATTTTGAAAAGGCAAGGCAACTTACGAATACTGGGTGTTAAAAACATTTTAACATTTAAATACTTTTTGATTTACAATGCATAATTAGTCTTACTTGCTCAGTGAAACAATGATATAAATTCTGCAGGACCAGAATATAATAATTCTAGTATATACTTACTTAATGGCTAAGAAGTTTGGTTACATCATTGGCAGGATATAGGGAAGACAAATATAAATAGGAATGTTAGAAAACCAAGGTCCAAATTCTAGATAAGCATTTATTGGCTCTGTCTTCAGGCAATTCTCCTAGCGTTTTTGGGCTTCAATTTCTTCATTTGCAAAAGTAGGCAGGATTCTGTCTGTTTTCCTTACCTGGCAACTTTAGAGTTGTATCAAATGATATAGTATATATCAAAACATTGTATAAATGATAAAGCATACATCTAGGGTATTATTCTTTATCAGGTCTTCTCTCCTTCTAATAGACTGTGTGTTCTCCTTGAGGTCTGATAAACGGGTTTTGTATTTTTCATTTTGCCAAAATGAAAATGTTTTTCTTCAGGGTTACAGACAACTAATATGACTACTGATTTCTTTCTATGTCACAAAGACACTATATTACCCAATACTTTATACAGAAAGAATTTTGCTAAGTGATTCTATATTTATATTTTCAGTTAGAACTTACAACTACATTGAAAGTTAGGGCAAAGTAGTCCTGCCATTTTCATTTGGCAAAAGAGGTACCATACACTTGAAAAGTCTAGGTGGCCACCCCAAACCACACAGGTAGTAAGTGGCATAGCTGGAATTTGAACCAAGTTGGCCTGATTTCAAATCCCATGTTCTTACTCATATTCTGCACACTTCCAGTTTGTGGGCAGATCTAGGATCAGTGAATACAGGATTTTAAACTGCTTATCACCATCACAATTAAGTAGAACACATTTCTCATTGTAACCTAGGTTCACCAACAGCATTACTATCCTAATAAAAGCTTTTCGGTAAAAGCCATTTTTAACTACATAGCCTTGTACCTTTTGAATGAGACAATTATCATATCCACATTACAAATCTGGTTCCTGAGAAAGGAAACTGTTTTAAGGGATTTCACAAAATATGGTCTTGCACGAACAGTATACCTGTGCTTCACCTATGAAAAAGGAACTGGGTCATTCTTCTAACAATATGTGCTTTATTAGATCAAGATACAGACTGAACTTCGTTTATGAACCATTTAATCATTTTTAAATAAAAGAGGATAATATCAAATGGCAAGCTTCCTATGCTTGTACAAAGGTCTGTAAGGCAGAGAACCTCCAAACAAGAATATTTTTTAAGGAGGAGTAACAATTAATACTTTCATAACTTCACAAGTTGGACTAGCTATCATTCAAAAGAATTTGAAAAATAGTTAAACTGTGTATTTTGTCATTTGTTGCTGTGAAGAGTAAGTCAGAAAATAAAACTGAAATCCTTAGCATTGAGCCTGCCACAAAGAAATAATCTCAGCAAATGAAAGTTCATGCTACAGAGATGAGTAATATTATTTAGGCTGCAAGAAAAAACTGTGCAAGGGATCTGAAAAAAGACAACACTGGTTACTTAAAACATCTAATTTCCTTTCCACTTTTAATCTATTAGCACATGGCTCTTTGTATTATTCAATAGTTCTTCAAAATCTATTCTCCAACATCATTCAAGCCAACACTACTCAACTTCACTGAAGTTTTAATGAGAGATTCACTTCTTAACAAAACACCACTTACAGTGAGTACTTGTCCAATAGTATATTCCTGGGAGAGGACCAATGAAGTTCCGTACCAGAAAGCCAGGGCATATGATGCATAGATCAACAGGAAAGCGATACCAATAGAAATGTTGGCTGTGATAGCTTTCTTTATCCCAATTCTTTTAGCTTCTTCTAAATTTTTGTTGTACCTGGGAGAAGTAACAAAAACTATAACATATACTCATAAATCATATGAAATGAGCCTAGATAGCAAGATGGTTATTAAGTACTTAGAATGTACCCAGCCCTGTTGGTAGGTTTTACACGTATTTTCTCCTTTTGTCCACACATTGACCCTATGATTTTAGTACTATATTAATCCCATCTTGTAAAAGAGCAAACTGAGGCTTACAGAGATTTGGGAGAAGTGTTATAAAAGCTCCTTCTCTGGCCTTAACAATAGTGAAATAAGTGAAACTATGTTTAGCAAATTTCCAGAATTTGCATTGTTTCACAGGCAAGACAAAACAGAAGCTATGGAAACATCTGGTTTTCCTTTAAAATCTGCATGTCTTTTAAACTTAATAATAAAAAGTAGATAAAATGTTAGAAAGTGCCCACCACAAGGAAATACTTTAAATCTCTGAATGTTTAAAGAAACATTAAGGGAAATTCTTCTTTTCCTTTTTTTTTTTTATTATGGGCCCCATTAGCTTAATCTCCATGTCTCTTTTCTTAAGAACCTTTGTAAATATAGAATCAAGGTAAAATTATTAGAGAAATAAGATAGATTATAATTGAGTCTTAAATCTGTCTTCATCCTTTCTAATCGTATCTCCCTGGGAACTTAGAACATTGCCTTGCAGAAAGAAAAAGTTCACAGTTATTGAAATGAAAGACTCCCATATAGAATTCATACTTTGAGGTCTTTGATTTATAAAAGCATAACTACATAAATATTATGTCATATTATATTCTCTTTGGAGGATTCGCTCTGTTGGAATGTACAGCAGAGGTCAAGTCCTGCTCAGGTAAGATCATGCCTTCTTTCTTGCCTTCATGGTATTTTTTAACTAGTTACTATACTAATTAAAAGCATGCCAAATGCAACTTACATGATTACTATGTCTACTAAAGACCAAACTTAAACAGAACTTTATAGTGATAAGACAGTAATATATTATTAGAGTTTCTCTCTGCAAAAATGTGTATCCCTAACTTGCCAGTTATAATCTTTGAACAAAAAAATTATTTTTGAGTAACACATTTCAATGGTTAATCTATTTATCTATCTGTTCCCCACTTTTTGAGTTGACCTGAGGCATGGATAATACATGATTGCAAATTGGGAACTTTAATGCTCATGACCCACACCTTCATTGTTATACCCTTTACATCAGTTCTTGCTTACCGAGACTAATGCAGAAATCATTTCACTGATATGTTGTTGTACCATGCAGCCAGAGGAAACATTTTCATAGGAAGAAACAACAAGGAAGAAAATAATTTAGATACCAGAAAAGATAAATGAAAAAAAGAAGAGGGTAAGGAGGAAGGAGAAATCAACAATACTACTTTTACATAGGTTTTTTGATTAGCATTTTAATAAAAATACCATACTATAAAACCAGATATTAAAATCTACTTATTAAAAGCATTAGTATGAATGGTAATTAAAGTCACAGCTCTTAAAACAAGAGCAAGAAATAATTTTAGTTAAGCAAGAGAAATCGATACCAATAGGCAGGACATACACAAGAGAGAAAAATACCATTTTTTTAAAATGAGGGAGAATAAAGCTATTATTATACTACTGAATTGAATTTCCTTTTAAATTCTAATTAAATTTCCTTTCCAAGGAAGCCAGCTTTCTCCTGCACCTGTTAATTGGAAGAGAAAGTCAGACTAAGACCTTACTTACTTGCCAGTGCAGAAGGAGAGAATGGAAGGGAAAGAACTAAAAAGAAAACTGATGGGTTATATTAGGTCTAAGTATAATTTTAGCAATCTTACTTCCAAATTATATCCAAAATCTAGGTATTTTTCTTCCCTCTCCTGCCTGCGGTCTACCTCAGGCCACCATAAGCCTTTTCACCTGGGCTACAACAGCTGGTCCCTGTTACCAATTTTAACTGCTCTTCCCCATTCACCAAACCAATTACAGGGAAATGATCTTAACGTCTAATTGGATACTCATTCCTTTGTTAAGACCCTGCGCCCCTTGGAGTAAAATCCTAACTCCTCACCATGACCTCCACCTCCTTCAAAAACCTCTCTTCTCCATCTCCTCTCACTCAACACAGCTCCAGGCATATCAGCCTTATGATATTTTCTAGAATGCACCAAAGTTTGCCACCTCGGGAAATTTGGAAGCCTCTTCTAACCCTAATCCCTCCAGGGCAGGCTTTTCCTCATCCCTAAAGTCTCAGCCTAGATGAAGCATCCTCAGAGAGGACCTGACCACCATAGCCTTCCCTGACTGCCATATTTAAAGTAAAATTTCCCTCCTTGCCGTTACAGCACACTCTTTGATTTTTTCATAGTACATTTTTAAAGTTGATAATTTAATTAATTTCATCAATGATTTCTTTTTTACCTTCTTTTCTACCTTCCTTCCTTCCCTTCTCCATCTTACTGTTTGGATTAAGGATCATAAGAGAGACAAGATCTTCCATTTCCAATTCATTGTTGAAAAGCTAGAGCCTAACGCAGTGCATGTGGTAGATACTGGCTAAAACTGTTGAATGAATGAACCTGCAAGAAATGGCCAACCTGGAAAGAAACTTATGCCAGCATGTTTTAGTCCTGAATCTACTCCTGATTTAAAGGCAAAACTAATTTCCAATTTACCAGCAGAGAATGTCCTTTCAAAGATACATCCCATTAACATCTTCTGAATGAATGATGCCACACATAAAATGAATCATTGAAAATAGCTGTGTATGCTCATTTGCTTATTCTTATACTAAAATTTGATCCCCATCTTATTTAGGAAAAAAAAAACCTCTTACTGAGTCTAATTGATGAAAGCACTTAAACAAAAACAAAAAAACCCACCTCAATTTATTTAAATTTTTACTGATCAGATTTATCTAAGTTCTGAAAATTGGACTTGATTCCTATGATGTCCATTCCCTCCTTACCAATGTTACACCCCATACATAATTATAATTTTTATTTCTAATAATACCTTTAAAAATTATCATATTCATCAAATTTAGGATGTTATTAATTATAGGAAGTTAGTGTTAATCTGTTACTTTATGTAGCATTAAGGAGTTTAACAGGACATTCCAGGGGTGCCTGGGTGGCTCAGCCAATTAAAGCTTCCGACTTTGACTCAGAAACCATGATTTCATGGTTTGTGAGTTTGAGCCCTGCATGGGGCTCTGTGCTGATGGCTCAGAGGTTGGAACCTGCTTTGGATTCTGTGTCTCCCTCTCTCTCTGTCCCCCAACCCCCATTCGCATGCTCTCTCTCAAAGACAAATAAACATTACAAATTTTAATAAAAAATAGGATAGTCCATATACAGCTGGGACTCAAAGGGCTACAGCCTCAGTTATAATAAGCACATGCCCCAGAGAAAGTGACAGCAAGGGATCTTGTATGTCTCAACCTTGGAATCAAGTAAAGGGAGGGGAATAAAAACTCCCTGAGCATCTGAACCACAGGCAGTACTCAAGCAGGTCTGGACTATAAATTCACACTGCCAGTGTGGTTCAAAAACTCTTAGACAAATCATTTAGTGTAAGGTGATCTCAGGTTAATAGTGTCCCCAGTGAATGACAGAAGCAAATACAAATCCTAAAAGAATTGACTTCAATCCAGAACCACAGCAACTGTTAAGATGGCACTGATTGTATGATTTACCTCAGTTTCAGAATTGTGAGAGAAAAATGTGCATCTTAGAATTAATGACATTTTATATATTTTCTAATCATTCATTGCTGGTTCACAGCAATTTTCTCACAATTGTGATCAGGTGCCCAGAGATCTCAGTGAATATTGTTAGTCTGCAAAGTCTACTGGAATTTCTGTGCATACCATCATACCATCCATGAAAAAATGACAATTTTGCTTCTTGTTTTTCTATCATTATAAGTTATTTCTTTTTTCTTTTCTTTTTATTATTCTTATTTATTTCTTTGGGTTTATTATCTAGAACCAGTTTAATACTAAACAGAAATGATGCTAGCAGACATACTTGTTTCATTCATCATTTTAAAGAATGCTTTTCACATTGCACCATTAAGTATGATGCTTCCTATATATCTCTGGTATATACTTTTTACTAAGTTAAGAAAATCAATTCTTACTTCTATTTTTATGAGTTTTTGTCATGAATCATATGTAAGTAATGTTTTTTCACCATCTGTTAATACAAACTGCTGCTTCTTTTCAATCTGTTAATATGGTTAATTATATTAATAGATTTCCTAATGTTAACCATCTTTGCATTCATGAGATAAAACCAGTAAGTTCAAGATTTCTTTAATCTGATGTTTTCACATGGATTTGTTTAGCTAATAATTTATCTAAACCATCTGCATCTATGTTTTAGGTTAAACTGCTTTGGAATTTTCCTTTCTCATCTATCTGTCTTGTTCTGGCATCAAACTTACACTAGCCTCATAAGATGAACTCACAACTTGTTATGTATATTTTTTTCCATTCTCTGCAACAATTTCTATAAGATAGGTTGTCTCTTTTATGAAGTTTTAGTAGAACCTGTCTGAAATTATCTGGACTCTGGGGTTTTGCTTGTTTATGTATGTATATAAGGGCGGGGGTAGAGATTTTAAACTTTGGATTCAATTCCTTTAACTCAAGTTTTTGTCCTCTTAAGAGAGAGTTTTAGCCTATATTTTTCTAGGATATTGTCTATTTCATTGGGATTTTATAATTTATTATTATGAAGCTGTACTTTTAAAAAATAAGCTATTTTTGGGGCGCCTGGGTGGCTTAGTCGGTTAAGCATCCGACTTTCGCTTGGGTCATGATCTCGCGGTTCGTGGGTTCGAGCCCCGCGTCGGGCTCTGTGCTGACTGCCAGCTCAGAGCCTGGGGCCTGTTTCATTCTGTGACTCCCTCTCTCTCTAATCCTCCCCTGCTCACGCTGTCTCTCTCTCTCTCCCTCTTAGAAATAAATAAAAAACATTAAAAAAAAAGCTATTTTTATCTGTAGCAATTTTTTCTTTTTTTTTAAATTTTTTTTTTAATGTTTTATTTATTTCTAGGAGAGAGAGAGAGACAGCGTGAGCAGGGGAGGGTCAGAGAGAGGGAGACACAGACTCTGAAATAGGCTCCAGGCTCCGATCTGGCAGTCAGCACAGAGCCTGACGCGGGGCTCGAACCCACGAACCGCGAGATCATGACCTAAGCGAAAGTCGGACGCTTAACCGACTAAGCTACCCAGGCGCCCCTGTGGCAATTTTTTCTTATTCTTTTTTTTATTCCTGATTAAACCTGCAAAGTACTTGGTTATTAATTAGTCTTTTCAAAGAATTAGTTTATGGATTTGTCAAGCCTCTGCTTTTTTACATTTATTTTCTATTCAATTATTTTTTGCTGTTTATTTCCTTCTTATACTTTCTTTATTTTGTCGTTCTTTTTCTAACTTCTTAATTTGGATGGTTCATTCAATAATCCAGCAATTTTTCATTTCTTCTACCTGACACCCTAGTGGTATCACTGAACAAGGATTTGTTTTTAATGTGAAGTACTCAGTTTTGAGGAGAGAGCACTTAGTTCACAGAGTCTTATAAATTCAGATCCTAAGGGCACTTGAGGGTGAGGCTTGAGATTTTGATTTCTATAGGGAGATGGTTTCCCCCAGCTCAGAAATTAGGCAGAAGCAGAAAAGCTTTGTTTCCCTATATTGGTGGATGTATTCTTTCTCTGGTCCACATTTCCACTGAGAAAAACTGCAAAAGAATCTGAGCTCAAAACTTCATTCTGTGTTTGCTCAAACTTTCACTTTTCAGAAAACATTTTTATGAATCATCTTTTAAATAGTATGCCCTATGATTCTAACAGAATATTTTGTATTCTCAAATAACATTTACCGAACTGGTCTATTAGGTATTTTGTTTATTTGTGATCATCTGCACCTTTCCCCTCCCCTTGATAAAATTTAAGCTCCAAAAGAGGAAGGCCTGTATTATGCTTGCATGACCATTAAGCAAGACTTCTCATTTTATTAGTCAGACATATTTTAAGACAAAAGCAAAAACCTTACCAAAAATTGAGAGAGAATATAGTTACTGCTTTCCTTTGAACAATGGTAGGGACTTATTCTCAGAGGACATCTTTGTGGGTATGAAATATATCATATGAACAAAAGTATACTAAAAACTCACAAGTACACTATAAAGAACAATTATACCATGAACACCCAGGTCAGCACAATTGAGGTCAAGAAACATAACACGGCAGAATCACAGAAGCCCCTTGCTACGAGTCTAATTCTAATTACCCACGCCTCATCTTCCCCAGAGAGAACTATTCTGACTTCCAAAAATTCCCTTGTTTTTCTTTTGGCTCTACCAACAATGTACAATGTTCCAAATGATACAGTTCAGTATTTCCTAATTCCCAAATATATATATGTTCATAACATTAAAATGCTCTAATATCAGAATACTATAACACGTATTCAATTTTAAGTAAAGTCTGTCACTGTATAGAAATCAAGGGATCTGATGAATATTATAGATTGCAATAACTTACCATCTACACTCTCATAAATCTAATAAAATGGGACAGTTGCAAGAATATACTAAACAACATAGGATAAAGATTTTGACCTTTTGTACAAAGATACTTTGTAGTTATATTTTTATCTTCCAAATCATGGAGCATCACATAACTGACTGGGGACTGGGCTAGAGGGAAAATGAACCACAGATTAAAATGTCTTCCTAGATCTTACACAAAATACTCATTTAGCCTAAAGAACCAAGTATTAACTTGATGGGGAAAACTATCATCAGATATAAAATATGTTAGCCTTAAGAACCTACTTTATGGTCACTGCCCACCTAGGACATTCTAGAAAATGTTTTGAATTAGCAGATATAAGAAAAGTACAACTAAAATTACAACTTTTCCAGAATAGTAGCTATGCTGTATGACATCCAGGAAGCTATTTAAAAAATATACACACACATACACACCCTTATACTCAACACTGTCAACCTGAAGTGCGTATCGGTTGGCAGAGAACTTAACATTTCTAGCAACTTAAAAAAAGAGACTCAAACCTTTCAAGTTCTTTCTTTTGTCCTCCAAACGCAATCACAGTTCTAACTGCTGCTAAGACCTCTTCAGCTACTGCTCCAGCTTTTGCATATGCCAAGAGTTCTTTATCAGTAAATGAAGATAGAATCTGTTTAAAATGCAATTTCAGATAATTTAAAAATTTTTAACAAGTTAATTTTATCTTTTGTAAAATAAAAATATATACACCAAATATATACTGTATATATATGTTAATGCATACACAGAATAAAGTCTGTCTTTCTACTCATCTTTGGTCGTGATGTTCTATTTTTTTTTTCAAGTATTTATTTAAATTCTAGTTCATTAACATATAGTGCAATGTTGGTTTCAGGAGTTGAATTCAGTGGTTCATCAGTTACATACAACACTCAGTGCTCATCACAAGTGCCCTCGTCAGTACCCATCGCCCATCTAGTCCATCCCCCACCCACCTCCCTCCATCAACCCTCAGTCTGTTCTCTATCTTTAAGAGTCTCTCATGGTGGCTCCTGGGTGGCTCAGTCAGTTAAGCATCTGACTTCGGCTCAGGTCATGATCTCACGGTTCGTGGGTTCGAGCCCCACGTCAGGCTCTGTGCTGACAGCTAGCTTAGAGCCTGGAGACTGTCTTTGGAGTCTGTGTCTCCCTTTCTTTCTGACCCTCCCCTGCTTACGCTGTCTCTGACTCTCAAAAATAAATTTAAAAACAAAAAATAAAAAATAAAAAAAAGAAGAGTTTCTCGTTTTTACCCAAAGGATACAAAAATATATTAAAAAGGGGGGGCGCCTGGGTGGCTTAGTCGGTTAAGCGTCCGACTTTTGCTTAGGTCACGATCTCGCGGTTTGTGGGTTTAAGCCCCGCGTCGGGCTCTGTGCTGACTGCCAGCTCAGAGCCTGGAGCCTGTTTCAGAGTCTGTCACTCCCTCTCTCTCTGACCCTCCCCTGCTCACGCT